>NC_140589.1:987480903-987930520 GCF_964204655.1 Triturus cristatus | reverse complement strand
CATCTACATAGTGGTTTCCCTTGGTGACCATGCAATTTACATTGTTATGTGCAATGCACTTTATAACTGATATTCCCTTAGGTTGCTGACTAGCTTTTTAGAAATCCAAAATGTATGTACAATTATGGATAGGAGTAACAGTGGATATTATGGAGTTCCTTTGTGACCAAAATTGCCCAAAGTCATGTACCACTCCAAATCCATACTGGCTGTTTGGAGTAAATTGTCACACTCAATTTATTATCCAGACAACATGTTCCTGTTAGGACAAGGAGTTATGCTACTTGTGCTGATGTTACATTACATATATATGATGCTTCAACAATTTCCGAGTTAGAACAGACTGCATAAGCTGCTCTCAACAATCCTTAATGTGTCTCAGACAAGAAATATCCACAAACGAGGTCAGATCAGCCATTTCCGGAGGAATTCTAGGAAGGCACTCATGTATTCGTCATTGATTGACACCAAATCCACTATGTTGCTGTGAGTGAGCCTTTCTAAAGGCTTTGCAATCAGGAAATGGTTTGTAATCTACTGATGACAGTAGCCAACCATTCACAGAAACAACCCCACTTCCCTCTTTGTAGATGAGGATTCGTTTTCAGAATTGCAGAAACATGTTCTTTGGACACTTTTATGACCTAGGTAAATAACTTCTCTTTGGCAATATTGCATTTTGTAGGTGAGATCGTCTGCCCTTTGTCAGGGAGATTATTCAAAAGCTCAACTGTATTCAACTTACAATCTTCCTTTGTCTTTGAAGCAATTAATAAGTCATCGATGTACTGCATCAAAACTGAGAGGGCAGTTTCAAACTCTCTACATCTATCTTTCAGATTTAGCTAAAGATTAAAAGACTGTCTTTATATGCCTGTGGGATTTAACACCAAACAAGAACTTTATTTTGGAACTGAAATGCAAAAAAATATTGGCTATCCTCGTGTAGTGGAATGGAGAAGAACTCTTGGCCTAAGTCTATGACTGTGTACCATTCTGGATCTTCAGGAATCTGAAACAAAATCAAAACAGGATTTGGTACCACTGGACAACATGGAACTACCGTTATATTTATTTATATAAGGTCTTGGATCACCCTCCCTTTTCTGTTTTTTTTAATGCTAATTACTGAGAGTTGCAAGTATTACTATGCACTAGTAGAATACCTATTCAATTATTTTCTCTATGAGGGGCTCCATTGCTTCCTCTGCTTCTTGTGAATGTTTATATTCCCTGGTCCTGGGGTAAACTGCATCTGGCTTAATTGTATTTTTACTGGATCTGCACACGTTATCATTCCAATTTCTTTTCTTGTAAAATTCCATACCTCTTCTTTCACAGTGAGTCTTAAATCAAGAGGCAAGTCATATTTTGGAAAAACTGGGAACAACTTCACTTTAGACTCTTGCAATCTGATTTTAAAAACTGAATTCTCATCTTGAGTCTGAATTGCGCCACCATTCAACGTACAGCATCTCACACAATTCATCCTGCAGAGAAAATCCCTGCCAAGTAAATTAACAGAACTCGAATCACACAATATGAAATAGTAGCCATTTTTCAAAGACCTATTTTTAAATGGGACTTTTGATGAAATCTGATTCGCAATTTTCTTATTACTAATTCCTACAACTTGGACTTCTTTTCCTGAGGGGTGATATGTTTGGGACCACAATGGAACAAACCATTAAGCGGGCAGCTTTTATCACTAAACAATTATAGTGGTTGGCCATTCACCTTACTTTCTATGCAAAAAATTAAGTTATTAGTTGTGAAGGAGGTGTGGCCTTCGGCACAATTAATAGGTCCACAATTATCTCCTTACTGGGAACCTGGCTTCTCACGGCTGCACTGGACTCTCACAGGGTAGAGAAACAGAGCAGTCAAAGGCCTACTCATGGGAGGTGGTATCGGCTAGAAGATGCCATTCGCTGGCACTCAATAAGTGATTGTCGAGTCAGTGCTTTTTCTTTGAAAAAGGAAAAGTACATTTATTACACACAGTACTAAATACGAATAATTCATTTATATACATCAGGCAGATTGAATTATCTTTGGTGACAATATAAAATCACATTTGACCCCTACTGGGTCATGCTTTTCACCCCTCCTCCTCCCCCCCCCCCACATCACAATAACCCCCACCTATACCAGATAAAATATCACAATATGGCAAGGTATAATTTTAAATAAAACAAGCCTACTTGTTTTATTTAAAATTATACCTTGCCATATGTGATCAGCACATGAATATAAAAGGCAAACCTATCGGCTTTGTCAAAGGGTCACCACATCATAATATAAGGCAAACCTACTGGCTTAACCAAAGTGTTATCCCGACAACATATATAGGCAAACCTATTGGCTTTGTCAATGGAACAGCACATTAAAAAGACCAAAAACCACATGCTAAAAATCAGCATTATATCTCTGAAATCAGAAACCATGTTTAAATGTAATCCTTATTGTCAATGAAGCACTGCAATGTTAAAATCACTCTCAGAAGCAAAATACTGTCAATAAAGCATTTAAAATGAACATTTTTGTCTGAGTCTTTCATTACACCTTTTAAGCCACATAACATGTATCTGTATGTATCCTGTATTTGTAAAGCACGAAACAGAGGGCTGTCTGGGAGATTAAGTGCGCTATTGCCCAGAGTCACAGGGTGCTGAGCTGAGCTGCATGCTCTGAAGTCGGCCGCTCTGGCAACTGCACCACACCTCTCCCTCCCTCTATGCACCCAAAGGACCAATTTCCTGTGGTCCCTGCATCTCCAGGCTGTAAAACAAAAGTTACAGCCTTAGGAGTATTTGAAAATCAAGAACATTTGTGCTAAGGTCATGCATCCTCTGTCCTGGAAGACATAGGGTTAATTCATGAAAGTTGATCTGAGGGAGGGCTGCTATACTCCTGCAGATCCTAAAACACTTAATGATGAATGTTGGTGGTGCCCCTGCCCTCTCGGGGCCACCACAAGGAAAAGAAAATTATGTACATTAAATCTTTGTAGGGCATTATGGGGCCCTCCTTTCCCCAGAACAGTGCATCTTGTTTTGTCAGCCCCCAGGGATGTTGGGGCCATCATGGGCTCAACGTGAGTACGGGGAGGAGGCTCTACCCATGCCCTTATACCCCTTAAACTGAACATCTCTTTTGTTATGGGTTTGCATGCAGATCTTAGTAATCGCATGTATCAGAGTGAAATGTGCTGGCAGACAAAGAGGTTAGATGAGATTTCGAAGCTGGCCAAGTAAAGTAAAGATTGTTTGATGCAAAGCAGAAGAGTATCCAGGATAAATTGATGACTGCCCAGACAAAGCAATATGAGAGGAGTGCTTGAAATCAGATGAGTGAAGTTGGGTTATGTTCAATCAAATACAAGGTGTGAGAATGGAAAATGGGTCAGTGCAGATGTAAGGTGGTGGAAAAGGGTTGGTGAACAATTCTGAAATTAATGTAAATGTTGAAGAGGAACACTGCCTCTCACTTCTGTTGTACAATTGGGCAGTGGAAACAGGAATGTAAACAAAATCCAGAAAGAATCCAGAACAGATACCTCAGAAACATATCTAAGCAGAAATGTTTTAAAAAAATCACCCAACTAGGCAGTCATGAAACTTAAAAGGTAACTTGCAATTGTGTTTCTCTCGCATCTTAAACCTCTGACCTCCATCACTTTTGTCTACAAGAGGTACAGAAACAGGAACCTGTGAAGAAGAACTAACCAGCAGAAAAGACAACTCATTTGCATCAATTTTGATCTTGGCAACACATGCACAATTCTACCACTGATCATTATTTAACCTCACAGCTTCACAATTTTCAGTCACTTCTTCAATTTGATAAGGACTTTGCCTTTTGTCACTTTGTTTTCAGGCAATTTTATGCAAACCCAATTTCCTTCCAACATCATAGTTGTGTTTTCAATTACATCAAACCTCTTCTTACTCTCAATTTAATGAATCTCAACATGACTTGAATGATTTTGATGACCCTAATCACTGACTGTAACATCCTTGAAACTGATATAAAATTCAACCATGCAGGAAACAAGACCTGCCTCTTAATGATTTGAAAGGTGAAATGCCAGGTACAATATATTGGGTACATGATACGCCCACAACATGGCATGAATAGAATCACATACCTCCACCCCCCTCAATCACAGCTCCACAAACATCTCACTCTTCATTCTGTTGGCTCTTTCTGCATGACCATTCCCTTTACTTCTTATGCTTTATGCCAGCACCGTTCAAACATTCAACCATCTCCCACAAGGTGAACTGCACACCATTGTCAGAAACCAATTCTGATGGATAACCTTGTCTCGCAAAGACATTCATAAGATTCCTGCCATTGGGTTCTCAAATGTATTTGACTTCCAACCATTTAGAGAGAGAAACACTAAAACTCTGGGAAAATGATTGCCACCAGGAAGAACCTGAAATGGTCTAAGAAAATCTATGCTAACCCTTTCCGAAACATTGTTAAGAGAACCCATATGGTCAGGAGGTGGTATAACACATTACAGATCCTTGTCATACATATGTAGTATAAGATCCAATCCACACTTCCATGTTCCTGTCAATTGCAATCCACCAAAAAGTTTCTCTCAACAGTTTCTTGTTCACAGTGATATCCAAATTACCCTCATGACAAAATCTGAATAACATATTCCTGAGCAAATTAGGAGGGACTCACTTATTTCTGAAAAACAGACCATATTTCATAGACTATCAGACTGGACCTTACTATAAGGCTGAAGTCCCAAAGGCAGATTCACTGCTCTTGGCCAACTTTCCTTTTTATACTATGGAAGCTTTGTAACGCAACATCGGTCACAAGTGCTTTCCTCCAAACCTTTTCATCAACACATTTTGAAATACATGAAAATACACTGGCAACCAAACAGTCCCCTTTGTGCTGATCACTTGTATCGTCAACAGGTTCCTCAGTCAATCAAGGAAGATGAGAAGGACAATACAACTTCCTGTATCTCCCTCCCAGGAAATAGTCTACATCAAAATGATGCTCCAAAAGTTTAACATTCAATCTGATTAGTCGAGCAGTAGCTTTGGATGAGTGAACATTGGTACAATTCAAGATGGACATGAGATGTTTATGATCCACGAGTAACAAAAAACTTATTACCCGACATAAGCTTTAAACCACCCAAGTGCACAAAAGCATCTAACATTAAATAACTGAATAGGCTCATTCCTGTTGCTTGAGTGTAAGAGAAGCAAACGCAGTGAAGGGCTCATTCTCAACTTTTCCTTGAGATAATACTGTTCCAATTCCCACTCCACTGGCATCAACTGTGACACACCAAGGTTTCCCAAGCACAGATTAACTAAGTCATTGAGCATCGCGTCTACCCCTACAAGAACTTCACGTTCCTCTTCAAATCAAATCAAATGAGCTTTATTCGGTAAGTTAATTTCAAACCATAAAAGCAAGTGCAATATTACATTTCGACATTTATACAATAAAAGACATGTGAATTAAAAAATGCAAATGCAAGTTTAAAAAAGGATCTCATATAGGCAATACAATGAGAATATGTGCAAAATAGCGATCTTGGAGGGAAAAAAGGTCGGGTTAATATCGTTTTTCATTGCATATTCATAGATTTAGCTCTCACTATGTGCAATTCTACATTCGAGCATTTGGTTCTGTACAATACAAATGAATTAAGAAGTGATACATATTAAAAAAGATCAAAGTGAGCAATGCGATAAAATGTACGTACAAGACCACAAACATCAAGTGGAGAATGATCGGTAGTATCATTATGCATTGAATGATCAAGGATTATATAGTTTATGACTCTTCGAAGCGGAAAGAAAGATGGCCCCCATCTGCAATATTAGGATGCTTTGGGGGATAAACCCAAATCAACGTTTGGTACCTTATGTTTACAATAATCCGTCTTGGCATTTATGTGTAATTATTTACTAGGTCTTCAGTGATGTTTAAACACTATCACTATTATCAAGAGAGTCTAAAACTATGCTATTTCGACATTTGATAAGATTCTTTGAAAAGAAAATAACATTTAAAATTATGCAATCGTTGTCAAGACATTGAAGAGCCATAAAGGCGGGACGACATTGTCGAATGCCCCAAATTTTCAGGATTGGGATTATCCATTTTCTTCTCAGATCTTTGTAGAATTTACAAAACAGCATAACATGAATTGTTAATTGCTGAGAAATGTGTTGTGTTCCCTGCGAGTTTCCTCTCCTCAGGATGGCGCTGATGCTCTATAGGGGTCCACCTCCCATCTGCCCCTAGTCCGGAGGATGTGTAACACACTCGGACGGAGGAGGCAGGTGAGCGAGGGAAGGAAGGATAGGAACGGCAGGGAGGGAGACCTGCAACAAGATAAACAAATAGTAAGATGAGGAACCTCCTACCACCTCCCCGGGTTACCCCCGTTCCAGGAATTGTCTCTTACCTGCTGTCTCCTCCCGCCACTAGGTCTTTGCTAGTCGCAATCTTATTGACCCCTAACCAGTTGTAGTCACTGCCGTTAGGAGGGGACTGACTGCGAAGCCAACGGTTACTAGGAACAAGGGTCAGGGAGCACGATGCAGCTCAATGCAGCTTGAGCTTAATGTCCCCCGTGTAGTTCCTAAAGGGCGCGAGCAACGCACCCCCTATCTTTCATTTGCGGAGATAGCGTGAACCCAATGCTGGATATACACACGGCCCTGCGGTGCTATGGAAGGGGTGTGTCAGCAACGATTGGGATCCGTTGCTAAAAGGTTTAAGCGCGGAGGTAATGTTTTGCGCTGCCACTCGATACTCTGATGGTCTGGGAGCCGAGGAGCGCAAGGATTATACAAACGGAGGCCCGGAAATCCTTGGGCGTCGGAGGTGGCGTCGCGCTACCACTCGATACTCTGTGCTGGCCAAGAGCAGAGGAGCGCGGGCGCGCCGGTCAAGTGGCCCGGAAATCCGTGGGCGTCTAAGGTGGCGTCGCGCTTCCACTCGATACTCAGGAAAGGAGTAGAGGAGCGCTTACGCGAAGATCCTGTGGTTCGGGAATCTCAAGGAGATGCTCGGGAAATTCAGAAACGCAGTTCCAGCCGAAGAGAACTGCAAACGCTACGCGTTGGAAACGGGAAACATCCGGGAATATTCGGCACCGCCCTCATAGGCGTTACCGCCTATATGCGTTCCTCCTTGCATGCGTCTGTCACGTGGAGCGTGCTTCACTCGAGTCTTCTGGGAAGTGTAGTGTACAGTCAGCGACTGTCGAGCGGCTGTTCGGGAGTCAGTGGCGTCGTTGCTCAGCGCTTTCCCGGGCAGCGCTCATGACAGCACATCCCCCCTTACCCCTCAAGTAGCGCTGAGTGAAGCCCCTGGTTTCGCAGGACATCTGCGATAAAAGTCTGCAACCAAGCGATCCGCATGGACTGCCGTTGCGGGTTCCCACGAGTTCTCTTCTGGCCCGTAGCCCTTCCAGGCACGAAGATACCAGAGCTTGCCTCGTACCATTTTGGAGTCCAGCACCCATTTCACTACGTACTCACGTTCATGCTGTACCCATACGGGAGGTGGAACTTTACGCACGGGGCAGAGCGATGGTTTGAGTAAGGAGACGTGGAAAACCGGGTGGATGTGCATATGCGGGGGAAGTTGCAACTGCACCGCCACGGGGTTCACGTGTCGGACCACCGGGTAGGGGCCAATGTACTTAGGATTAAATACGCTAGGTTTCCTGAATCTGATGTTCTTAGTGGACAGCCATACTCTATCCCCCTTGTGGTACACTGGATTGGGCCTGCGGTGTTTGTCTGCTTGATATTTATACCTTGTCTTCGCTATACGAAGGGTTGTGCGGGCCTTTTTGAGGGTCAAGCGAATCTTGGTGAGCCTGCTCTGTACATCGGGAAGGCTGATGTTAGTGTGAGGGAGCAAGAAAGGGGTGAAACGGGAATGATATCCTGAGGACAAGAAAAAAGGTGTTTGTTGTGTGGATGCGTGTATGGAGTCGTTATAGGCTACTTCCGCTACCCACAACCAGTCCACCCAGGCGTCTGAAGCCTTGTCCACATAACAGCGCAGATACTGTTTTAGGGTCTGGTTGAGCCTCTCTGTCTGTCCATCGGTCTGCGGATGGAAGCTCGTGGACAGGGATGAGCGGATGCCCAGTTCGGCACACCAGATCTTCCAAAATCGAGCAGTAAATTGGGAGCCTCTGTCCGATACAATTCCGAGAGGAAGGCCATGGAGGCGAACCACGTTCACCAGCAGGAGTTTAGCCAGCGTACCCGCCGTAGGTACTTGTTTGCACGCCAGAAAATGTCCCATCTTAGTGAGGTAGTCTATAACTACGACTATGGCCGTGCAGTTTTGATCTTTAGGTAGTCCCACGATAAAATCAACCGAAATTCTTTCCCAGGGATTCATAGGGGTTGGTAGCGGCTGTAGGAGGCCTTGTTGTTTGCGGTGATCGGTTTTCATTTGGGCGCATACCTCGCACTGTTTCACCCATAGTAAGATGTCTGGTCTCACCGAAGGCCACCAAAATTGTCTCAGCACTTTCTCTAGGGTTTTTGTTCCCCCCATATGCCCTGCACAGGGTAGTTCGTGACACCAGGTAAAGACGAGTTTACGTAGGCTGAGCGTAGGGACGAGTATCCTGGAGCCACATCTGGGGAGGCCTCGTTGCAGACGCCACTCCTTGTGTCCTTTCAACCAGGTTTTCCAAGTGAATGTGTTGATACCTCGCTTCACTGCGAGCACGAATGATTCTGTTTCCGTTTCTCCCACTACTTGGTCTGGTGACAAGATGGATTGGTCGGGTTCGACCACGGGGAGGCCCGTCGTGTCCTGTCTGGACAAGGCATCTGCCTTTTTGTTCTGTACTCCGGGCCGGTATGTGACAAGAAAGTGGTATTCTGCAAAGAAGAGCATCCATCTTCGTTGCCGCGGAGAGAGGTGGCGAGCCGACCGCAGAAACTGGAGGTTCCTGTGGTCTGTGAACACTGTCACTTGATGTTGGGCGCCCATTAGCCAGTATCGCCACTCCAGGAACACCTCTCGTATGGCGAGCAGCTCTTTTTCTGAGACGGTGTAATTCTGTTCCAGCCGGGTTCAACTTCCGGGACATATAGGCTACCGGGTGGAGTTGTCCTGTGTCAGGGTGTCGTTGGGAAAGAACCGCTCCCACGGCGGCGTCGGAGGCGTCCGCCTCTACTATGAAAGGAAGGTCTGGTTTGGCGTGTCTTAGGATGGGTGCGGACGTGAAGGCGGTCTTGAGCTGGTCAAACGACTTCTGGGCTTCCGAAGACCAATTGAAAGGAATTCCTTTCCGAGTTAACCGAGTAAGGGGTGTGACCAACTGTGAGAAATGGTGAATAAACCTGCGGTAGAAATTCGAGAAGCCGAGGAAACTTTGTACTTCTTTCACAGTGCGTGGTTGGGGCCATTGGGTCACTGCTTGGACTTTCCAGTCAGACATGACTTGTCCTGCGGGAGTCAACTGAACTCCGAGGAATTCCACGGTGGTAACATGGAACTCACATTTGGTGAGTTTGCAAAACAGTCGGTGTTTCTTCAATGCTTGCAGCACCTGTCCCACATGGCCAACGTGTTCTTCCTGAGTGGTTGAAAAAATCAGGATGTCGTCGATGTATACCACGACAAACCTATCCAGGAAATCCCGCAACACCTCATTGAGAAAAAACTGGAAGGCTGCCGGGGCGTTACAGAGCCCAAAGGGCATCACCAGATATTCGAAGAGGCCAAACCGTGTTTTAAAGGCGGTTTTCCACTCGTCGCCTTCCTTCATTCTTACCAAGTGGTATGCCCCCCGGAGGTCCAACTGGATGTATAGCTGTGCTTCGCGTACCTGTTCCAACAGCACCGGAATCGAAGGCAAGGGACATCGATTCTTCACCGTCAGCGCGTTGAGGGCGCGGTAATCGATGCAACATCGCAACTCGCCGTTGGCCTTTGGTATAAAAAAGAGTGGCGATGCTGCAGGCGACCGTGATGGACGAATGAATCCTAACCCCAGGTAGCTGTCCAGATACTCCCGGAGATGCCGGGTTTCCGGGTCGGTGAGGGCGTAGATCCTGCCACAGGGGATAACAGCACCAGGGATGAGATCTATACGGCAGTCATACTCCCGATGGGGTGGCAATTCCTCTGCTTTTTGTACATCGAATACCTCTTTATATGATGAGTACCATTCTGGGAGCGTCACATCTTTCTCGGCGGCCGTGGCAACGTGTAGTGGGGTCGTTGTTTCCATGACCAGGTTGGGAGCGGAGCGTATGCACTGGAGTCGACAGAAGGTTGAACGGAACGATATTGTGTTGGTAGACCACTCTATAGTCGGTTCATGCCGTCTCAACCAAGGTAATCCCAAAATGAGTTTACACCGAGGTGCTTGGATGACGTTCAGCGTAAGCCCTTTGCTATGGTTCCCCCCTATGGTTACCCAAAGGGACGGCGTAACGTACCGGATGGGACCGGACTCCAATTCTTTGCCGTCCACCGTGAAGACAAGTTCCAGCTTCTCCTTAGGAAGTAGAGGGATTCCCAGCCTTTCTGCTTCATTTTTGTCTAGGAAACATCCAGTAGCCCCGGAGTCTATCATGGCCCTTATGGTCTGGGTTCGCTGGTTTATCACTACGTCCATTGTGATAAAAAAGTGGTCTGGTTCTTGAGTCCGATCAGATTCCATGGAAGGGATGGAGTGTTGGCTTGAAGGTTTCCCTCCCTGGTCCTTCAAGCGTTGAAGTTTCCCGCTGCTCCCTCTCCGGTTACCATCGCGGCTTGCCCTGCCCGTGGTTTGCCCGTCTTCGGTCGCACCGGGCATTCCCGAAGGAAGTGGCCTTTCTTGCCACAATATAGACTGTTTGCGGCGATGGTCTTGTTTGCTCAATGTTAAAGAGGCTCTCACCGTCCCAATTTCCATGAGGTCGGCCTTGGGCGACACATGCTCCGGAGCCCTGACTTGTTCAAAGGAGGACGGCGTCTTGTCTTTTCTTTTATGGTCCCCTTTTCTTTCTCTGAGCCGATATTCTAGACGGGAGGCCAGTTCTACCATGGCCGCACAGGTGCGAGGCTGAGGATCTATTTGAGCAATGACGTCCTTCAGTTCCTCCGTGAGCCCCCTGTAGAAGATGGCGGACTGCTTGGCTTCGGGCCAATCGGTTTCTGCCACCAACCGACGGAAGCTATCGAGGTATCCTATAAAGTCGGTGCTGCCTTGTCTGAGATCAAGCAGATCACGGTCTGCGGAGAAGGTGTCTGCCCGTCGATCAAAGGTTTTCTCGAATTCTATGCGGAAGGCGTCCCAATCGTATAGCAGAGCGTCATCTCTTCTGACAATGGGGACGGCCCATTGGGCTGCATCTCCGGCCAAATACGATATAAGAAAAGCCACCCTGGCTTGGTTGGTGAGAAAGAGCTTGGGCTTACAATGGAAGTGGAGCAGGACTTGGGTCATGAAGACTTGGACTTTTTGTAGGTCTCCATGAAACCGTTCAGGAGGGGCCAACGGGACGTGTGCCGGTAATTCTACCACCACCTAAGGTGTCTGAGTGGGGAAGACAGTCCCCGCATCGAATGGATTTCTCTGAAGGCGATCCAGACGAGCATGAAGAGCGGCTGTCTCGGACCTGGAAGCAGCGAGTTCTACCTGTACTTGTGCCAGAGCCGCAACAACGTCTTCCAAGGTGGCCATGACCTAACTCAGCGCGATCGGGAGGAGAATTTTTTGTGGGCCGAATATTCTGTCGTGTTCCCTGCGAGTTTCCTCTCCTCAGGATGGCGCTGATGCTCTATAGGGGTCCACCTCCCATCTGCCCCTAGTCCGGAGGATGTGTAACGCACTCGGACGGAGGAGGTAGGTGAGCGAGGGAGGGAAGGAAGGATAGGAACGGCGGGGAGGGAGACCTGCAACAAGATAAACAAATAGTGAGATGAGGAACCTCCTACCACCTCCCCGGGTTACCCCCGTTCCAGGAATTGTCTCTTACCTGCTGTCTCCTCGCGCCACTAGGTCTTTGCTAGTCGCAATCTTATTGACCCCTAACCAGTTGTAGTCACTGCCGTTAGGAGGGGACTGACTGCGAAGCCAACGGTTACTAGGAACAAGGGTCAGGGAGCACGATGCAGCTCAATGCAGCTTGAGCTTAATGTCCCCCGTTTAGTTCCTAAAGGGCGCGAGCAACGCACCCCCTATCTTTCCTTTGCGGAGATAGCGTGAACCCAATGCTGGATATACACACGGCCCTGCGGTGCTATGGAAGGGGTGTGTCAGCAACGATTGGGATCCGTTGCTAAAAGGTTTAAGCGCGGAGGTAATGTTTTGCGCTGCCACTCGATACTCTGATGGTCTGGGAGCCGAGGAGCGCAAGGATTATACAAACGGAGGCCCGGAAATCCTTGGGCGTCGGAGGTGGCGTCGCGCTACCACTCGATACTCTGTGCTGGCCAAGAGCAGAGGAGCGCGGGCGCGCCGGTCAAGTGGCCCGGAAATCCGTGGGCGTCTAAGGTGGCGTCGCGCTTCCACTCGATACTCAGGAAAGGAGTAGAGGAGCGCTTAAAGATCCTGTGGTTCGGGAATCTCAAGGCGATGCTCGGGAAATTCAGAAACGCAGTTCCAGCCGAAGAGAACTGCAAACGCTACGCGTTGGAAACGGGAAACATCCGGGAATATTCGGCACCGCCCTCATAGGCGTTACCGCCTATATGCGTTCCTCCTTGCGTGCGTCTGTCACGTGGAGCGTGCTTCACTCGAGTCTTCTGGGAAGTGTAGTGTACAGTCAGCGACTGTCGAGCGGCTGTTCGGGAGTCAGTGGCGTCGTTGCTCAGCGCTTTCCCGGGCGGCGCTCATGACAAATTGTCATCACACGGGCAAGTTGGTAGATTCTTGGACCAATTATTAACAGATGGAAAGGTAACCAGCCTATGAAAGAGGTTCAACCGAAATCGGGTAAGAACAAATCTATCATAACCATTTTCAATGTTTTGTAAATACAATTGCATACCAAAGGAGGAAGTTATCATGAGGTTAGAGATGACAGTCGGTTTTGTGGCTTCACTCGCAAATCTCAACCTCTCCATATGGTGCAAACAAGATTTCTTAAATTCTTTCCCTGAGACACCTAACATGGAAAGTGGGTTATGAAAATATTCAGGTTTTCCAATGTCTGTCATGAAATCCCTCACATATTTAATCCATTCTATATCAAGGGAATAATCCAGCTTGAGTGCATCCTGAAGCACCGAC
The DNA here is from genome assembly GCF_964204655.1 of Triturus cristatus. Classification (NCBI taxonomy): domain Eukaryota; kingdom Metazoa; phylum Chordata; class Amphibia; order Caudata; family Salamandridae; genus Triturus; species Triturus cristatus. Next base: position 987,917,256 of record NC_140589.1, on the reverse strand, counting down.
TGGTTAAGGTTATTAGTCTCTGACTTCCATATACGATGCCACAGGGTCACAGGTTGAATTTTTATAATATCTGTTATGTAGGGGACTCCTACCTCAGCATGGCAGACATATGTAGAAGTAGAACCCGGCACGGCCAATAAATATCTGAGAAATGCGTTTTCCACTTTCTGTAGTGCAGAGACGTTACAGTGACCCCAAATCCCTGCCCCGTACATTGCTACACTCATGCACTTCGCATTATATATCTTAATTAATTCTGAGGGAGTTTTTTTTCCTAATTTTTGTGAAAAATTGACGAGGGCAGATGTGGCTCTCAAAAAAAAGAAGTTTTGTTGAATTGATTGCTTGGCCCCAAGAGCCCTTATCGTCTATGAATATCCCCAGATACGGGTAAGTAGATGTAATGGCCAGTTTGCTCCCATTTAGGAATAGATCCTTTCCTTTCTTATTACCTTTGCCACAGTTCATCACATAGGTTTTTGTGACATTTATCTTTAAGTCAATGTCTTGCATAAAGGTATTATAGGACTCCAATGCCCGCTGAAGAGCCAATGGGGTCCTTGCTAAAATGACGGCATCGTCCGCATAGAGCAATGCTGGTAAACGTCTGATTGCCGAGTTCTGTTGCACTTGGGGAACGTCCTGGCTTCCTTCCAGAAGGGCCTTCTCAAGGCCGTTTGTATATAAAGTAAAAAGAAACGGAGCCAGGACGCACCCCTGTCTTACCCCTCTGTACACCCTAAATGGCGAGGTACATTCACCTGTTGGCCCAAATCGAATACGTGCTGTGGCGTTGCTATAGAGAGCTTTCAAGAAATTAATTAGGGGTTCTTCTACCTCCATTTCTTTCAGAATGTTTCATAATATCTTGTGTGAGACACAATCGAAGGCCGCGGAGAGGTCTACAAACGCCAAATGTAGTTTTCCTCTCCTCGCCTTCGTATATTTACCCATCAGGATGGCCAGGTTAAGGCCCTGATCGATTGTACTCCGGCCTTCCCTGAAGCCAAACTGAAGGTCTGATAATATATTCTTTTCTATAGCCCATGTTTGTAACCTCGAGGAAAGGATACCTTTCTGTAAGTAGTCATTTTGCATTTCTTTATTGAAACATCTAGTAACTAGTTGACCGCTAATGGGTTAGTCTGTAAAATTATCAAGCTCATATTTGGGGGCTAATACTCTTAATGTTGCCACATTAACTCTGTTGCAGACTGCTTTCTGGAGAAAAATCTTCAGACTAATAAGTTTGGTTGTTTAAAGAAATATTTCTCTAGTCTTTTAACAGCCTCTTTGTACTCATTCATTTTGCCATCTTCATCATCAGTGGTCAATGGGGGCGGATGCAAACATATTTTGGCCCTCCATACCTAGTGAATGCTGTAATAACCATGATTTCTTATCAGGTTTAAACTTGAAACCATAAATTGCATCTAGGAAAGCATTGAAAGCCCTGACCCACTCTTTCTGTGCCATAGGTGGTTTACCAGGTGTTTGCAAAAAGTTTGGTGAAGGAGAAATGGCTTTTATTTCTATCTCTACTGTTCCACAGTGCATGGTGATGATGCCGATAATAATAGACTAAATAGATGTATGAAAAAACACAAGATTAAAAAAACAATGTTGGAAGTGTAATAGCATGAAAAGAAATACCAGAAATTTAAATGCTAGAACAAATTCCACTGTACTGCCTGACCATCGCTATGGAACCAGACAGGCGAAACACAAAGTTGCTGTCCATGGAGAAATCATTTAAGAAATGTTCAGTCGTACTGCCTAGCTGTCACTCTGGTACAAGCTCAGGCAAAATCTAAGATGGCGATAACACACTTCATGCTTGCATCGTCATGCACGTTGGAGGAGGAGAAGAAGCGAGTTCATGAAAGTGGTCTAGGAGAAGCCCATGGATGAATGTTCTGAAAAAGTTGTTGGAGATCATTAACACTATAGGCAGTTGCCTTAAAAGAGGCCGAAAACGTCACCAATATAGTTCACGGATCTCACAGAGATACTGAAATTGTCAAGAGTTAACCAAAAGAGGAGTAGACGGAGTGTCTTAGAATTTCGGGTGGGAGTTCAGGACCAATGTCACCAATGCTGCAATCACAAGTTGCACCACCAGAAGAAGGAACTACACAAGTGGAATCCAGGTAAGTAGCATTTATGAAAGTACAGATAAAAAAGGCACCTGCTTGTGAAGACAGATCAACAAAGGCTCAACTATCCAGTCAACGCTCTGCTCCCATATCCTGGTGGAACCCAACAAAACATGCTCAGTGTTCAATGGTAGTACAGAATAGTAAGACACACATACCCCAAATTGACACCTCACACTAGGGGAGAAACTATTGATCAAGGCTCCATAGGGTGAGGATTTGCTCTATGCAGATTTCTCAGCTTTCCCCAAAAGAGAGAACCACAGAGGTATGTTACAAAGTGACGTTACAGTGACCCCAAATCCCTGCCCCGTACATTGCTACACTCATGCACTTCGCATTATATATCTTAATTAATTCTGAGGGAGTTCTTTTTCCTAATTTTTGTGAAAAATTGACGAGGGCAGATGTGGCTCTCATAAAAAGAAGTTTTCTTGAATTGATTGCTTGGCCCCAAGAGCCCTTATTGTCTATTAATATCCCCAGATACGGGTAAGTAGATGTAATGGCCAGTTTGCTCCCATTTAGGAATAGATCCTTTCCTTTCTTATTACCTTTGCCACAGTTCATCACATAGGTTTTTGTGACATTTATCTTTAAGTCAATGTCTTGCATAAAGGTATTATAGGACTCCAATGCCCGCTGAAGAGCCAATGGGGTCCTTGCTAAAATGACGGCATCGTCCGCATAGAGCAATGCTGGTAAACGTCTGATTGCCGAGATCTGTTGCACTTGGGGAACGTCCTGGCTTCCTTCCAGTAGGGCCTTCTCAAGGCCGTTTGTATATAAAGTAAAAAGAAACGGAGCCAGGACGCACCCCTGTCTTACCCCTCTGTACACCCTAAATGGCGAGGTACATTCACCTGTTGGCCCAAATCGAACACGTGCTGTGGCGTTGCTATAGAGAGCTTTCAAGAAATTAATTAGGGGTTCTTCTACCTCCATTTCTTTCAGAATGTTCCATAATATCTTGTGTGAGACACAATCGAAGGCCGCGGAGAGGTCTACAAACGCCAAATGTAGTTTTCCTCTCCTCGCCTTCGTATATTTACCCATCAGGATGGCCAGGTTAAGGCCCTGATCGATTGTACTCCGGCCTTCCCTGAAGCCAAACTGAAGGTCTGATAATATATTCTTTTCTATAGCCCATGTTTGTAACCTCGAGAGGAGTATCCTTCCTGCCACTTTCCCCAATGAATCTAATAGTGAAATTGGTCTGTAGCAGGAAGGATCCTGTCTATTGCCTTTCTTGTAAATAGGGACCATGAAAGATTTGGGCCAACTTTTAATTAGGCCCAGCGAAGAGGTTGCGGTAAGAACGCGTGTTAATAATGGAGCCCAGAGGTCTATGTTATGTTTATAAATGTCGACAGGGACCCCATCGGGTCCTGGGGCCTTAGAGCCTTTGCTTTCGTTTAGTGCTAATAGCACTTCTTTTAGTGAAAAAGATACCTCAATTGGATGGACCACACTGTCTTCAGAGGGAGGTAATATTGGACTATTCCTAGTTGTGATCGCCTCGGGAAAGCCAAAGATTTTTGTAAAATGGCTCACCCATTGGAGTTCATCTATCGTTACATCCAATGAAGGGGAATTTTCAGGTGAGAAATGGAGATCTGATTGCTTTCCAAAACGCCTTACTGTCTTTTTGGATACTAGCCCTATGCAGATCTTCCCACAAGGAATTGTTTAGTGCCTTTTTTCTTGACTTTATGGCCTGATTGTATAATTTTCTTTCTTGCTGGATGCCATATTTATCCGTTTCCTTATTATGAATAGCTTTTTTTAGTGCGCGGTGGGCTTTTGAGCAATTAGTATCAAACCACCTAATTTTCTTTTGTTCCCCCCTTTTTTTCTCTACGCTCAGACAGTTTTTTATTGTTGCCATAATATGTTTGAAGCTTTCTAATACCAGTGAGGGAGGGGAATTTTCATTTAAACACGTCATGATTTGATCCAGGGCCTTAACCACTACAGAGGATGTTGTTATATCAGGATCTATCCATTCCCATTTCAGTGAGTAACCATTTGTGCTCTCGATGGCCAAATTAGCACAAATATGGTTATATTTTTTCGTTTTATTTTCATTTTGAAGGTTGACATTTTTACCTGTAAATATTACTGTTTGTGGGAAATGATCGCTTATAGCTATCTTATGCTTTATAAATTGCATTACCCTGCTACCAAGATAACTTGAGACCAGAATAAAATCTATAATGGAACCTAGACCTCTCCCGTTGTACGTTGGAGAAAAAGGGATAGGAGGTGTTACTAGTTCATTTGCAAAGGTCAGGTCCAGCATAAAAACATTCTCATTCAGAGCGCTACCAAGGATGTTATGAGAGAAGTGGGTTAAATTACAATTTTCCTCATCTCTCAAACCACATAGCTGGTTGTTATTATTAGGGCATAAGTTAACGTTGAAATCTCCGCCCCAAACAATCTGGACGTTTCCTGAGCTAAGGGACTGGATGTTATACATAATTTGTCTAAATTGAACCATTTTTTCTACCTCTTTTTCTTTGGGAATATTGTTGTAAAAATTCACAAGCGTTAGGGAATCTTCACTGTCCATTAAAAGTGTGAGAATTTGGTAGTGGGGATCAGATATTTCAAGCGTGATTTTTTTCACTACCACCAGGTTAGAAACATATATACATAAGCCTCCCTTTGGTCTTCCATGACTGGACGGGCAGGCTGGGGTGTGGAAGGTTTTAAATCCGTCAATGTGAATTTCATTTTGAATCCAAGTCTCTTGGAGACAGAGGATATCCGTTTTCCTAATAAAGTCAAGGAAGAGGTCGTTATGGAGTTTGGAAGATAAACCCGCTATGTTCCAAAAAGTGATGTTAATCTGGCCTTCCTTTTTCCAGGGTGGTGATGGTAGCTGGGAATCAAATCCCGATGTCTCTGGGTCGGGTGGGATGAGATTCAAAGCTTCCTCTCTAGTTGATGTGGTGTTGGGTGCTTCAACGTACATTGCTTTGTTTTGCTCCTGTCTATGCGGACTCTTATCTCGACCTTCTAATAGAGTCTCTAAATCAAATGTCGCCCTTTGGGATGATCTAAGCGGGCTAGTACCTAGAGTTCCTAATGTAACCTCTAAATCAGTTATCAACTTTTGGGGTAGTCAGTCCAATTCCTCTAATGATGCGATCGCACTAAAGCGATTGTGTACTGAAACAGTGTAATTTGGACTGGGCAAACTCTGAGGGTGATCCAATTTCACTAAGTCGAAGGGAGGTCGATAAAAGAAGCCCAGGGGGAGAATATTAATCCCGTTTCAAGCTTATTTCTGCCCGCATTCCCCAGAATCTTTTCAACTAACCAGGGTGAGCGGAAAGTAAGAACCAGGCAGTCACCTGTGAAGGGTTTCCTGGTTCTTCCGATCCATTCCACCCTACGTGCCATCTTGAATTCTTCAAACAGGGTTCGGGTGGCTCCCACTCTATTCCCCAGCCAATGTAATGCCTTATTTCTTAAGGATTCGCACGTCTCCTGGTCATGCTGTCCTAGCTGTGGTACATTTTCCAAGATGACTGTATAAGGAGTACAGGCTGGTGGAAGATCCAGATGTGAGGGAGGCAGTGGCTTTATATATGGTGATTTAGGGGCGTGTGAAATTGATTTATCAGCATTTGGGTTGCTGGTGTTGTTATAATTTTTTTGTTGAGCCTTGGATATACTGGAGTGATTGCTAATTCGATTTCCTAGAGTAACTCCAGGCCTGTCCAATTGAAGCTGAGGTCTTCCTGTTTTCCTGGTGTCATTTGTATCGCTATTAATATGCTGGGAGCTTGTAGATGAAATAACCATACTGTCGTTATTAGCTGGAAGCTTTGCCAGGAGGGACTCTACCCGATGTAATCTTTCGCCAATGCTCTCGAATGCTCCTCTCACATAAGAATCTAAGTTTTTTATAGATGTGAGAATACTCTCTAAGTCAACCCCCTTAATAGGATGTTTTATCGTGTTTTCTGTTGTAAAAGTTGTTAGGGGGATGTGGTGTAAAAGTGGGCTAGGGTGGTTGTCATAAGTATTTTTCCTTGCCGTGCTATCCCTATCCCTGTTTACTATTGGTTTGCCCGAATCTCTCGTTCCCCTTCCGGGCTTGCCAGTCTGTTTCCTAGCTATCTGTTTTTTTCCTATTTATTTGGGGGGGGGGCGATGGCGTCTTCTACAGTGCTATGTACTATAATATCGCCTACAGTCTGTTGAATACAACCATTTGCTGCAGATCCGATGACATGGTCCACATTTTTTTCAGAGTCTTGAATAGGGATGACTTGCTCAACAGCTTCTCCAGTTATCAGTGACCCGGCCGCTAAAGTTTGTTCAACTGAGGAGATTTGTTTCTCTATTGCCCCCATTGCCCCAGTCAAATACGTTAAAAGCGTTTGTTTTTTGGGCTTTTTGAGGTCCTTCCCCTCAAGTGGGTCACTACTCAGGGCTTTTCTTTTACCCATGCTGGGAGGATCTTATTACTTAGTGGAAACAGTAGAGGCTGCCTGCTTATATGGCCTCGTGCGCACAGCTTACAATAATACAAGTCTTAGTTCTTACGCCCCAGAGCTAATAGTCCCGATACCAAGCGTTATCTTCGAGAGTTCTCAAACCCGTCTTGGAGGTCGATATGGCTGATGGGGGGGCTGCAACCGGACCACGAGGGAGGGCCCGGCCTCACACGGGCACAGACGGGCAAGGACGGGCCCGCCCTTGGCCCGGCTTTGCCCGGGCGCTGCCCGCGCGCGTCCCGCGCTGCGGAGAGCGCGCCTTGTTCTTATGCCCCTCAGTCGGTGTAAGATGATGTCACTGGCGTGCGCTGGGTATGAGCAGGGCTGCTGGGTGTTGTAGTTTATCCCAGGTCGCCCAGCCACTCTCCCCGGCTCACCGGCTCGGCCTCGCCGCCCCGACCTGCAGATGGTGCTCCAATGGCTGTTCCTCCCACAGCAATCTCCTGCAAAAGTCAGGCAGCCAGCCCCACCTTAACCTTGGTGCAAAGCTGAAGGGAGCATCAAGTCCTTGTGCATGTGTAGGAAATGAGTTTGACTGTCACACATTTGCTGATCTTCGGTACAGTGAGTTCAAGAGATCAGTTCCACTAAGTGACCTTCCACCGACATCAGATTCTTGGCAGGAGGATGGGTATTCAGGGTTATGGTATCTATCCCTGACATGAGGGTAGTTGTCCTTTGCTAACCAGTCATTCTTGCCCTAACAATGGTATGCCCAGCAAGTGATTATGGTGTCTATGCTTGAGACAAACATGGTCTTTCTTTACAAATCAGTCATGCTTGCTTGACACATCAAAGCTATCTTGTATTCCATCTTCTTTCTTGCTATGGCCGATGCAGGAAGGACACCCAAAAGGCTGAAGAGTGGACTAGAAACACTGACGGCTTAGAAGTTGAAGAGCTGGTCCTCAGTGGCTGGGGTGGCATGTTAAGCCCTGTAACATCCTCTGGCTAATCCCCTGCTTCACATTTTACATTTGATCTTCCCACCATCCTCTTCTGCAAATCTTCCACCTTTCTTTCGTCACAGCCACTGTTCGGTGTTCACTCGCTCACTGGGAGCCATCAGCGTTCCTCTTAAATAATCCAAACAGAGATTCAGCTATAGTAGCAAAATTGTAAATTAACTTAGCATAAAATTCACACATTCCCAGAAATGCCTGAAGTTGCTCCCGGACTTTGATGGTAGGGAGGTCTTCAATTGCTCTCAACAGACAAGGGCATGGAGCAACACCTTTATCTGAAATAACATGGCCCGGATACTCCACCTCATGCACTTTAAACTCACATATGTCCTTTCTTAATCTCAACCCGTTACAATACAGAACCTCGAGCATTGCCTCCAATCTTACCAAAGTTCCTCATCATTCCTTCTGGAAAAAACGAAAATGACATCTTGGAAAACATGCACACCACATAACACTTGCAACACCTCAGTCATAACACGTTGAAACACAGCCTTTTCAGGGGCTAGTATTCGGTACAAAAAAGCCATTAAGTGTCTGAATTCTTCTGCCACTGCCACCTATAGGAGCAATCATCGGTTATATCATGGGAATCAGATGTCCATCCACCCAGATGGCCTTATTGAGACTTCTGAGATCGATGCACATAAGAGTTCATTGTTCCTCTTTGTAGCTACCACTATAGTGGGCAGCCATAATGAGAATTCTATAGGCTATATCACTCCTTGATTGCACGATTTGAATAGTATCTTGTCTAACACTTCCCTACACTCAAAGGTACACACCTCAATTTGTATTTGATGCGAATACTACCCTCTTTCAGCCTAATGACATGCTCAAACCCCTCAAGTTTCTTGTGTTTGCCACTAAACAAGGCATCATGCTTCAGAAGAACATTAAACAATTTGCATTCACTCAAAACATAACATTTTGATCCACAAGAGTTAAACATACCAGAAACCATGAACAATTTTTTCTTCTGCTTAGTTGTATTGGTAGTGGTTTTGTTTGCCTTGACCACACACACCATATCATCAGTTGAGCCTTTGTTGAGAACTTTCACAGATTCTGTTCAGTCCAGAATGTTATAGTTAATGACAATTTCTTCATCGAGGAAAGGATACCTTTCTGTAAGTAGTCATTTTGCATTTCTTTATTGAAACATCTAGTAACTAGTTGACCGCTAATGGGTTAGTCTGTAAAATTATCAAGCTCATATTTGGGGGCTAATACTCTTAATGTTGCCACATTAACTCTGTTGCAGACTGCTTTCTGGAGAAAAATCTTCAGACTAATAAGTTTGGTTGTTTAAAGAAATATTTCTCTAGTCTTTTAACAGCCTCTTTGTACTCATTCATTTTGCCATCTTCATCATCAGTGGTCAATGGGGGCGGATGCAAACATATTTTGGCCCTCCATACCTAGTGAATGCTGTAATAACCATGATTTCTTATCAGGTTTAAACTTGAAACCATAAATTGCATCTAGGAAAGCATTGAAAGCTCTGACCCACTCTTTCTGTGCCATAGGTGGTTTACCAGGTGTTTGCAAAAAGTTTGGTGAAGGAGAAATGGCTTTTATTTCTATCTCTACTGTTCCACAGTGCATGGTGATGATGCTGATAATAATAGACTAAATAGATGTATGAAAAAACACAAGATTAAAAAAACAATGTTGGAAGTGTAATAGCATGAAAAGAAATACCAGAAATTTAAATGCTAGAACAAATTCCACTGTACTGCCTGACCTTCGCTATGGAACTAGACAGGCGAAACACAAAGTTGCTGTCCATGGAGAAATCATTTAAGAAATGTTCAGTCGTACTGCCTAGCTGTCACTCTGGTACAAGCTCAGGCAAAATCTAAGATGGCGATAACACACTTCATGCTTGCATCGTCATGCACGTTGGAGGAGGAGAAGAAGCGAGTTCATGAAAGTGGTCTAGGAGAAGCCCATGGATGAATGTTCTGAAAAAGTTGTTGGAGATCATTAACACTATAGGCAGTTGCCTTAAAAGAGGCCGAAAACGTCACCAATATAGTTAACAGATCTCACAGAGATACTGAAATTGTCAAGAGTTAACCAAAAGAGGAGTAGACGGAGTGTCTTAGAATTTCGGGTGGGAGTTCGGGACCAATGTCACCAATGCTGCAATCACAAGTTGCACCACCAGAAGAAGGAACTACACAAGTGGAATCCAGGTAAGTAGTATTTATGAAAGTACAGATAAAAAAGGCACCTGCTTGTGAAGACAGATCAACAAAGGCTCAACTATCCAGTCAACGCTCTGCTCCCATATCCTGGTGGAACCCAACAAAACATGCTCAGTGTTCAATGGTAGTACAGAATAGTACACACATACCCCAAATTGACACCTCACACTAGGGGAGAAACTATTGATCAAGGCTCCATAGGGTGAGGATTTGCTCTATGCAGATTTCTCAGCATTCCCCAAAAGAGAGAACCACAGAGGTATGTTACAAAGTGGGGAAAAGATCTGCAGATGGTGGTATTTGGAGATGGGTGGGAAACGCTACGGCGAGATATGAAAAGGAACATCACGTCAGTACAACATAGATATTCTGCATAGAAGATGATAACAAGATGATACTTGACATCAGAAAAGCTTTGTAAGATGTTCCCAGGGGTGAGGGACAATTGCTTGAGGGGATGTGGGGACACACATTCATGTATGGTCTGCCTGCCCACTTATAATAATATTCTGGAAGGACATTCTGGCATAGATTAAACAAATAGTAGGCTACCCAGTACCAGCTCAACTGTCAGTCACAATATTTGGCTTACGCCATCAGAACTTGGAAAAGGAGATTGGAAAACTGGTGGCCCAACTATTGTTGATAGACTTACTCAGGCTAGATTCTGAAAAAGGCAAAGTGGCCAAAACTGGCAAGCTTGTTGCTGGAGAATATGGGAGACTATGGCAGTTAAAAGACTTTCATCATGCATTACCAAAGTGAAAGGCAATTTTTAATTTAGCAGCCTGATTTAGACTATATGGCTAAAGAGTAGAGGGAGATGACCTGTCCTCCTAAATTGACAGCCATAAGGCTGTTTAACTATATTTAAATGTCAGTAACAAGGAGGAGATGAACCTAAGCACTTGGACTCGTGTGTAGTGGCGATTGGGCCCACTTTGAGTAAGACATACTGTATGCACGTTGGGGGAGGGTGTTGGCAACAGATGTGGCTATGTACCTGGGACAGGACAGGAGGCAAGGATTACGCTGTTCTTTATTTTCTTTTATTGCAGTAGTCATTATAAATAACATTACAACAGACTTCACTTCCCACAACCATTGGGGAAAAGGCCATAGTTCAAACACTAACGATGTCCAATCATTTGGCTCCACAGTGTCTCCATAGCCCTGTGTCACCGTCTCCTCTTTCTTTGCTGTTCAAACAGCTGGGTTAAGTGACCTGAAGGGTCTGCTGTCTCAGCCTTGGTTGGGACCGGCAACCTCCTGTACCTTGACTGCTGGCCCTGGTACCTATGATGTGGTGAGGCAGACGAAGGTACGGTGACTTAGGGAATATGCCCGGACCCCTGGGGGTGTAAGACAGTGTGCGTGGTATCATCTGGTGGCATGTTACCCCATATCCAGCACCCGGGGGCCTGCATGACTTGTTCTTGAAGGTGTGCTGTGGATGCAGGAGTGTGAAGTGCAGCTGTGCAGCACCCTGAATATAATTTGGAGGAAGACTTGGGGGTGCTGAGTGCCCCCCGATTGGAGCATCCCCGTGCCGTGGATGATTGGGGTGCGACTTGGTTTGCCTGCATGCCCTCCGTGAGAGGAGGAGGGGCCACCATCCTGATGCCATAACAGCGCCTGGGGCCCGTCTGCACATGTCCGGATGAGGCTGGCCATCCCCCTGAGATTCCTGCATCATGGTCCACGGGCTAAAAGGTGAGATGCTACTTTGGTGATATTGCTTTTATATCTGATATGGGAAAGCACATGGGGACTGGCTGCCTGAGCCTCTAATGAAGGCCCAGTATAGTCCCATTAGTATTGATACCATAGTGGTGGTATCCAATGAGATTGCCCTAAAAGAACATCGACTGTGTCTGGGGCAAGAGGGGACAGAAGACGCTATATATGTTTCCAGCTCCGCCTTATCTCCTGTAACCTGTAACCCCTTAGAAAATTCTTCTGTTGTCGTGACAGAGGGGGTAGTAACTCTCAGTTGCTCTAAGGATATTCAAGTGGGCAGTAGCAGTTCATTACATTTAGATCCACTGACAGGGGCCCGAGTAGGAATAGCTCTGTCTCTCCCTCGGAGCCTGCAACTATACGAAAGAGACCCAACACGCGAGCAATTCAAGCAAAATTAAAGGGGCCTGTACTATGCCTTCTTTTTAAAAAAAGTACCTTTATGGAGGAGGTCTACAAGAATTTCTGTAAAATCTGGAGACATATTTACAACCCATAAAGGAGCGTCTTGAGGTAATGGAGTTACATCTTGGCACTTTACCAAGGGTATGTGCTGGCATAGAGCAGTTACGATCCAGCACGTTGGTTGAAGGTACTTGCACCATAAAAATGCCTGAACCTACATCGCATGTGGGTTAGCGAAACATGCAGATGTTATGATTTCTCATGAGGGCGCCACTCCACAATCCTCTGGATCTAGAAATTGTGTACTAAGTAACTGGGGTACCTCTCATGGTGTGACAGGTCTTAGTGCGGTTGCTCAAGGCGAAGAACTAGACTATCAGATCCCCCCCCTAGTTTTGCAAAGGGTAGACGGCTTTCCTTCGCATAAAGCATCCAACACCAAAACTTTAAATTTACCACCTTATTCGTGCCCTTGTGTGCCTATAATGGGGGGGGTCCCCCCTTGCAAGTTACACAGACAGAATCATGGGGGGGGCAATCTGAAACAAGGTCACCAACTGGCTCAGCACATATAGGTATTTAAATCCCGCAGATAGTTGTGATATATTAATGGTGCGAACAGTAAGTTGGATCAGTCCATCCAGGAAAGATATAGATGGCGACTGTTTTGTAGTCAACCTTAGGCACCCAGCCAGCGTGAGAAGATTATTGAGTGTTTCTCTAGTGGAAACTTCAAAAAGCTCCAAAATTGTCACACTACCTTCGGGATATTTTTACACACCTATTCCACAAGCACCTAACCAGCCCTTTGAGAGTTATGACCAGCAGCTCGGATGGGGCGTGAGATATCAAAACAGATATGCACCCTTAATGGACTGCAATGAGGTGGAATGACGGGCACCCAGACATTAGGGAGAAGGTTTGCTGTCCTGATTGGGAGATGGCCCCAAAAATGAATTTTACTCCACCAGTGACAGTGGGGGTAATAACAACAGGTTGTGTTGATGGCACTGGCATTTCCAATAAAACACACCATTTAGACAATGCTCTGCCAAGCCCAATTACCACAGTGTACGACTGTTCTGTTTTAACTCCTGCAGTTGCATCTTTGAATGTCAAGAATTGTGGGCGGAAAAAATTAAGCTGGAACATCGCAGGTCTCCATACTAAATTATTATTGCCGGATTGGCAAAGGTTCGTGAAATTGTATGATATTGTTTAATTACAGGAGACGTGGGAAACTAACGGGATACATTTTGATGGTTATAGGTGCTTTAGCCTCCCTCCTAAACCATCTTCTTCCGGGAGAGCTACAGGGGGATTATCTATTTGAATTAACCTATCGATTGGTGGCCTTGCAGAATCAGTGAGTTCCTTTGGGTCTGATTTTCAAGTTGTTGGATATAGAGGGCATTTAACTTTATTCTTCATAAATGTTTATAATAATGATCTTGTGAATGTGTCTAACCAAAAATGTCTTGGCCTGTTTTCATACATTTCCAGCCTAGCAGACAACAGAACTCTGTAGGGACAGCAGTTACATCTTTGTTTAGGGGGTGATTTTAATGCTAGGATTCCACGCCAGGGTGGGGGTGAACTAGCTACCATCAATAATTCCAATGTGTCCCCCTAGCCACGCATTCTGCAGGATTGTGTGAAGTGTGTTCTATGTTTTGTCTTCCCGTTGCCCCCCGCTGCCACTTCCTGTCAAGAACTGCTTTGGATACTATACGTTGTCCCCCGCCCTGGGAAGCGCACGCTGCTATTTCGGACTCTCATTGCCTTGAGTGTGTTTTGTATTTAATAGAAAATGAAACTGTTTTTTCCGATTGCTCTTGGCCTATGGCCACGGCCAGTTGCATGTGCTCACGAACTGCCGGGAGCTTCGCTTCTGGTTCATTTGAATGTGTGGCGTTGCATTGCGGGCCCTCGGGCTCTGTAGCGGCCGGCCTTGGTGGTTGTAGGCCCTTGTATGTATTTTATTGTGTAATAAAGGTTTCTAAAAAAAAAATAATAATTCCAATGTGTGAGGTAAAGAATTGTAGGCTTTTGTCGCCTCTGCTGATCTGTATAACGCTCTGGAGGAGACTGGTAATGACACAGACAGGATTTATTCACCTATAGAGGACGCAATAGCTCTTCAATAACTTTTTATATTTTTATTTCTCATAATTTGCGTGAAATGTTGTTGCATGGCACTATTGTTATGTCTGACTATGGTGATCATAACCAGATTGAAATAACTTTGAAGGTACCCCATAGGGGAGTCCCAGCACAGGCACCTGAACATGAAAATCTAACAGCAACGATGTACAAACAAAGACTATGCTAGAAGCTGGATGATCCGTCTAAATTTCTTAATGAGATGGTGGCTGGAAATTTGCAGACAGTCATGGATTGTTTAGAAGATAATGATGCAAGCAGCATGATTGTTACCTCTTTTGTTGCAAGAGGATCAGACTTTCCCTTTCAAGATCGATCAATCCCGAATCTAGGTGCCAGCGCTGGTTTGATCAAGAATGTTCACGGGCTAATCAAATTTTATGTAGGGCTTTAAGCGCACGGCCCTGTGCACGCTCTTTAGTGGCTTCCCAGGGCAAGCTTTATAAATTAGCTATAAATAAGAGAAGGAATGTGGTCATTTCTAAGCAGTTAATCAACTGATATCGTTTGCACCAAGGACAGCAAGACTTTCTGGAAGGCCGTTTCATGTATACACTCCTTTGACCAAAGCGGTTCCTCACTTAGTTGCCATATAAATGGGGAGAATTGGGTGGCACATTTTGCAAAAATTTATTCTGATAATAATGTGGCTTGCTCACAGCTATGGCTTGGGGACGTCCTTTCTTTTCCATCTATTGCCTGACAAGAAGCAAAGATTGCCATTCAGGAGTGCACTGGAGGGAAATCGCCTGGTCCCAATGGCATCCCAATAGACATTATTAAGTGTAATATTAATCTTTGGGCCCCATTATTAAACAACATCGACAATGTTCTGAGCTCTTCACAGATTCCTTGTTCTAGGTCTCACGAGTCATTTCCCCATATTTTAAAAAGTGTACTAGGGCGGAACCTAAGTGTTACCTCCCTATTTCCCTGATAGATAGTCCAGCTAAGATCCTGGGCATAGTTCTGTATAACAGAATAATAGAATAGGTGAATGAAAATAATGTGCTTAATAAGTGTCAGTTTAGCTTCCGAAGCGGTTGTGGGATGGTTGACCAATGCCTCAATTTAAATCTGATTATAGGGAAATACACAGTGGCCAAACAGTCCACATTATATTTAGCCTTCATAGATCTGTCAATAGCCTTTGACTGTGTTAATCGGATAAGGCTGTGGCATTTACTCATAAACTTGCAAATGGACCCCTCTTGTACACCTGTTGGTCACCTTGCACATGGGCACTAGACCCATGTAAGGTTTGAATAATGCATTGGCCAGGAGGTGCACCAGGGGTGCCTCTCAGCTCCAATCCTTTTTATTTTATATGTTAATGATCTTAGCTTGGAGCTCAGCAAATGCAGTCCAGATGTGCCAAAGGTGAAAGGTGCCCCCCTCCTGGCACTATTTTATGAAGATCATGCAATGTAATAGCCCGAACCCTCAAAGCGTTATGTTCTTTTAGTGCACTATTTTACCAATTTTAGGGCTAACCTTGATTTATTAACTAATTTTAATAAGTCTTTTATAATGTTATTTGGTTTGAATCACACACGTCCTTTTTCTATTATAGTGGCCAAAAACATCCTATCAAGCAATAGCACTTTTTCCTATTTGGGGCTCACCTTCAGTTCATCTGGGTCTGGGTCAGGGTCAACGCATTGTGCTCAAAACAGGGTTACGTTTTCAAGGGCAGTTGGCTTTTTGCTTAGCCTCCCATCACCAAAGAGAGTCCTCACATCCCTTTTACAAATCGATTCTACTCCGTGTATCCCAATAGCTACTTATGGGGCAGAAATATGGAGTGTGGGTGACCCAATCGCTCTTCAGAAGAGAATCATTTTTTCGTAAAATTCTTTTGGCCCCTGTCTCAACATCTAGCTTTATCTGCCACAAGGAATTAGGTCTAGAATTTGTGAGTGATTTAATCCGTATTCAGACAGCTCTTTAGTGGATGTCTAATTGGAGCTCTGCTGTAGCAGAACTAACAAGAGATATAATTTCAGATTGTCTCTCTTGCGAAAGGGGAGTTTGTATTCCCTGGATGGCATACATTAAAAAAGCCCTGGAATCAATTGGCCTGGCAGACCTCTTTTTGAGGTGATTGCCACTGGAGGGTGTTGACAGAAAGCAAGTGCAAGCCCTACTTTTAGAACAAGAGAGGCTGATGGCTGAAGACCAGAATTCAAGTGTTAAATTGTATTTACTTCTTACTCCTGGGATTATTACCACTGATTATTTACAGAACACCAGCAAAAGCTGGTAAAGATCTTTATTGTTTAGTTTTCGTTCCAGTACCGTGAAATATTCACTGTTTTCAATTGGACATCAGCCCGAACTTGATTCAAGAGTATGTCCATGTGTTCTTGCAGAAGCCGGCTTGCAGCAGTGCGACCTTCCTTCCTCTCCCTTCCCTTCCGGGTTACGGAAGACGGAGAAGCACGCAAAGAGATCCGTGGAGGAGGAGAAGGGCAGAGAGTAGAACGAGACTGGTCGTGGATACAAGGTCAGAGGGGAGAGATTGTGACAGAAAAGCGGGGGAGAGAGACTGAGAGAGCAAAGGGGTGTGCTGTTTAACAACCAAGCTGGAGGGTTGGGAACAACTAAAACCGGAGCTACTCAGAATAACAGCAGAAAAGACCTATTAGAGCATTGTGTGGGCTACCATATGACCCCAAAAAAAAGGTAGGATTAACTCTAAAAAGAAAAAAAATCCACCTCTGGGCCTGGCGAGGCAGGGGGGAAAAGGCCCAAGCCAAGATACAACAAGACAGCACAGATTGCTCAGACAGGACAGATAAGACAGTAACTGTTAAAAAAGGAAGTGAAACTACCCCTAAGATATCAGAACTGACTAACAGAATATCAGATCATGACTACACTGATGTTTCTTGTAAAGAGGGCTACTTACATGTAGATACGAAATTGATAAAAAATAGATACTCCTTGAGGAACGAAGAGTGCATACAGTTGCTAGCGGAGGGAGAAGAAGTGAGTATTGATAAGAATAAGGGGAGAGTTGGCGACGTAGTTCCAACGCGCATTTCTCCTGTTATGGTAACATCAAAATCTTCAACCCAAAAGGAAAACACACTTAAACCAAAGAAGCCGATAAAATGGAATAAAAATTATATAGGAAATCCGAAAGGTACTCCATCACTAAGATCATTTTTCAAATTAAAAGAAATAGACTCTTTAAGTACACCGACACCATTGAAGTCTCAAGCTACTAAAGTCGTCATAGGAACCATGGCAACTTTAGAGGTGGAAAAGCAGATAGTGCAAAATAGTTTGACTACCTCAAACAGATTTTCCATTTTAGAACAACATGAAAGGTAAGAGGTAGATGACATAGGTACGCCTTTAGAGGGAAGCATGTCATGTGTCTCAACTGAAAGTGAGCACAGCTCAAATACCTTAAAAATTAACACTAATTTAGAAGGCCCTCCTGATGGACAAACAAAAGGAAGCTCCGAAGATATAAGCTCTCTCCTGACACAACTCTTTAGGGAGATAAAAGAGAAATTCGCTATATCGTAAAATAATCAAATGAAGATACAGGAGTCATGTGCGAATCTCGAAATCAAAATGGCAGATATAACAGCAAGACTGACAACAATGGAGATAGCTTTCGAGGGACTACAAGAGGAGGTCAAAGACAACCTAAAGGAAATCAAAACATTAAAAACTAATGAGAAAGAGATCAAGGATAAGCTAGAGGCCTTAGAAAACAACTCTAGACGTAACAACCTAAGGCTCCTAAATGTCCCGGAAGGCATGGAGAAGGGGGATTTAAAAAAATTTGTGGGAACTATTATGAAGGAAGCCATGCCTGAATTTCAAACTTGGGACCTGGAACAAGATATACAGAGGGCCCATAGAGAACCCTTTAGACGAGATCCAAAAAGGGATAAACCAAGAAAAATACTGGTGAATTTTCGTACCTATGTCATTAAAGAGGCAATTTTGTCAGCAGCCCTTAAAGCACAGGCATTTCAAAAGGACAACCGGTCTTACTCTATAAGGTCAGATATAGCCAATACTACATTAACTCGACAATGGGAGTTAGGAAAACACATTAAAACTCTTGAGTCATTGGGGGCAACAGCGCAATTAAAATTCCCAGCCATATTGAAAGTTATGTGGAAAAATAAAATGCATAACTTTAGGGAAGTCAACGAGGTTGAGAACTTAATAGATAAAATAAAAAGCCAGAAAGACACATATTAGTCCTAAAAGAGTTAAAGGAACGCCGGGGCTCCAAGGGGGTGCAATGCGATACCCCATATGGAAGAAGGGAGGGTTCCCCAGGGTGGGAGGAGGGTTCCAGCAAGAGATACGCACATTTTCACTTGTAAATAGTAGCACTGGGTGGGGAGCATTAGGGGGAAAAATCAATAAAAAAATTAACCTCATACAGGGCATAGTTAGACAGCAAAAAAAAGAGGTTCTAAACATCAAGAGTAAGGGCAGTGGGACAGAA
The DNA here is from genome assembly GCF_964204655.1 of Triturus cristatus. Classification (NCBI taxonomy): domain Eukaryota; kingdom Metazoa; phylum Chordata; class Amphibia; order Caudata; family Salamandridae; genus Triturus; species Triturus cristatus. The sequence goes on along the minus strand of NC_140589.1, from coordinate 987,898,617 downwards.
GAAAATGAAAATGAATAATCTTAAAATAATATCATGGAATGTTAATGGTTTGAGGGTACATAAAAGAAGGAAGATCTTAGAATTTATTAAAATGTCTGACAATGACATAATCATACTGCAAGAAACGCATTTAAGGGAAGAGGAATGGAAAAACATTCTTAACCAAAAATGGATAACACATATGGTATGCACTTCACAAATGTGTAATGTTAAGGGAGTGGCTATATTATTCAAAAATCAGGCTAATACTAAGATAGAGGATTACAAGGTAGACAAAGGGGGGAGATGGGTAATCGTAAACGTTAAAATAGATGATCTAGGTCTTACGTTGGTAGGATACTATGGTCCTAATGTAGATGACCCTTCCTCTCTAAATGAATTATATAGACATCTATTAGACACTAGAAACAATATAATTATGGCAGGATATTTTAATATTTTAATGGAAATATCACTTGATAGATCGTCCTCACAGCATATCATAAGAGCTCCAAAAATGAGAAAAAGTGTCCACCAATTGATAAAGAACCTAGGTTTAGTGGATATTTGGCGGCTCACTGCAGAAAATAAAAAAGAATTCACATACTATAATAAAAAACACACACACGCCTCGAGGATTGATTTAATCTTAGTAAGTGAAAGACTAAAAGAGAAGAACATAAGGGTTACACATCAACCAGAACACCTGTCAGATCACGCTGCAGTGAGGTTAGAAATGTTAATGAGAGGTAATGCAACTAATCGGAGATGGACCTTAGATAGAACACTCCTGGGTAAACATGAAGTGGGGGATACACTAAAGAAAGAAGTGACTGAATTTTTCGAGACCAATCTATATTCAGCGCCACTACATACAGTTTGGGACACCTTCAAAACCTACCTGCGGGGAAAATTGATAAGTCAGGCTGCTTTTTATAGAAAAGAAGGGACAAAAACAATTAAAATATATGACGAAAAGATTAAAATAGCACAAGAAAACCTTATGAGCTGTCAAAATATCGCCAAAAGCCTAGAACTACAAGATACGTTAAATGAGGCCAAAACACAGTTAGTAGAACACCTGGATGGGAAGATCAAAGAACGTTGGGACGCTAGTAAATTGGCCCATTATGAATATGGGGAAGGCTGTGGGAAACTCCTCGCACGGAAGGTAAAGCATGACCAGCTGAGAAACGAAATTAGGAAAAAACAAGAAGGAGCCACTCACAAAATTTGCGAGGATAATGCTAGCATAGGCAAGGCATTCTGTAATTTTTTTAAAGAATTATACATGGAAGGGAAAAGAGATTCGCAATCAAACTTAGATCAGTGGCTAAGACAGGATCCCCTACCTGCTATAAATATAGAACAGCAAAAAATTCTTAATCAGAAAATCACTATTTTGGAGGTAGAAAAAGCAATCTCCAAATTAAAGAAGGGAAAAGCCGCAGGATCAGATGGTCTCCCCAATGAAATTTATAAAAATTTAAACGAGACATTAGCCCCTTTTCTCCAAAAGCTATTTAATGACATATACATACAGCATGCTCCCAACCCCTCTTCGTAGTATGAGGCTGTAATTACCTTAATATTAAAACCTGGAAAAGACTCACTAAAGTGTGAATCATATAGGCCAATTTCATTATTAAATAGTGATTACAAAATTTTGACACAAATTTTGGCAACAAGGCTGGTGAATATATTGGGGAACATCATACATCCTAGTCAAAAGGGATTCATGAAAAATAGACAGTTAAAGGATCTGAGACATGAATTAAATACAGCCATTGATATAGCTACTATTACAAAAAAGTCATTAACGGTAATAATGATAGACGCTGCTAAAGCATTCGACAGAGTGAACTGGCAATACTTATATGGAGTTATAAAACAAAACAACCTGGGGGCTAATTTTTTTAATGCTATAAAATTTATATACGAGCTACCAACAGCAAGGATAGCAGTAAATGGTGTACTCTCATCCAAAATTAAAATAGGGCGTGGAACACTGCAAGGCTGCCCTTCATCACCTTTATTATTTAACATGTATATAGAGCCCTTGGCCAGAAGAATAAGATCAGATATTGGGATTACTCCATTTAGATACTCAGATTGGGAAATAAAAACTGCCCTGTATGCAGACGATTTGATGGTTTATACACCAAACCCAGGGACCGCAATGCCACGCCTAATGGAATTAATGGAAAAATTTGGGGAAATATCTGGATATTTAGTAAATAAAGACAAAACGGAAACAATGACTTGGAATGGCCCAACAAACGCGCAACTAGAAATGCCAGAGATTAGATATTTGGGGATCAGGGTAACCAAGGACTTGGACAGTATAGTGTTAATCAATTTCAAGTAGCTCCATTTGGAAACCAAAACCTTACTAGAATCATGGACGCATCTCCCACTATCTATATTGGGTAGGGCAAATCTGATCAAAATGATGCTTCTCCCCAAGTTTACGTTTATTTTTAATGCTCTACCAATACACTTTAAATCAGAATGGCTGCAGAAATTACAGAGTGACCTGACTAGTTTTGTACAGAAAAATAAAGCCGTAAGAATAGCATGGAAAAAACTACGTTAAAAAAGTGGAAGGGGGAATCACCCTGTCTGACTTCAAATTATATCATTGGGCTTTCTTTTTTTAAAATACCAGAAATCTTTTATTAGGTAATGCTCAAAACTCCATGCCACATCTACAAGCATTAAAAAAGAACTTTCCAGAGGAAGGTCATTTTTTCTATTTAAATATGGTCATTCCAAATGTTTTAAAAAAGTTAGATTTAAAGTCTTGAAAGCTGCTTGTGAAATCTGGATACAAATTAAACGAGTCATGGGAATTTTGTATTACGTTAGTAATGCTCCAATTTGGAACTCTCCAGGTACCCCAGAATGTCTTTCAGACATCTTAGCCCTCCCTTTATTGAGGGCAGGCGTAACAACATGGGGAGAATTAATCGAAGGAGATTCCCTTATTTCATGGGACGTACTTGTCTCAAGAACAAACCATACCTTTTCAAAACTTAAGTATCTTCAATTGGCAAGCTGGATCCGGAATGAACGACAGCTCAGTCCAGACTCAGAATGGGAGAGTGAATTTGTGAAAGAGTATGAACTTAAAAAGGAAGTATCCAGGTGGTACTGGATGCTAGTGGAAGCAGAGGACAGCAAAGTACCAGCACCAGAGGAGTTATGGAGATCGGACATGCCAGACGCAGACATCTACACTTTATGGCAAGTCTCATATGCAGCACTCTGGTCAAATATCCGTTCTGCACCTTTAAAAAGGAATCACCTCTTTACCCTATACAGAGCCTACTGGTCCCCTAAAAAACTAGCCAAACTGGGCGGAAGCATGAGAAGATATTGCCCTAAGTGTGTGCTGGAAAACGCAGATGATGTTCACATGTTATGGCAGTGTCCGGTAATCCAGACCTTCTGGCGTGAGGTGGGTGAGTTTGCTTCCTCAACACTAGGCTTTGAAGTCCAGGTAAGCCTTGATCTTGTTATATTTGGCATAAGACACAAAGGTAATACAAATTACATAGCAAACATCCCTCAGGCATATTTACTATTTGCACTGATAATTATGGCACGTAGAGAGATATGTAAAAAATGGGCAACGCAAACACCACCATCATTAAGAGAATGGATTGTATACGTTAAAAATACCTGCAGACTAGACTGCAATAAGGGTTCAGCTAGGTGGATTAAAATGTGTAAGCTAATTTGGGATATGATTGTAAGCGATGATAGGTAAAGGTAACCTAAGAAGCATACTTGTCCAATGATTAAGGCATATTGAACACTACTGGAGTTCGGGCAGATCACATATATCTCCAGATACATAGTTTAATAAGGCCTTGGCTCTCTGGAAAAAGGTACAGAAAGCGATTATCTCCGTTAGTATGCACCCAGTCCCAGCCATCAGTTGTATGCCATGTATGAGGACAAAAAAAAAGAGTATGTCCATGTGGCAAAATGCATAAACAAACAAAGTTACGCTTTCTCTTCTTTTGTGAATACTATAGCATGTATACAAAAAAAATTCTGAGGTCTAGGAATTTGCGCCTTTCCTTACAAGTTTATCATTGTTTATTTGCCTTGCCAGACGTTGAAACATGTTATCATGTGACCGAATTTCTTCAAGCGGCGGTTCTGTCCAGATTGTTGTTTTTGGATTAATCGATCTGCCGCCTTCGTAGTTTGATGTAGTAAGCAAGATTTTATGTATTTTATCGAATGGCTTTTATACAAAGCATTTAATTGCTATTTTGCACTTGTTTAGTATTACTTTACTTTTATGACTGGTGACAGCCGAATAAAGATGATTCTGATTCTGATGTGCCCTGGCCGTTTGCACCTTTCATTCTTTATTTTTTTTTGTAATTCACAAGTTTCTGATGCATGAAATTATGTTGTCATTGATAGTGTTTTGTGACATGGATTTACTAACCTGATATTGGCATTTAGGTCGCGCGGTTGTGGGAACGCGAGTCGCTCCTATGCGGCCGCTTTGTGTTTTCTGCACACTGGGGCACCTGGGACCAGTGCGGAGTGGTCCTCCGACCAGTAGAGGGAGTCTCATTTGACAAGCTTGACGTGTCTCGGTGTACGCAACAACCTGCGCTGTCAGATTCAAGAAGAATCCAGCATTGCGGCCGGCCGAGCACTTAGCTGTCAGAGTTCTGCCCCATTTGCCTGGAGCGAGACTCCCTACTGGGTCTGTACAACACCAACACTGAACGCACGTAATCACCATAATTACCATAATCTACACCATCTCAGGCACAGTTTCCGTAAATCCCATTGTGCAAGGGGTGTTGGTGTCAGCAGGGCCTGTCTCCAGGCATTGCTCCAGTCCTTGTACGAGATGAGTGACATAGAGGAGTCATATATGGAGGAGAATAGTATTACTTACCTCCCCATAGATGACCACTTCTGCAAAGTTATGGATGCCACTATCTTTAAGGTGGTGTTGAGGGCGGTAGCTCCCCTGGAGAAGACCTTACTGCAGTACGTAGCTTCAGACCACTCCCTTCGAGGGAAGTCCCTTTGTACCTCCAGCTAGGTGACACCACTAGCTGCACCCCCTAAGCGCAAAAGAGACACAGAGTCAGGCATTGACCTGAGCAATTTTGAGAAATTGAAGCACACCTTCTTGGAATACTGGCAGGCCACCTCCCAGGCCCCACTCAACCTGGCCTTGGTATTCTACCCCTGTCACCTCAACCCCCGCCCACTCTCCACCAGGACTTGGATTCTCCTACGGGTTCTGAAGTGGAACTTTAGTTGGGTCTGGTCCATGGCACCCTGTGCCCTGGAAAACCTTGCCCTCTTTGACATATTAGACCCAGATACCCTGGTACACCCGCAGATAGGGTGGCATCTTATGCTGAAAGGAGGCTTTGCAAGCCCCTGGATAAGGAAGTCAGCAATTGCATGAGAGTGGAATGCCCTCGCCCCTCTCTAGAGCACAAGGTAGCCCTTACTCCTGAAATAGATGAACACATGGCCACCTTTCTTGGGAAGTATGTACAGGATGCCAAGAAGGAGATCAATAGGTCCTGACGAGCTTGCCAAGACAAGTTTTTGGATATCACAGGTCCCTTGACCCACATCCTCGATGTGGCAGAGGACGGCAAAGTATCTGGGTTATTGATCTCGCCTGAGGTCCTTTCAGGGTGGGCCCAGCGGGCCATCATCTTTCAAGGGAATGTGAACTGCCCTCTCTCTGCGGACAGGCGTAGGTCATTCCTTATTAAGATTAACCCCAAGGTAGGGGAACTGGCCACTTCTAAAGCAGGCCACGAAACCCAAGGAGGACAATTCAGAGACCCATTCATTCAGGAGTTGGACAAATTCTTACAGACATTTAACTCACTAGATAAGCCCAGGCATTTATTAAATGCATTTTTACACCTGGAATTTCTCTGAGCTGGCAGAGGTAGGGAGCACTCAGCCGGCCACACTCAGCATTCAGCCTCCGGCAGAGGATATCCCAACAGAAGAGGACAGTACTAGGACTCCTCCAGATTTGAGAACTTTTCTCCCTCAAGAGTCACTCTCGACACCAGGAAGCAAGAGGAGGACACAGTGATGACAACAACCAACGTTCCAATCAAGGTGAGATTTAATCTGACTCCCATTCATGCATCAGCAATTGGAAGTCCCTTACCTCTGATGCTTGGGTCCTTCAGACGGTATGGGGACTCCACATAGAATTCTACGGTTGCCCCATCCAGAAGAGCCCTCCTATACACTTGAACTTTTGCCCACACATGCCAAGCTGGTAAAAGTAGAAATATCAGAGCTTCTGCACAAGGGAGGGCGATAGTTTGCACAACTCCTCAACCAAGGGTTTTTTAAAGCAATCTATTTGTGGTGGACAAATGGGATAGGGGCCAGCGGCCCTTTATCAATCTCAAAGAATTGAAATAGTGGTTGGTCTACCGCCAGTCCAAAATAGAAGGTATCCATCTACTTAGGGACCTCCTTAAGCCCAACGATTGGATGGTGCATCTTGATATGAAGGATGTCTAACTGACTGTTCTGGTTTTTACCCCCTCATAATCGATTCCTTCAGTTTCAGTACCGGGGACACACATTCAAATTCACCACATTTCCTTTTGGTCAGTCTTCCTCCACGTAGTGCTTCACCAAGGTGATGCACACAGTTGTGGAATTCCTGAGAGCCCAGGGCCTACATCTTATAATCTACCGCGACAACATCCTTTTTATGGACCAATGTCCTCGGGCCCTGTCTCTACATCTTCAGACAGCGTTCTCTCTTCTGTAGTCATTAGAGTTAATCGCCAACCAAGACAAGTCGATCCAGGTACCCTCGCAATCTCTGGTGTTTCTAAGGTTTGTGGTGCACTCGGTCTGAGCCACCCTCAGCCTCCCTTCTTGAAAGCTGACCGATCAAACACGAATTGCAATGCCTCGCGTCTTGTCCTTCCGCCTCTCTGAGGCAGATTGCTCAAGCGGTGAGACTCCTGTCATCCTCAATACATGCCTTTTTCCCAGGCCCGCTTCACTATCGGGCCCTTCAGCGGCTGAAGGCCTCACTTCTCAGGAAAGGTCTGACGTACTCCCAGGTGGTTCCCCTGTTGGTGGAGGCTCGGGAGGAGATTCAGTGGTAGCTGGCCCATATGGAGGCATCAATGGACGAACGATCTTCGGTTCAATGCCAGACCTAATGATAGAATCCAATGCAAGCAGCTTACATTGGGGGGCAAGATGTGGGGAGTTTTCTACAGGCAGAAAATGGTCCATACAAGAAAGATCCATGCACATCAACTGTCTTGAACTCTTAACATGGTAGTTCGCAGACAGATGTTGGACCAAAGACTGAGCACACTGCTGTGTCTTCCTCAAGATGGACAAAGTGGCAGTGGCAGTACATACATCATCTTGGAGTAACCTGGTCCAACAGTCTCTCAGATGTCGTCTACAGTCTCAGGAAATATTGCCTGGAGAACCAGGTCTCAGTGACAGAAGAGAATCTCCTGGAAGTGGTCAATCAAGTAGTGGATTGGCACTGCCGCTACTTTCAAGACTTGAGCCTTTTGCACCTGTATCCCGCAGTGTTTCAGGCCCTTCACAACAGATGGGGCCCGTTCTCGGTGGACCTCTTTGCCTCCCGTCTGGACCACCAAATCCCATGTGCTTCAGTTGGAGGCTGGATCCGGAGGTAGGGGCCACATATGCCTTCCTGCATAACTGGCAACTTGAACAGGGTTTATGCCTTTCTCCCCTTCGCAGTGATCATGCACCTTTCGGTACAGATCTGAAGACAGAAGGCGAACGTTGTCCTGGTGAATATGACTTGGAAATCACAAGCATGATATCCAGTTCTGCTGGAACTTTCTTGGGATTTTCTAATCCCTCTACCCCGGTTTCAGAGTCTCCTAAAGGCTCCAGAGGGGAATCCCCATCATCTGGTCATTCAAGGATCTCTGTAGCTTAGGGCCTGGAGGATTTCAGGGAACATTGGAAAGTCCCAGGCCTTTTGCAACAGGCTGCATCCCTCCTCTCAAGAGCATGGGCCAACAGCACCATCAAACGCTACAGATCGGTGTGGTATAGACCATTGGGATGGTATCATCAAAGACATCTGGATCCCGTTGGGGGCAGATATTGTCCATATTCTGAACTTCCTCACTTCTCTGGCATCAGACAGCCTAGCCTATAGATCCATTAATACCTTTAGGTCGAAAATTTCAGCAGGTCATTCACCAGTGGGGGATCACCTAGTTGTGGAGCATCCTTTTGTGTGTAAGCTAGTACAGGGCATTCACGTATCCCTTTCGCCGGAACCTAGACATCAGTCGTATGGGATGTGAACAAGGTTCTTAACGTGTTTTTGTCTAGGAAATGACACAAATATCTTCCGAGGAAGGAACTCTCAGGTAAACTAGCCACCCTTCTCTGCTTGGTTTACTGCAGACGAGTCTCAGATGTTAGAGCTCTGCACCTAACAGGTAAAGTTTTTACCCCAGATGGGGTTACTTTCCATATCTCAAGGCGTACAAAGTGTAATTCTCACACAGTGACTTACCCTTCCTTTCCAAATTCCCCAAAACTATGTGTAGAGCAGTCTATAAATAGGTATGAGTCAACGACGCCCGATGTCTGTCCACACGGTGAGAGGCAACTCCTCATAGCCGGCAGGAAGCCATTCAGAGCAGTCTCTTCACCCACTATTGCCAGATGGGTTAGATGGTCATGCAAGAGGCTGGCATAGATACTAAATTGTTTGGGGCTCACTCTGCCAAGGGCACTATGGCATCAAAGACATTCTACCACGAAGGTCGTTTAGAGGATATCCTCAATGCAGCGGACTGGTCTTGAGACACTACCTTTAAGAAATTCTATTTCAAACCATCCAATCTCTGGCTTCGCTGGCTGTGGAGAAGCTTTAAACCAGCATAATCCTCGCCTTCGGTTCTGACACAGAATGTAAAATTTCCTACCTATCGTAATGAAGAGTTTCAATTATATTAAGGACGTGGAGGCGAGGATTAACCCACCCGGTTAATTTACTCCCACCCGGTATGGGAGGACCATGTTAGAGTAGATATGCTTTATCCATTGAACTGGTTCTTTATAAGATTTTTCTTGTGGGTTTTATGTGGTTTCTGACAAAAGATTATCTTAATTGTTAAATTAAATGGTTGGCTTTACACTTGAATGTAACCATACTCCATATAGGATTCATATCTCTCCATTATTTTTCCTAGGAGCAGATGGGTCAAACCAGGATTGAAAGGTCACTACCCATCTGCAGTCGTAGATGGAAAGTGTAGGCGAAGGAGGAGATGGTGACAAAGGACTATAGAGACAGTGTGGAGCCAAATGATTGGACATTGTTAAAATTTTAACTATTACTTTTTCCCCAAAGGTTGTGGGAAATGAATTATGTTGTAATGTTTTTTATAATGGCTGCTGTAATAAAAGTAAAGAAAGAACAGGGTAATTCTCTCCTCCGCGACCTTTATAGAATTGAAACTTTCAGTTATGATAGCTAGGAAATTTTACATTGCTGAAGAATGGACCAACAATGACAAGGTTACGCGTAATATGTATGAATGCCCAAAAAAAAAATACAAAAAAGAAATTTAGAACAAGTAAAAGCATTTTTTACGTGTAATCACTGTTATATCTATAAATTGCAGCTGAAAACCAGTACAACATTATGATAGCAAGGTTTAACATTAAAGCACTTTTATGTAGACAATTTATGGTGCACTTCACGTGCAGGAGGAAGGGAGGTTAAAGACTGAGAATTTATGAGGACAACAACAACAACAATACTGAGGCAGCCAGGAAGAATATAGTTGTAGGCTAGAGACCAATTTCAATAAAAAAAACTGAAATCTCCTGCCCAAGGTTAAATGCAGGAACACACAAAATGCAAATTCAAATGAGAAAAATACAAGAGGTCACAAAATACACATAATGTTTTCACGGTTGTTTAATTTATGGAACTTAAAACTTTCACAGAGGCTATCAATTGCAGATGATAGTAAGCAGACACAGATCACAGCACAGAGAACAGCTACTTTGGAAACTTATGAGTTGGGCAGTAGTAAATAACACAGAATTACCCAATGAGAATTAGCGCAAGCACTTCCGCAAGGTCAGCGGCTCAAAAAGAAAGAGCACAACCAAACAACAATTGAAAAACAGATGAAACATCCAATGCTGTCTCATTCTTTCCTGTTACCAAACAATTAGACGGCCTATGATACAAAATTCATGAGATTTTAATCAAAATATGCACCACATGCTGTTGTGCCTTGCTTTTGCGTTTGTTTCAGTTTCCAGGACTTTTCTTTACTTTCGTCTAACATAATTGCATGTGCGTTTTCAGCAATTGTATTTCTTTCGGATGGCTTTATTTCTTTTTCTGATGTCCCTTTTTGTCTGCGTGTCATCGTTCTGAAGGTTTTGTACTCAAGGATTTCTGTGAATTCACGATGGTCTAGTACTGTAACTTTTGATGTTTTTTTTCTAAAATTTAAAGAAAAATACAAGATGTCAGTGCTTTTTTTTTAATCTCTTAAAGTGCAGGATGCCTTGAAATCACGTTTTTTAAAATCACAGCTATAGTAAAGACATGCATTTAAAACTATCTTTAAAACAAATAGAGCTGTACAAGACTACAACACGCAGAAAACATTAGGCTTTCACACAAAAGAAGAGGAATGGAAACAGAGACCGTAATCACCTGAAGGGAGACGGTCACCTTGACTCAAAGAGCAGTTATTCGCTGCCCAATATAGCAGATCAATTGTTCTCAGCTGTTTTAGTGACGCCAATGGGCCTGAAAACACTTTTCTGTGGTCCTAGAATGTGATGTCTCCCAAGATAGGATTGTTTGTGTACTAACAAAGTCTGAGATTTGAATTCATAAAATGGACAGTAGTTTATAAACTGTTAATAGTACATTCTGCATGCCTTCAGGAGGAACCTCAACACCTGGCTCTCTGGGTAAGACGTAGCTGCAATGAGCCCTATCCCCCCCCCCCCGCGCCTTGAGAACCTTGCGGGTGAGTAGCATGGTTCACAAATCCCTGATTGATTGATTGATTGATTGATTAGTTCTGTCTCAGGCAGTGGCGTAACGCAAAATGGTGACACCCCACCACCGCAGAATGGGATGTGGGACCGTCGAGTCTCCAATATCTCCCAGATATTCTTTGACCTTGGGCTTAATGGGGCCCCCTTTGAAGGGTTGGGTTCCCCTGCAGTGTCGGGTCCCTGCAGGGGCCTGTGTTGCACTCCTGAATCCAGGCATATTTAAATGTAAATGTTTATGAATCAGTTCTCAAAGGTTCAAGAGTGGTGTTAATACTACTTCAACAACAGTGAAGGGCAAAGGTCACTGAGCAGCTGGTTGGACGAGATGTTTTAAAAATATGCAGAGCATTTTCTATAGAAACCATCTGAAACAAGAAGACCCGTTTTGTAAAAGTACTCTTTTATTTAATGCATCTTTACATTTGGCAGAACAAAGATCTTGACTTTTGGCAGTTGTGTTGGGCTAGAAGAGGAAGAGATATTCGTTCTCAGGTAAACAATTTTATCAATAAAGAAATGCTGCACATAATTATACCCGTCGATAGAAAGTTGGAATGTACAAATTATCACAATAGGCGCGTCCAACTACCGGTGGACTATAAAAAGCTCTTTTACAGAATTACTAACAATGGTGATTTGAGTTGAATAGCAAAATGTATTTGGCTTTTGCACTTGTTTGTAGATCTCACTTTTATGCTCAAGAATATATTTTGTACCAGGATCTGCTACCTGTGGTTTGAGGTTCTGATCAACATTACCCAAATTAGAAAATGCTCTCACGCTCTGTGGAAGGCTTTAAGGCTTTAAGTGGTTTTAAGTTCTGGACTTATTCTGTCCAAAGCTACACACTCAATAAAGGGGCATAACACCGGCCCCTGCAAACCTCTGGCGGGGGGGGGGGTCAACCCGTTAAGAGGGGCCCCATTCAGCCCAAGGCCAATTAATATCTGTGAGATATGGGAGACTTGTGGGGCCTTCAGCACATTCTGCAGGGGGGCCTTATCATGTTGTGCTACGCTAATGACTCACTTTGAAGTTCTTACAATGAGTGATGTCTGGAGCTGCACTATTATAAAGAGTCCTTAAGGACCAGAGGAGCTTCCTCTGTTGTCTGCATGGAATAACTTGAGGGAAGTACTCTACCCCGCCTGTAATTAATGAACTAATTAATTGAACATATTGCTGAAATGCTGCGGAAGCTATGGAAAGGCATTAGTGTGTTTTACGTAAAAAAGCAGAGAGTACAGAAAATAGGAGGACCTGGTCCATAGATGCTGTTCCAATTGAAACAGATAAATAATTCTAGAATATTGAAAGAATAAAATAAGATCCTTCCGATTAGTAGATATGATCACATTGGACAATTATGAGATATTATAAAAATGGTTGAAGGTTAGCATTCTGTGGTTGTGTTTCTAGTGAATTCAGGAGTCAAAAAATAAGTATTTTGAGCTTTTCCCTGGTGGGCAGGAGGTTGGTCTGAGTTCCTTTTGTATTAGGAAGAGAGCTGTTGAGGCAGGTTACAACACTGTTAAGGGCTGATTCAGGTTAGAGCGGGATGAATTTTGGCATTTTCCAGCTGTAGACAGCTTTTGCGCCAAAGACTACTGCAAAGTGGTGATGGTTAGAAGTTTGGTTATGAATTGCCTGTCTGCACTGTGGGATAGGACATATATGACGTTTTGAGTTCTTATTAGTTCTTGCTCTAGTTTTTGAAGTGCCGCCTTTGTCACCAAAAGAGGTAAAACTATAACTAGAATACAACAAGCATTGGCAATACAATCGGTCTCGCCTTTAGGACTTTATATGTATTTAGCTTTGCAGCACATTAGCCTGGGTCCTGAAACATCTACTGTTCTTTAACATGGAGTGAAAGTGTCGTGTCTCAACGCCACAAGGAGGACACAGTACACGGTATGGTGTATACAAACTTTATTCTTCTTCTCTCCGCGTGCCCACGTCTGCCCCGCTCCTCTGCTACCTGCCTTCTGTCCCCTCCCCACACCCTGACCGGATCTGGTGTCAGGTGACCTCCCTGCCCTTCGTCCAGTTCAGGGTCCTAGTGTCCATTCCCAGGACACTACATCTCCCCCCTTTGTCACAAAGACATGACGAGAAATAGCAGTCGAAAATCAGAGATGCGCAAGTTTGGTGAATGATAGTTCTAGTTAGATCAAGTTTGATAACATAGATGGAACATAGATTGATACATAGATAGATACATCGAATAGGTGTATCACATTTCTTCTATTAGTCTTTTCGGTCTATTTGTTGTTCTTCTTGGCCGTTGCCCCATGTCCTGGCCCCCTGCTGTCTCCCGGTCACCTTCTGTTTCTGTGTCGTGTCGTTCCCGCTCTGCCGTTCCTTCTGTGCTTGGTATTTGCTCCTCTTTCAGTCCTTTGAAGTGTGAGCTGTTTCGCGTGATCCTTTGGCGTCCTGACTCTGCCGTGATCATTGTTCCCTTCACCTTGGTTATTGTCAGCGGATCATGTGAAAACGTGCTGTCAGACTTCCGGTGCTGTCGCTGTCGCACTATCACGGCGTCTCCCTCTTGTAGGTGTGACGTGGTGGCATTTCGTCTGCTGTCCGCATACTCTTTCATTCTTTCTTTGGCCTCCTTGTCTCTGTCTGCTATGCTCTCATGCCCTGATGTTGTTGTTGTCTCTACTTGCGGGAGTCTTGTCCTGCTTGTCCTCCCCAATACTAGCTCCGCTGGGCATTTTCCTGTGGAGCCGTGTGGTGTGTTCCTGTAGTCACGTAGCACCTGGTAGAGTGCTTGGCCTAGCGAGATCTGTGACAGTTTCGCTCTCTGAACCGCCTTCTTGATGTTCCCCATGAACCTTTCGACCATGCCATTTGCCTGGGGCCACAGCGGTGTTATTTTCTTATGTTGTATTCCGAGGTATGTCATGAATCTTCTGAATTCATCCCCTGAGAATGGGGGACCCTTGTCTGTTTTCAACGTTTCTGGGGAGCCCCATGCTGCAAAGATGTCATCCAAGATCGGTAAAGTTGCTGTTGCTGACGTTGAGGAGACTGGCCTCACGATGGGGAACCTGGAGTACTCGTCAATGACCACCAGTAGATAATTTCCTGTATCCAGCGGTCCAAAGAAATCAGCTGCTAATGTTGTCCATACCGCTCTTGGCAGTTCTGACATGTGCAGTGGTTCTCGCCTTGCTGGCTGTCCTGTCACTTGACAGAGGTGACAGGTCGCGATGGTGTCTTCCACTAGATGGTCTAGCCCAGGGAACCATACTTTCTCTCTCAGCAATTTCTTGGTTACAACGATGCCTCTGTGCGATTCATGTGCAATGTTGACTACTTGGCGCCGTAGTGAATACGGTATCACTATCCTGGTGCCTCGCATTATTATGCCCTGACTTGCTTCCGACAGTTCTTCACTTATTTTCTGCAATGCAAGCATCTCTTCTTTGTTCACTCCCCTTCTCCACGTGGAGTTGTTGTTCACATGTCTCCACCGTTGTTGTCTCATTGTCTCTTTGGCCATTTGTAGCGTGGCGTCTTCCTCAGTCTCCTTTCCTATCTCCGCTAGTGTTATTGGTGCTGGAGCGCTTTGTTTTAGCACGAAGTTGAGGTATTCCTCTGCTACTGACGCTTTCTCTTCTCCATTCGGTAATGGGTGTCTCGACATGTAGTCTGCTGGATTGTGCTCTTTCCCCGGTTTGTGGACAATCGTGAAATCATAGTCCATTAACCGGATTCCCCAACGCTCGATTCGCTGCGGCATCTTTGCTGACGGGTTGCCATATATTGTTACCAGTGCTTGGTGATCCGTGATGATCGTGAACTGTTTCCCATATATGAACATGTGATAATGCTCACACGCCCATACCACCGCTGAGCTTTCTTTTTCTGGCTGCGAATACGCCCTTTCAATGTTCGTGAGGCTTTTGCTGGCGTAGGCAACAATTCTCCTTGGTGAGTCCCTCCCTGGTTGGTGTTGCGCTAGTATCGCCCCTAGTCCTACTGGGTTTGCATCCACCGTCAGTTCAGTGCAGAGCAGAGGGTCGAAATATGCTAGATGTTCCACTGTCATCACTGCCTTCCTGATCTCCTCGAACGCCTAGTTGCATTGCTGAGACCAGATGAACTTTTGGCCCTGTTTGGTCAGTTCTCTTAGCGGGGTGCTCACCGTTGCAAAGTCTTGTATGTATCTGGCGCAGTAGCTGGCCAGTCCTAGAAATGACCTTATTTCTGCTGTATCTTTTGGTGGTTTCGTGTTCTTCAGCGTCTCCACTTTGCTGGGATCTGGCCTCATCCCTTTTTTTGAAAATATGTGTCCGAAAAATACCAGTTCTTTTCTTCCTAGTTCACATTTTTCTCCATTTAGTGTCAACCCTGCTTGTTCCAGCTGCTTGCATACTTGACGTAGAGCGCTGTTGTGCTCCTGATCAGACTTCCCAAATACTAGAATGTCATCGCTATAGTTGAAACTGTTTTGTACTGGCCGTATTACTTGCCGTATCGTCTCCTGGAATATCTCAGCAGCCGATGATATTCCAAAGCTTAGTCTTTTGTACCTGAATTGGCCTAGGTGCGTGGAGAAAGTTGTTATGTATCTTGATTGGGGGTCCAGTTCTAGTTGATGATACCCTTTACACAAATCTAGCTTTGAGAACCTGCACGCCCTTGTTAGACGGCTGATCATGTCGTTCAAATGTGGTCCCGGATGGCGTTCTCTCGAGATGGCTGTGTTGGGTATTCTCATGTCCACACAGATCCGTATTTTGGAGGTGTTCTTCTTCGGAACTGCCACTATTGGTGATACCCACGGTGTTGGTCCTTCCGCCGGTTCAATTATGTCTTGCGCTAGTAAGTTTTTTAGTTCTTCTTCTACTTGTGGTTGTAGATGTATCAGGACCCTCCTGTGGTGCCGGGCCACTGGCCGGACTGCTTCATTGATGTGCAGGGTTATCTGCTTCCCTTTCAGTTTTCCCAAACCTTCTAGTATTCCCGGGTATTCTTGCAATATTGTCTCTTTTTCTGACATGTGATAAGTCATGGCAAGTAGCCCCATGACCTGTGCCGTTACATTGCTCAGCAGGCAAGGTGCTGGGATGTCACCTTTCAGTACGTGTATGTCTTCTTGGTATGCCCTATCCTTGTATGTTAAAGTCTCTGTGAATTTTCCCATGTTTTCCACCGGTTTCATTGAACCCCAGGTGAACACATCTACTGTCGATGGTCGTAATGTTGGCTTGACTCTCATTTTCATGTATCCAGACATGCACATAATGTTGCATGTCGCTCCACTGTCAAGCACAAACTTTGCTAGGTGGTTCCCGACCTCGATGTCCACAGTGGCAGTCTTCTTTATTGTCTGCTTCTCTTCCAGCTGGATGTGTTCTTGCCGTCTTTCTTCTTTGGGCACATTGGACATTAGATAGAGCCGTGTTTCTCTCTCTGGTGCTGTAGTGCCGTCCGACTCGTCGGACGAGCTTCTCTCCGCCGTCTCCATGTGTCTGACATGTCTAGTGCTGGTCATCCTTGGTCCGGCTGCATGTCCCCTCTCACTTCTGAACTGTCTGCTCATGCACGTACTTGCAAAATGATTGTCTCTGTTGCATTTTCTGCACTTCTGGCCCATTGCTGGGCAGGTGCCGACATGGGGAAACTCAAGACCGCATCTGTAGCATGTGTTGTTGGTCTTCCTGGGAGGTAGTCGCTCTCGGTGTTCCTTTTTCCTGAAGTTTCCAGTGACATGATGTGCCAGTGCCGTTCCTTTTTCTTGGCCCATTTGGATTTGCTTGGCGTGCTCCGTGGCCCGTGCTTCTGTGCGGGCCATCATCAATATTTTTTCAAGTGTCGTAGGTTCCTTCAGAATGCGTGCTTGGAACTCCACCGACTGACATCCTTCAATGAGACGCAGACGTATCGCTTGGTCGTTGTCGAACTTTTCAAATTCGCAGTGTGTGACCAGTTTCCGCAGCCTTGTCGCAAAGTCATCCATACTCTCCTCTGGCCTTCGGCATGCCGTGTTGAACGTGTATCTCTCGAAATCAATGTTGCGTTGGGGCTCAAATTTCTCCGTGAGGCATGCTAGTGCGCCTTTGTAGTTTGTTGTTTTGTCGCTGGGGAACGTCAGGAGCAAATCCTCTATGTCGTCTCCCCCAAGATTCACGAGCAGATCCAGTTTCTTGCCCTCCACGACGTCCGTTGCCCGCATGTAGCGTTCAAATTTCCTTATCCATTTCTCCCATCTGATGCCCGCTTGAGGTTCCGATGTGTTGAATGGTAGTGGCCTGCGGAAGACAGCCTGTGTGCTCTTTTTGTCGTCGTCACTCATCTTCTTCCTTTATTCCTTTTCGCTTCCTTATTCATTTCCTTATGTCACCCTTTTCTTTCTTTTGTTGGTCCTTTGCTTCTCTATTGCCAGTATTTGCCGTTATTTGTTGTTATTTCCCTTCAATTCTGTCTTTTTTTTTTTGCACTGTTACCTGACTTCAAAATGGCCGCCGTGTGTTCCTGGCTGCCTATTTGTCCCTTTTGCCTGACCTCAAAATGGCCGCCGTACTCTCGCGTTGTTTTGTGCTTGTTTTGCACTTGCCTGGCCTTTCAAAATGGCCGCCGTGTATTCCTGGCTCCTTATTGGTCCTCGCGCCTGACCTCAAAACGGCCGCCGTAGTCTCGCGAGAGTTCGTTAAACTCAGGCGCGCGAGATCCTTATCTCCCCAGTTCACCGCTCGTTAGCCTCGCGTGATGTTCTTTCTTAGCTTTCCCTCTTACTTGGTTATTACGACCGGGGTGGGCTCCCGCAGCGATGTTTGTTCGTCCTTTTTTTTAGCGACACCGGGTGGGCTCCGACAGTCGCAGAGACGATGTTCTTCGAGATCCCTCCTTCGATCGCCAGATGTCGTGTCTCAACGCCACAAGGAGGACACAGTACACGGTATGGTGTGTACAAACTTTATTCTTCGTCTCTCCGCGTGCCCACGTCTGCCCTGCTCCTCTGCTTCCTGCCTTCTGTCCCCTCCCCACACCCTGACCGGATGTGGTGTCCGGTGACCTCCCTGCCCTTCATCCAGTTCAGGGTCCTAGTGTCCATTCCCAGGACACTACAGAAAGTAAGCACCAAACTGCGTGACATGCCAGGTATGGGAACACAAGAAGACAAATATTGCCTTTCAGAGGGAAATGGTATAGTCCAAAGCTCTGTTTTTAATATAAAAGCAGGGCCTTCGGTGGTCACATCACTGAAAATACAAGATTTGAAAAAAAAAAATTGTCTACGGTTGCCCGTGGAAGACAATTTCTATGGACTGAAGTCTAAGAAACCTAAAGTGATTCTGGTATTTTACTGACCTCTGCTGGTCGTTTTCTATCAAGAAAATTAATGGAGGCAGTTGCCAGAAAAATTAAACAAGCATTGGCATAGCCAATAGGTCTCGCCTTTGGACCTTATGTGTTTAGCCAGAACTTTTGGCTATGTTGTAGAGCATTGTGGCTGCGGTGCATCATATTGAAAAGTTATAATAAAAAGTGTTAAGCATTTTTATTACCTTTATACAAACCAAGACGACATTATATACAACTGAACAACCTGATTCAAAAAAGATTTTAAAATAAAAAATGTCTTCTAGTTTTTTGTACTTGCACTGCTGGCAACTTCTTCGTGCCTGTTTTCATGCTTGTTTGTTTTTTTTGTTATGGGGAAGCGGGACATAAATAACGGGGGAGTGGAGGTTGGAAAGCAGTCATTTTAATAGAACACGAGCAGCGGACGGACACTCGGGGAGAATCAACAGATGCCAGATTCCAAGGGCAGACTGACGTGATGCTTAGGTGATGTTTAAGTGATGCTTAGGTGGTGCGCTGATGCAAAATGGTGGTGGGTGATGTTTGGTGCTCAGGTGGTGCCACTATATGGTGTGGATTGGACATACGTTGTGGATTGTGGAGTTGTGATATGTTGTTTGGTGTGTAATTATGTGGTGTGAATTGGAAATGTGTGGAGGTGAATTGTGTGGCCTGGAACTGTGGTGTTGAGTGAAATTATGCTTAGTGATATTGTGTCATGGTGTGGAGTGCATTTATGTTAACGCAATATTTTTTACTTGATTTAGGCTAAAATAATAACCAAAAAAGAAATGAAGTTGGCGGCTGTGGTGCACTAGAAAAAACTGTATGCCGGTATATCTTTAAACATACTGTTTTAAAAATGACGAACTTTCCAAAGATATGTAAACTACCAGTGACACAAAAGTAGTGTGCTACTTTCGTAAAAAATGTATCTTTTATATACACGTGTACGACATTAAATAGAGTTGGATTGGGCTTTGATTTATAGTCAACATATCCAGTTGATGAAAAGAACAATGGCTTAAAACACAGTAAACCATTACAACGATGTCTACCAAGCAAAAATATTGGGAATGTTAAGAAACAAAACAAAAGTGAATTAATCAAACAAATATAAGGCTGGAAGCAGTGTGAACACTCAGGCATGGCATGGGCGGAGTGGTGGTCACTATCGACCATAAAAAACGATGTGTGCGTATTTGCTAGAGGTCACAAAAGAATTTATCACTCTGGCTATAGTTAACAAAATTAAAGAAAGAGCAGCTTTAAGTAAATGTTAACGACTAAGCATAGAACGAACCAGCTTAAAGACCCGCATCAAGAACGCCACTCTTACATTGTCCGTGCTTCAGTCTTTAGCATGAGAGGGAGTAAACCATTTATTTACTTGTGGAGGGGGAGCTGAGCAGGAAAACAACAAACCCTAAAAGTGGAAAAGGGGGATCTAAAACCGATCTCCAAGGAACCATTGTTCCTTGTTATGCAGGAAACGTTTGTGTGTGTAATGGTTAAGTTTGGTTTTGTAACAAAACCGGTATTTAAAAACAAACATAAAACTGTGGCCCGTGCGTTCTCTGGTGTAAGTGATACCTACTCCTCTTCATCCCGGGAGCAGCTGAGCTGCTCTTTGCCACACCTATCCCTACTGTGGCTGCCACACTATTTGACCATGGCTTCTGGACCATTCGTGACTTACCTTGGATCAGCAGAAACGTGATGGCACTTGAACACTGGCCAACACCCACAGCTGTGCAAATATTGCCAAAGTAAATTATTAGCTGGTGTGCGAGTCGCGCACAGCAAAAGAAAAGGCGCATGGCTGCAAGCTTAAAGATGAAGCAAGGCTAAATGCTTTAGGTCTACTTTTACGTAACCCTAACTCAAATGCAATGGAATAACCTAATGCACTAAAGTGAAAAACTTCCGTATTATGGAAAAACATTTTTGGGAAAGTTCAACGAGCCATTATCATATTTTATATGACGTTTGTTGTACAATTTACATGCCAACGATTTTGACTGGCTCTTCGCTCCCCAAACCACAGCTTTATTTTCTGGCTTACCAGTCTGTAGCAGAAACCAATGATGTGAAGGACTGCAAACTTTTTTCTCCGGCCAGACGCTGTAGTTCCTTCTCTCCCATTAGGAGATTTGTCACGGGCTGAAGGGAGGCGGCGCGAGCGAAAAACAAGAAACAGTGTTTGTTGCGTGTGGACTTTGTTAGTTGATACTCTCGACTTCCCGCACTTCCAAAGTAACCGGTTCTTTCTCTTCCGGTGCTGGAGTTTTGTTTCTAACCTACTGCACGATTTACGATTTACTGTGTAACAGCAGAAGTTAAAGCATTTTACGCAAGGGTCAAAGTTCTAAGTCCCTGCTAGACTCTGATGGCCTCTCAAAGCTGACTCCTTCTATAAAAGACATTCAAATCTCTGAAGTTACCAAAAGGAGACACCCAGCAGCACATAGACCTGACGAATAAATACATGAGTCTGTGAAGTTTTAGAGGCCCCGCAACAAATCCTGAAAGGGCGCTATTGTTTTATGTTTCACAATGAGCCAGTACGGTCAAGAGACGGCCTCTCACGGCCTTAGACACTGGACCAATGTGTGCGCTTACAGTAATGGCTTAAAGCAGAGTCGGACTGAGGGATTAAGCCTGCAGTCATAACTGGTATGGCGAGGGCCTGACTTCTAACCAGGAATGCATTGAGATATTAATATTAAGGGTTCTTTACATAGCGCTTGGTAGCTCGGGATATTGTTATTAAGGGGTCTTTACATAGCGCTTGGTAGCTCGCGGATATTAATATAAAGGGGTCCTTACATAGCGCTTGGTATCTGGAGTGGCTGGTTTGTAGTGCTGCAATCATCAGGTGTTGTTAATACTGAGTGAGCTCACTGGTACCAGTTTACTAGTCCTGAAGAGGCTTAATATTTTCTCTTCTAGGCGTCGAGCCTGTGGCCCGTGGATTGTACCAAGATCTCAGTTCGAACTGGCTCATTCTGACCTGGTCGGAATTATGCGTTGCTTTCTCCTAGGCGAGTCGAACCCCAGACTCCTAGTTTCATAGATCAGAGTCAAGCATAACGTGCAGGATTGGATAACGACGTGCATGTTAATTTAAATCATGGAAAAACTGAGACATTGACTAAATAGAATAAGCTAATCCGAAACTGGGAGCTCACACTGTTTCTGCCTGATTTTGAAGTTACCACTACATTAAAATGAGGGGCCGAATGTTTAACTGCTTGCGTTATCTCAGTTAGTAAAACTAACAAGCAAAGTAAATAAATACCTGGTCGGCATGTCGCGCACAGCAAAACTGACCGCCATCTGTTTCCAATTGCGATAATTGGAAACAGATGGCGCTACTGCTCGCTCTCGAGCACCCTAGGCCACAGTAGACAGAAGGCGGGACATGCACCTGCCTTGGGCCAATTGCGTGCTGTCTTTCTTAGAAAGACGCATGTAAAGGCCAATAACGGGTGAAAAAAATAAAAACCACATGCATGAGCGTGTGTTTAGAGTTTATAAGCCCTTACTTAAAGTATCACAGAGCAGCGCATGCGCGCTGGCTCAGGCGGGACCTAAAAAAGAAAGTCCCTCAGCAGAAAGCAATTCTGGTGTTTTACTGACCTCTGCTTGTTGTTGTCTATAGAGACAGTAAATAGAGGCAGCTGAACAGAAAAAAAAAGTCCCTAAGCGGAAGCAAACAAGTCCTAGGGCTGATCTCCAGAGCCCACAAAGTACATACACATATAAGTATATACTAAGTATATAAGTATATTCTAAGGTATAAACAAGAGGTCTTGAATGCTCGACCTAAAAATGAAAGGTGCACTGAAATAAAATGCAAGAACTACTCTACGGAAATATGGTATAATATAAATGCAAATTCTGAAACAATCAATGCCGATGAGTTGCTAGTGGTGTGTTTTTTATTATTCTTGGCTATATTAACTCTGGAAGCATTTCTCTCAAAGTATTTTGTTGGTGTATTATAAACTGACTTTGAGCTAAACTCTTTTCTTATATTAAAATAGGTATGGACATGGTCAATTCAGGCCAAGGCCCGGTACTCAAATGGTAAGGCAGAGGGGTGACTAGAAAAAGAGGAAACCATGTTTATTTCCTGATAAGCAGGAATGTTCACCAACTGTGGAAACTTAGATAGTTAATTTCAATCACTTCTGTTTGTGGGAATGTATACCAATACAGTGTACCCAGATGAAACAGAAACCCAGAATGAGGGAGAAAACAGAAAAGGAAAACCATGAAGTATGCCACACCTATTACTTTCAAAATTAAGAAGTCATCTTTGTTCTTAAGATATTTTCTTACCCATGCTTACATTGAGAAGATTATAGACACATTTTTATTTATTTTTATTTTCTTTCTTTTATTTTAATAGCTTTGCAGACCAGGTGTTCAGATGTTTTACCTAGAACCAAACTAGAACGAGGTTTCATTTAGAAGGGTAGATACTGATAACCAGTTAGCAAAGAAAAACATCAGTTGAGCACTTTTAGAGTAGTGAGCAGCAAAAGCGACGGATGAGCAAGTGCAGGAATGGTTTTATTCACAGGTTACGTACGCCTCATTGTTAGAGTTTACAAATGATTGTATAGGTGGGCTTTTACGTGTTTTCTGGCAGGCATGAGTAATGTCATTCTCCTCATTGCAACTGGGAGAGAGTTACATGAGCAAACAGCTGCCAAGGAGAAGGACTTCCTCTGTACGACAGAGTGTTTAATTTAGGTGCTTCTAAATTGAACCCTTAGGCAACGTTTTCCACCAGAAACTGTAACCAGTTCAGCTCGGTATGCTAGCCTGTTATGAGGGATGGCTTTATGTGCTAAAGAGCGTATTTTGAATATCATTCTGGCTGCATCAGGGAGCCAAAGTAGACCGCTTTACATATGAGTGATATGATCATATTTTCTTGCCAAGTGGAAGAGTCTAGCTGCTAAAGGCAGGACTACTTTGAGTGGAACAGTGGCAGTGAGGCGTTTCAAATGTTCAGTCTTTTAAAATGTCCTTGTATTGTTTAGTTGGTGTGAAGTGGTTGGGTGAAATGAGGTTGTTGTTTTTCTGTCGGCAGAAGGTGGACCGTTGCAACTTCTGCCAGCTAATCATATGGGAGTTCAGTGTGAGCAAATGAATCCAGTTAAATCTTACTAATTTAGCAGAGGGGCAAGGGTACAGAGAAAAACCTTATAGTTTAGTTACTCAAAGATGGAGGGGCTGAGATTTTGTTTTTCATATATAACCTTGCAGCCCGCTGCTGAGGGCCATACTGTTTGTTAAAGGCCCTGAACACGAGTCATAGGCTTGAGCCATAGACGAGGGCCTATAACAAGATAGGGGGCCTTTAACAACTGGAACAGCCCAAGGAAGAAGGTCTAGAAGCTATTAGAGCATTCCACACACAAACGGTAGAATGTTCTAAACTAAAAAAGGGTAAACATTAAAACAAACATTGGAATGTTAGAGCAGAAGGCTTATATCAGCCATTATTAACTCGGAACTACTCCGTTGTCTTCAATGGAGCTCTCAACATTTCAATGTTCTAATTTAGAAAACATGCAATGCATGATACACCATGTCATGAGTCGAAATCTGAAATCACGACTAAGTTGCACGCAGACAAGTGTTCTGTAAACACCCATAACAAACTCAATCTGGTGTGTCTACACAAAGGAGAGTGCGATAAAGAACATTTTACCAAGATTATAGGTTGGGAGGTCTGCTCCCTCGTGCATTTCATTTTCATTGAAATGCCTGACATCAGTAAATGCGGAAGTACGTAAGCTGGTAAGAAGCTTAGACACACAGGATATGTAGTAGCTGTGAGCTAGGGAAATCAAAGAGAGGCCTAATCTTCACTCTCAGCTGATGGTGCGCTGCACCGGTTTAACTGAAGGGAAAAGCTAATAAACATACATGTTCAAAAGGTATTCATGATTAATCCAGGCTATGCAAATGCTACAACCTCCCGCCCGTCTTGGTAGCTTTGTTTAACATAATAAAATATTATAAAATGAAGGCATATAAAAAATCCATAATCTGCTTAATTAAAGCTCTAGCTTTCATGGCTCCTCATGAATAAATTCTTTATTAGGAGACACATTGTAACATGCTTCTGGTTGCCCTCATACTAGGCCTGAAGTATAATAGGCTGGTGTGCCCTGATGACATCATCTGCTCTGCAGGTTCCCAGAGTGTGTAGTGGGGGCCTCTCATGCTTTTTTATTGCAGCCATTAATCATTTCTGAATCAGCCAAGAACAGCCTGACTGACATTTACTGTTCACACATTGAGGGAAATATTTTCCAGGAAGGGACTGAATATCAAAAACTTAGGGTCCAATGAATTAACAGACAGGTCGCAAATAATGGTTGCAAGTTGTGCCCCGAGTTTTTGCGACAATCGGTCATTTTGCGTCATACGTTCGGCTATTATTCCTCACTAAGGGCCATATGCATGAACACATTTTCCCATAGACGCAGAATGGGCAAAACCCTTTGATACATCTGGCCCTAAATTCCCTTTCGAAGAGGGTCACCGAACGTTCTGCCTAATAAATATTAATTAGGCAAGTCACTATTGTTTGCAAGACTCTGCCATTGGCTATGAACACAAGAATGGTGGAAATGTTTCTTTTTAAAGCAGCCAGTGTTCCTTATATAAACCATTGTTGCTAAAATACAAAAAAAATGTTTTCTATTTGTGAAGACGTCAGGGGGAGCAGACAGTGATGCCCTAGGAGCACTGCCTGTCGCCCCCAAGGCAGCCTGACATGATTCCCAGAAGGGGAGCAATCCAATGTGGACAGCCTCCGGTTTTGGGATTAGTTATCACTTCCTTTGGGAGTCAGTACTTTTCAATGGTTTGCTACTGCAAATGTGGTCACAAATCACACAATGCATCTCGCTGCGAATCGCAAGTAGGAGGGGGTCCCCTATCACAGGTAAGTCCCAGACAGTGTTTAGTACATAGCAAAATGTAATTTTGTGGTTCTAAACCTGTGACGTTGTGAATCACTGGGTCTGCACCCGCAAAAAGCTGTAGGACATCGGGCCCATAATTACTACAATGTAATCACACACAGAGGAAGTTGAGAAAAGATACCAGTGAGTAAAAACACACTCTGTTTAACAAAAAGCAAAGCAAATATTTTCACAGACCTGGTCTTAGATGCACTGGTTCTAATGGAAAACTTCACATATGTAAGGATGTTATCGGCTGGATTACAAAACAAGAGTGCAAAATTGGTTCTCAGATTGAGCCATATTGCCTTCCACACGCCTGAAAATCATTTCAAGGCAAGGATGGCTATCACTCTCGGGCTTATAGTTAGAATATAGTGCACTACTCAAGGAAAACAGATAAAACTATCCATTTCATATTAGAAACATGGAGGCAAAAGCATATTTTCTCCCAGTTCCACTGGTTTCTTTTTGGCAGTCGAAAAACAGTTCACATATGCTACCAGGCAGAATGCGTACACGTACCTAAGATGGCGCAGTTCCCGAATCGTGTAATGACGCAACATGCCGAAGAAGACTCAGAGTTGCAGTTCAGAAAGAAACGTATAATTTAACCTAATGACCATCAGATAAAACAGTGAGCCTTTAATTGGCTGAAACATGGATAGGGATTCCTAGGAGTTGTCAGTCTTAAACGGTACAAAGTCCTGAAATAGTGGCATAGGGTGAAACTAAACTGGGAACAGACTGTTTGTTTACAGCCAGTTCCTTGTGGGCATTTCCTCAAGGACTAAAAATTAATCTTAAACCATCTTATACTTTCCCATTTCATTGTAAGATGTATAAATATCTATATCATATCATATGTGTTAGAAATTGGGGTACTGGTTGACTAGGATGTGAGCCCTGATCAAGCAGCAACCCCAATACTAGTCAGGGTAACGCAGATGCAAACACCAAATGAACATGTGCTTAACCCTCTGGTAGCTTGGCACAGAGCAGTCAGGTTTAACTTAGAGGCAATGTGTAAAGTATTTGTGCAACTACAGTAAAACAGTGAAAACACCACAAAAATATCCCACACCATGTTAGAAAAATAGAGCTTAATTTAATAAATAAAACAAGACCAAAACAGCAAAATTCCAATCAGTAGATCCAGAGATACAAATTATTAAAGATTAAACTGTAAAAAAAAAGTATCTAAAAGCAGAAAGCGCCAACTGCGGCTATTTGCTCACACTGGGCCGGGTCAAAGTTAAAAGTTTACGCTAACTGTGTCAGATACAGTCCCAGATTAGTCCGGCTGAAGTTTTACCTTCTTGGTGTTGTGTCAAGAGTCCTGTTTGAGTTGGAGAGGCTCGCAAGGAGAGCGTCAATAACGGTAGTCATTGTGGTGTGAAAAGTAGGCTGGGCATCGCGGATGGGTGTGCTAGAGCTTCGCGTTGGCTGCCCCCTGCGGGCTGTCGATGCTGCTGTGCGAATAGATGGGCTGGCAGCAACTCTCGCTGGATTTTGGATCAAGCAGCACAGTTCCAGTTCACACAGTTCAGGGTCACAAAGAGCCCAAAAGCGTGATTTCAAGAATGTATGAGCCACACAAAGGGTCCAGGACCTGAGAGGCGCCACTTGGAGGTCCTCACTGAAGACAGGTCCAGGGCCTTTAGGGGAGCCTTTTATGTCCCTGAGGATCAGATCAGGAGGCCACCAGACCAGTAATTTGAGTCACTCTGGGGCCCTAGGTTCAAGATGGAGTTGCAAGCCCAGTTATTCTTCCTCAGGCAAGAGGTCAGCAGGCAGCAGATCAGTACAGTAGGGCAGCAGTTCAGCAGAGTGGCAGTCTTTGTAGCAGCTCAGCAGTCCTTCTTCATGGCAGAGTATCCACAGGTCCAGAAGTGGGGAGAAGATTCTAGAGGCATGCCTTTGAAGAGCAGAGATGCCCTGCATTCCTGGTCCTGGCTCCAATCTAACTACATGGGGGATGCCGTCCTTTGTGTGGAGGCATGAGACAGCCTATTCAAGTGTAAGTGGGGCTGTACCTAGCTCCTCCCTCCCATTCTACCAGTGATGGCCCATCCAGTCACACCTAAGCTCCCAGTGTGTGTGGATGTCTAGGAGGAATACAACAAAGCCCAACTGTCACCCACACCCAGCCATGTGACCCAGAGACAGGCTTTAGGTAACAAATTGGCCTCTGCAAGAAAATGCCAACTTTTCAAAAGTAAAAGACGCACAGATGATGGGCAGAATGCAGAGCAAATCAAACATTCACCCCCAGTTAGGAGATCTGGGTTTAATCTATTGTTCTTTTGCTCACCATGCCACCCCAGTTTAGACCCAGCCATATGCAAATTAGCCTTGACCCTGTGCCTCATGGGAACAGTCCAGCCCGAACTGCCTAGCCAGGTCCCCCATGGACTGGAAAGAAGCATCCTCGGACCGGATTCCGGGGCATGTGTGTGTCTTTTGCTTTTTCGCCCTAAGTGCGTTCGGTATGTCCAGACGTGGGTCTCAGGTTCACTGTGCCACTGGATTCAAGCTAGCCTCACTGATGATGGGTGATGCTCCGAAACCAGTCCCAGGATGCTTGTTTCCAGTCCAGGGAGGACCTGACTTGGCAGTATGGGCTGGACTGTTCCCATGCTCACTGAATACTCCCAGATAGAATTTTTCTCGAGTGGCTTCAGATAAGACCCCTTGCTGGACTGAGCTTTTACTCCTTTTTAGCTGATAAGCATGTGCCTGATGGTCATTCTACCATTCTTTCCTTAGTGTATCATTCGCCACCGCATTGAAGGTGCGAATCTGATACAAAATATTGCAATTCTGATAAGAAATATTGTGGCTACCACTTGTTGTCATTACAGGCGAGCCCACCTAGGATTAATTTCCTAATTCCTCTCATTATTGTTATTTTTAATACCTGACACCGACACATATTCTTTAATACACAGGCTGTTATTCTGGCTCAGTCCTGATGAAGACCCGATGTGATGATTAGGATTCGCACACATAAACAGGTCGAAACATCGACGATATTCTTTGGTATTCCCACACACCTGCGAAGTGTGTCCCTCGTGGAATTATCGATAGGACTCTGACATAGACAGGCATCTGTTCACATGAGATACCCAAAAACAAATAATTTGTGTATCATTGTAATTTATGTATGTTCTTAGTCCATGATTTGTATGTTTTGTCATTGTATATGTATATTGTATATGTTCCTTAACAGCCCTGTGCTATTATATAAGTTATTGTGATTTATTATTCTGTCTAATACTCTATGATATATGATCATTTAATATACCATAAGATTCTTAATTTTTGTTGTCGGTGTCATACAATTTATGGTCCATATCTAAGTGTGATTGAGTCATTAGACCTACAGTAAATGTTTGTGTACTAAGTAATGGTTGTTGTAAAAGAAACACATTTCCCCACGGAACCAATTGTTGTTACATACCACTAGAATTCCCAAGTTCTGAGGGATATTGGGTCACCCCATTGGTCTAAAGGTGCAGGCGCTAACCTGCGAGGGTAGTTTTCCTCAAATAAACTGTATGTTATTGAAATCATATGAGATATGTCAGATACACTATTCTAAAGTGAGGGCTATATAGCTAGACTGATACAGGGACAAGACAATACAAATTTTCTTGGTACAGGTATTATGTCTCTTGATATTACTCTGAATGACAAACTAACCAAACTGGAGAGATTAGAGAACAAAATAATTAGAACTAGACTACATGGCCACCTATTGACTAAATACCTACAGTCAAATATCATACCAGTCGGACTGCAGGTTGAGAAGGAACTGCCTATTTTTATCGACATCCCGATGTTTCGTGAAAACTTCAGTTTTGTAGCTAACAACTGCTCCAGACACTGGATGGGGCTAGGGGTAGAGACAGTTCTGGAATACATCAAAAAATTGACAATAGAAATTGCAGATCTAAAAAAGATATTTTCGAACACAAGGCTTTCATTAATTCCAAAGAGACACTGGAAAGATTAGACAAAACCATTTCGGAGTTTAACACAGTGACTCTGTCTTGGAAGATTGATAAGCTGGCTTGTGACATACATAACTACAACAAGAAGATAATATATCCTTACATCACAAAAGAATACTATAAACAGGACAACAGGATGTCTCGTCCGGCTCTTTTTTAGGGGACAGTCGATGGATCCCCGAGGGGGAGGCCCCCAGGAGCAGGGTTGGAAAATGAACAGAGGTCAAACACAGGGTTGGAAAAGTAGAGAGGCAAGGGGAGGAAGGCAGTGAGATTCTTCCCTCAGGAGACAAATGGAGAAAATCAGACGAGGTGACAAACATAGAGGTGGCAACGCAATCTTCTGTTGCCAATGTTCCCTTAGAAACTTTAGACTTGGACGATCTGAATATTAAATTGTCCAACCATACCCTTTCTCCACAGAACAAATGGTTTTAGCCAAGGGACTGTCATTTGTACCTACTACACCTCCCAATTGATTCACCACCAAAATTGAGCTCCAGCGGATCTTTAGGAAGATAAGACTAAGAAATAATTTTTTTAAGAATCCAAACCGTTTCCAGACTAGGCAGAATTCTGCCACTAATTTAAAACCTCCCTCCACGCTTACTCCATTCACACACTTGATGCCACATAAGATATTGCATTTGAGCAAGTAGTTCTTCCAGATGTGCTGAAGTTATTATAAAATAGGAAGTACATTAGTTACAATATCACTAGGGAAGAACATTCATGCCTAGAATCATTCGAGAGAAACAACAACATTGTCATCAAACCCGCCGACAAGGGCGGAGCCTTTGCCATTCAGGGCATTGACAAATACAGCAAGGAATTCAAATCGCAATTAGCGGTAGAGGCCAACTATGAGAAGATTTAGGGAAATCCGACCAAACAAGACACCCTATTGATTCACCATCTCACCCTTGACGGTTTGAACAATGTAAGTAAGTAAGTAAAAGTTTATTGTTTCTGATTAATTAAAACCATTACTAAATTTGAGTACAGTCTTAAAAAGAGAATAAGAGTTAAAAAGTAAAAGTTTAAGAAATGTTCACGATTCTTTGATTTTCTGTGCACCGTCATCTGTTTTAGGTTGTTTAAACTTAACTAGTTTCAGGAATTTTACCAACAGTCCATTCAGATGTAAGAGTCTTGGGTCAAAGCATGCAATGACTGCTTGTCTCCGTGTACGTATGTTAAGTTCGTTGAAGGTGGTTTTCAGGAGAGCTACTCTTTCCTCTTTTACCTTTTTGCAGGAGCATATCAGATGTTCCATAGCTTCTTTCCCTGAACCACACAGCCTACATGTGGGCCCACAGTTCTTTCTCAGCCAAGGTTGTAAGTGGGGTATGGCTCGTAAGATTCCGAGCCTATGTTTTAAAAATGATTCTTTTGATTTCCTGCAATAACCCAGTCCGAAGTATGCCTGTAACCCGGGCGATTTATAAGAGCTCAGTATCATCCATGTGTGGCGTCTATGAGCAAAGGTAGCTTTATCCTCTGTAAATGAGAGTCGCTTTATGTTCTTATTTACAACACGTTTAAATTGTGTGTTCGGAAGGGAAGTTTCCCTTAGATCTTTTAGACCTGTCTTTGCTAGTGACTCCTCTAGGTAGTTTTTTGCAAGTGCAGTGGAACTACCGCGCAGGTTTTTCCAAAGCTGGTGATTCAGTGTGTTTTCAGGCGAGTTCTTTATTTTGTACCAGCATTTGATGTATGATCCTCGCCAAGCAAGTAGTTGCTTGGTTAAGCCAAATTCTAGCCGGATTTGAGCCTGTGAGGTATATGGTGGTAGGTTTAGGAGGACTGTAAGCTTTTGAGATAGTTATGTCCAGCAGTTTTGCATCTGCACCTCTTAAGGCTTCACTACCGTAAGTAATTGATGACTCGATTTTTACTTGGGCGACTCGCAGTAGTGGCAGAAGAGTTGGCCCAGACAGATTGGTTTTAAGTTGTCTGAGAGTTGTTGCAATCAGCATGCCTTTCCTCTTGGTGGCCTCAAGATGTTTTGAAAACTGGCCGCCCCTGTCGACAATGACGCCAAGATATTTGTATTCAGAGCAGTTCTCAATTGCCCTTATCCCAAAAGACCAGGAGAAGAATTTTCTTTTTTTGGATATTGTCAATGTTTTGGTTTTTTCAATGTTGACTTCGAGCAGGTTGTCCTCAGCATATCCGTGCAGTACATTGATAAGGTGTTGCAGACCTACCTTAGTGTGACTAATCAGAACCACGTCGTCTGCATAGGATATGCTGGGCAAGGTTCGACCCCCAAACGTGGGGCGTGTGCGTTGCAGGCCTCTAGAGCTGGTGGCAAATCAGCTGTGTATAGGTTGAAGAGAGTTGGTGCTAAAACACACCCCTGCTTAAGGCCTTTTGTGGTTGTTATGCGCCTTGAAAGGTGGGTGCCGTTTCCGAGCTTCACTTGGACCCATGTGTTGGAGTGCAGTTCTATCAGCAGATTTAAGAGTGGTACGGGAATCCCCCATAAAGCTAGTTTCCTCCACAGATTTGCTCGATTGACATTGTCGAAGGCTGCTTTAAAATCTACAAATCATAAGTGAAGGCTTTGTTTGGTCTGTTTTGCTTTATCAAAGAGTAGTGATAGAGCTAAAAGATTTGTAGTTGTTCCAGCGTCTCTGCAGAATCCTGTTTGGCTAGGTGGAATTAAGTTGTTCTTAGTAGCCCATTCACGCAACTGAATCAATAGTAGCCCTGCGAAATACTTTGCCTCAATGTCCAATAGAGCGATCAGGCGATAGTTTTTGGGAAGAGCTCTGTCGCCTGCTTTATATATTGGTGAGATAACTGAGCCCTTCCATGACGCAGGGAGGCCCCCAGACAGGCTGGCCGAGGTGAAAAGTGGGGTCAGAATTTCTGACCAGTTCTCCGGATCGTGTTTAAAGAGAGCTGGTGGTATTCCATTTGGCCCTGGCGCTCCATCTTTCCTCCCTTTGGAAATTAGTTCCCTGATTGTAACTGCGCTGATTTCAGGTGCTGCCTCTTCATGTAATGTTGTTATTTGCTGTGGGTTGGTCACTTGAACATCCTGGCGCCTAATTGTTCCTACAGCCTGTTGATTAAAGTGGGTAGCTAAGAAGAGTTCCCAGGAGTCATCTGTTACATGTGATGTTATGCCTCCATGTTTGGGGTTTAGGAATTTATTCAGGGTGGACCAGAAGCGCGCACTGTTGTTTGCTTTAATGTCACAGTGAAGTGTAGCCCAAACGTCGTCTTCTTTGCATTTTTGATCTCCCATTTAAGTTTTTTAAGATCAGCCTTACGTCTGCGAAGCTGTTTAAGTGTGCTCGTGCCCCCCTGATGTGTCCTCTTTAGCCTTAGTAGTCTGTTTATGGCATTTTTTTTATTTTTCAGGGCCGATTTCTGAGCACTGGATATCTTCCCTGTAGTCATTGAGCCGTGAGACGGGTGGTGCTGAACTGTGGTAGAGTAGAGGTTTGAAAATGCATCTGTGAAGATCTCCCATAGGGCTATAGGATTACCCATGGGGTATTTTAGACTGTTTAATTGAGATTTTGCTGCTGAGAGTACCTCCTTTGTGTTTGCCACTGAGGATTTAATTCTTTTAAGGTTTATTGTGTGGCAAGCTTGGGATCCTGTAGGATTGAGGAAGGTTTAGTCTGGAGAGGCCAGAATGGAGACTTCCTGAGGTCGGTGGTCACTGTCTCCTTTATCTCCTAGGCTGAAGTTTAATATATGATGGAAGAGTGGGAGAGATACTAGAGTGTAGTCAATTGTGGAGGACATGTTACCTGAGTGGAATGAGGCAGCAGGTGGTTAATAATCATCTACAAATCTTCCATTTAAGACTCTCAGCCCTAGGCACTCCATCTCTTCTAGAAGCTCCTTTCCCATTTTGGAGATGTTTCCCTGGCCATTGATGCATTGGGTTGGAATATTCCAGTAGAAGGATTGAGCTTGAATGTCGTTGTTTATCGACGAGCCTAGGATATATTGATTGAGGTCCCCCGACAGAATGAATTTGGAGGTGGTTTGCGTGGACGTCAGTTGGTGCAGGTAGTCCAATAGAGATTTCGACTCCTGTTTTTTCTTTTTCGGATTTATGTAAGTATTGATCACCAATACCTCTTCTTTTTTCCCTTTAAGGTTTAGTTTGATCTTTACTGTGTTTATTACTGGGGATTGATGAGTTAATTCCAGGGCACTGTGAATTTTTGTAATTTTAATGTAAGAGGCTAAGCCGCCCGCTAGCCGGCCATATTTACTTTTCCTTGTGGCTGAAGTGTAAAAACATGTGTAACCCTCTATTTGCACCGGGTTTTCTGACCATGTTTCCTGTAATAGGATAATGTCAAATGATTTTACATATCGAAGGAATTCAGCGTCTGCAGCCTTATTGTTTTGCCCGTTTATGTTCCATGAACACAGTTTTAGTAGCGTAGTGTCTAAGTTCGAATCTTTCCTTATCAGGTTGCCCTGTCATTGTGGATAGTTCGTGGCATTGATTGTCCTAAAGATTCGGATGTTTTCGAAGTTTTCTGAGTGGGGAGCCATTGCGCCTTCTTGATGGTTCAGCACCTGCCTCTTTAGCAGTGGACGACCCTGGGCGCCCCTTAGGACTGAAGTGGTCTGTGGGTTTTTCAGAGGTAGTCCTTCACGGGGTCTCTCGAGCAGGGGGAACGGATATCCTGAGTTGTGGTATAAGGCTGATTGGATCCCCCATGCTAAGAATTTTATTAGCAATTTCGGACGACCTCCAGGTTGCTTTTGTGGCTTCCAAGTTCTGTATTTTGTCCACTTTTATAAATTCTACTGAAAGAAGATCAGCTGAACATAAATCGTTTAGGGTTGGCATGGTGCTTAGGAGTCGGAGTAGGTTACCCCTATTCAAGATGTCAAATTGGCCTTTTGATTCAAACTCTGGAGTGAAAACAGTAATGGTGGAATTCATGGTTTGGGGTCCCGGCTGAGCTATTGGGTAGTTGCCACCCAAGTAGGTTCCTCCATTGTTTGATATAGACTGTTGTAGGGATCTCAGATTGGTTTCAAGAGTTGGGAGGTCTTGAGGCCTAGAAACTGAGGGGGCTTTAGGGGCTCCGTCTGGAAGTGGGGGCAGTTGAGCTCGGGGACCCAAAAGTCCAGAAAGTGTGGGCTCCATGCCCGATGATTGGGGCGGGTAGAGGATGATCGTGGATTCCGGTACTGGGACAGTACCGTGTGTGAGCAGCGCCTCCTTTGGCATGTTTGGTGGTAGTTGTTGGGAGGTTAACGGCTTCCTCGTTGCTGGTCCCACTGAGGACCATAGTACTGTAGGAGCCAGTGTGGCTGCTGGACTGGGCCCGACCTGCCCCCAATATTGGAGCCTCTTTGTGAACTGCCGGGTTTCCCCCTATTGTAGGTTCGCTTGTCTTGATAGAAATTTGTTCTGCACTTGTGGAGAGAGCTGTAAGAAATTTACGTTCAGATTGCTCCTGTCCAGATTCTGTCTTAAAAAAGGGGATAGACCTCAGGAGAGGCTAAGGTTAGTTTTTTGTTACGGCCTTTCCTTCTTTGTTGACGACACTGCTTGGCATTCTGAGTTGGATTTTGGTGCTCGGAGGGACAAGGGTGGCATTTAGGAGAAGTGCACTCTGGGGTTGACAGAACAGATTTGTCAGTGGTTTTAGCTATGAAAGGGTCCTTTTTTGGGTTTTCGAAGCTGGTTTTTGTGCTGGTGCTAGTGTCCGGTCCCTTTTTATAATGCCCCTTTGGTAAACCTTCAATCAGAGTAGATACTATTTCTGGAAGTGACGATAGTTTGTCAATAATTGGACCGCAGCTGCAGATTAACTTTGCTTCCCGCTGAGCTCTACCGATTAGGAGGTTTAGTTGGCCTAGTTTCTCCTCAATCCGCCCCACGTAGAGGGCCAAGGTGTCAAGTATGGTCAGTTGTAGATCCATTTTATCGGACTGGTAGTGTAGAGTGTCAACCGTTCATTGCATTGTATTTAGTAAAATGTCCCACGTTTTAGGTGCGTTCGATGTTTGGGTCCCTAGGTCGATCCCAGATAAGCTTAGGAGGCTTGGGGATTCCGAAAGGGCTGAAGTACTTTGTTGGTTTATTACGTTTGGAGAAGTTACCACCTGATAGGAAGCCTGGTTAACGTGCTGATTTTCTTTGGTTTTAGCTATAGACAGAGGATGTTTGGCAGGGGTGACCTGAGTTTCAGGAAGGATTGTATCCCCCCATTCCTGTTGTCCCGAATGAGAGACGTTGGTAAGACTGTCTCGCCCTGAGTTTTGTATGGTTTCCGTGGCCTCCTTCGACTGCTTGTAATGGCCCTCTTCGTGTACTATTGCAATTGCTTCTATAGGCAGTTGAGTGATCTTGGCGGTCTCAGTGGTCTCCAGAGTGTGGGGGGAGGCGTTAATAGACTTAAAGAGGTAATTTACGATAGAGCTGTTGAGCGCCTCATGCTCTTGGTTTAAAGCTTTACCTGGGCTTGACGTATGACTGAGCGAGGGTTGTCTTCCTTTCTGGTTGTATAAAGTGATTGAGGTGATTATGGGCTTTTGAGCAGACTGTAAGCCAGAGGGGGACTGCCCTCCCTTGCCTTCCTTTTGCTGAGCTACTTTGCTGGTGGTACCCCTGTTATCGGGTGCCTTTTTGTCATTTTTTCCGCTAGTTGACAGAAGAGTCGTGGAAGGGGATGTGTTGGTGGCGTAAGGGGGGACCAGTCCCTGTGACGCTGGTACTGGTGATTCTTTGCAAGGTAGAGGAAGAAGGGGGTCCTGGAGGCCCAAGATTTTGCCACTGGATGAAAAAATAGATGAAGGTGGGTCTTTTCGAAAATGAAATTTTGTTGTAATTTTTGGTTGACGAAGATGGTAATAATGAACTCCGGCCTGATGAGCTGAATCGCTACTGGACCCTTCTGGGGATATGACCAAGCTCCCGCTGGCCGAATTATTGTCATCAGTTCGTTTGGCCTTGAGCTTGGGCTTAGTCACTGGCTGACCTCTTTTCTTGCCCGACCTCATTCTTGTGGCTGTGTCGGTATGCTCCGTATAGTGACCTGGGGTTCAAAGGTGACTGTGGATGACGGAAAGTGGATAACTGAGAGTGACTGGATGCTCTCTTTCTGCCGTGCCTGCTGCTTGAAAGAAGATTTTAGTGGAACAGGTGATTCTGGGGCACTGGTGCGGCTCCAGCCGCTAGGATGGACACAGACTGGTCTTGCGAGGCGACAATGCAACCAGTGTCGCCGGTGGGGAGATGCCCGCGGCTCCTCCTGCCGCTAAGGCGCTGATTCCTACCACTAGCGCGGCACCAGTGCAGTTCCCACGGCCCTCTCAGCTCCTCCTCCAGCTGCCAGGATCGGAGGCTGGAGACTGGTTCCAAATGCGGCTCCTGTCGCCTCGTGGGGGGTTAGCGCAGCCCAACCGCCGGTCAGACTCTGCACCCACTGTGTATGGGGGTTTCTCACAGCCTGTTGCTCCCAGTGATCCGATCCCTCACTCCCTAATGTGGGGGGACTCACATCGATTCTGTGGCTCACGTGGGCCCGGAGATCAGGGGGGTCCGGGCAGCCTTTCCACACCAGCAGCTACAGCCCTTGCGGCTCTCCTTCGGCTTTCCTTCGCTCTGCCTTCCTCCACTCTCGCAGCGACGCCCTCTTAATTGTGGGGGGGGCCGAGACCGGGACCGGGAGCCGATGGTAACGGCAACCGTGGCGGTGGCCGTTACAACGCGCAGGCACAAGCCCAGGCACAGCGCAGGCGCAGGTACAGGCACGGGCCACAAAAACCCAAGCAAATTCACTGAGCCTCTGCGAAGAACTGGAAGCTGGGAGCTGCGGGGGGCCTCCTGACAAGTTCTCTTAGTTGAGAGAGTAGAAGTTCGCTGGCGCTGTGGACGGCATTGCTCTGGCAGTTGGTTGATAGTGGTGAGGAGAGATGAGAATAGAGGATAAGTAAAGTCAATGGGTTGGGGGGCATGCGGGCACACTTGGCGTGCCTGCTCTTAACGGGCCAAATTCAGTCTCTCACTGCAACCACCCACTGACGGGGCCACGCATGCCGTTGCAGTATGGGTTTTGAGCTCGTTTCAGTGGCTGTTTCCAGCTTGGTCCCGCTTAGCTCACCGCAGACTCACCCCTGGTAGCGGCCGCACTTACCGCACTTGTTGCTCAGAGCGGAATCACAAGCCAGTCCAGGTGCGCCCAAGGGATCACCGTGGGACCACTCAGCACGGCTAGAGATCGCAGTGCCCACCAACCATGGGCCGCAGCCCAGCGCCAAGAGAGGTCGGCAGTTCGCTCAGCCTACACTTCTCCCACCGGTGTCCTTTCTCTTTCCCTGTCTTTTGCCGGGCTCTCTGCCGGGTCAAACTGCTTGCTGCTCCGCTCGCACCCTGCCGCTGGCACCGTCGCCGCACTCTCTCTCTCGGAGCGGCCCAGTCGAAAGTGTCAGCGTGGAAACGGGCGGGCGGGTGGAGAGCAGGGAGCAGCTGGCTCCTTCGCGGCGGCTTCAGGCACACTAGCTGCGAGCTCTCTGGAAGATCCGGACCGGATGAGCTGCGGATGCGGTTTGAACAATGGATTTCTTAGCGATCACGAATTTGAATTTCTTAATAAAAAGAACCTTCGTATTCTCACAATACACATCTTACCCAAAGTACACAAAAACAGAGACAACCCACTGGGTAGACCAATTGTATCCGGCAGTGGTTCGGTCCTTAAACCTCTTTGCAAGTATATCGATCTGTTTCTACAACCTTGGGTGGTGGAAACAAGATCGTATATCAGAGACACAATAGACGTCATTAAAATGGTTGACAATCTAGTATTTGATCGGAACAATCAAATACTAGTGATCATGGATGTGGCCTCTTTGTACACTAGCATTCCCCAGGAACAGGCTTTACAAGTAGTATGTGAAGTATTAGACAGGCACGATGTACCAACTTGGGTACCTACAGAATTCATTGTCAAACTATTGAGGATAGCAATGAATACAAACTTTTATATACCAGAACGAGTACTACTTCCAGACAAAGGGAGTAGCCATTGGAGCAGCATTTGCACCCGACCTGGCTAACCTCTATATGGATAAGTATGAAAATGATTTCATCTACAATAGGTCTAACCCTTTCCTAGAAAACATCAGTCTCTGGAAAAGGTATATAGACGACGTTCTCATGATCAGGACGGGTGACAAACCGAGACTATGTGCTTTCTTGGGGTGGATCAATGAGCCATCATCAGACATACAATCCACATCTACACATAGTAGAGATGAGATCCATTTCCAAGACCTCAGTATAAAAACAAAAGATAATTCACTTTACACAACTCTATTTAGAAAACCTATGGAACGTAACACCCTACTTAGGTATAGCAGTCAGCGCCCGAGAAACCTACGAGATAATCTCCCATATGGACAGTTCGCGTCTCCGCAGAAACTGTACCCATAGGGCGGACTATTTTCAGGAAACCGACCTACTGATGGCACGCCTGCAAGATAGGGGTTACCCTAAAGGGCTACTGAAGAGGTCTAGAAAAAAAGAGCTTGGTACTACCCCGTGAAACCTTACTAGAGACCAAACCCAAACGGGAGTCCGCAGTGAAGAGAATAGTCTGCGTAACCACGTTCCACACAAGAAGCAATGAAATAAAAAAGATTATTAACGGACACTGGAATCTCATTGCTGATGAACTAGACGAGCCAGAAAAACCACTGTTTGCTTTCAAGAGGGGTAGAAACATTAAGGATTTTGTGGTGAAATTGTACCTTAAAACTGCCCCTATTCCAGATCTAAGGGCCCAAATACAACTGCCTCCTTTGGTTGGTCGCTTCTGTAATGTGTGTGCCCTCACATTGGAAGGAAAAGATTTTGTGCACTCGAACCATGCGTACACCTTGAGACACCACATGAACTGTAACTCAGTAGATATGATTTACACCATTGTTTGGCCCTGTGACAAACTTTATGTTGGGCAAACACATCAGAAGGTAAAAACCAGGGTCCTGCAACATTGCTCCAGAGTTCGGTGCAATAAACAGGGTGCTCCCCTTGTAGAGCATTTTGGTCTAATAAATCACACAGCTGAAATCTTAGTCCTAGAGAGGATACTACACAATCCAAGAGGAGGTGATTTGGTAGCCACAATGAGCTTGAGAGAGTGTAAGTGGATTCACTTACTTGACTCAGTAAACAACGGGCTCAATGAATTAGAGGAGATCTCCAGACAAATCTCTCTCTTAAATATGGTTTGAATGTCAATAATCTATTACATGGCCCTTTCACGACACATGTCATACACTACCCCACTAGAGCCCATTCAGGCACCTTTTCACCAACTGCTGATGGGTTAGTAAGATTGTATCCTGGTGGTCTTTGCATTTTGTGTATATTGGCCTACTTTGATATATGTTTGCCTAAACTGTGCTTCAAGTTCCAACTTCAATTTTGAATATGACTGTTATATCAAATGTACATTGATTACAGTGGTTTTGTACCCCCATCTGTAATCCTTAATATGCCCCAAGTCCATGACAAGTCTGTCCACAATGGTGGCTATCAAGAAGCAATATGTTTGTGCTGACTTGTACTGTGTCTGTGCATCATGTACTCCTTTTGAACTGGATATAAAACCTATAGGATTGAGTTCAGCCCCGTTACACCATTTAGTTGTATAATAAGCCCTTGGATTTGTACCCATTCAATCATACATTGCTTAAGATATGGGTTAAATACAATGTTTAAATACAATGTTTTAAGATTGTTTACACCAGTTTTTACACAATATATGATGTTGTTTAACTTTTGGCCAATCACCTCCTATTATCGATCTCCAGTTCTATGCACCGAGTTCTTGTACCTTTAAGGGTGAATATATGCGCCCCCCTTTTTCTATGATATATTCTTGTACACCCCAGGGCTCGGATTATTTACTTTTTCAAGTGCCGCAAAGCAATTCTGAATATGTTCCATTGCCGTCAGTTTAGTTCCCATAGTAACTGATGCTGACGCCCGAACGTGCACGCACACACCTGCTAAATCTCTTTTATAATCCTCTCGTCTCCTTCGCTGGCTGGTTCCCTTTGACAGCTTCAGCGTTGTAGGAGGCTGGATTAATTCTTTCCCTTACAGGTGATGGTTTGCAATAGCCTAATTCTCGCAGTTTTGGAGTTGAGCCATATACCCTGCTACCCACACCGTTGTTTCATACATGGGGTCTGTCACTAATTAGATGCTGTACACATGCATGAACACGATGTTCTTTAGCCTTATGATCCGCTCTTCTAGATTAATCATGCCTTCAATTTAGGCCATATATCTTTCTTTTATGCCAAACCGTCTTAGAATCTCGCTGTCCATTGATTAACCTCTGATCTAAGCCTGCTTCT
The DNA here is from genome assembly GCF_964204655.1 of Triturus cristatus. NCBI lineage: Eukaryota > Metazoa > Chordata > Amphibia > Caudata > Salamandridae > Triturus > Triturus cristatus. The sequence continues at coordinate 987,857,834 of NC_140589.1, read as the reverse complement.
CACTTACGGTCTTACCGGAATTTCATAACACAGGTCACAGCTAGCACGCCTGATCCTTCCGGGCTTTCTATCCATCCACTTTCTCAAGATAATTATCCACGGCACTCTGTTTTTAATTCTGCACTCTTTAATACTTAAACACCCTATGAAGCATTGAGTTTTTGATTATTTATCGGTTTTCCTCAGAGAATCCTAACTGGATCACCGATTCATCTCAGAGCTACGCCTGGAGCTCGCTGAATACTCCCGCATATAATTTTTCCCCAGTGGCTTCAGGTAAGATCCCTTGCTGGACCGAGCTTTTACTCCCTTTTAGCTGATCCGCATAGGCCTGATAGTCATTCTCCCATTCTTTCCTTAGTGAATCATTCGCCACCACATTGAAGGTGCGAATCTGATAAGAAATATTGCGATTCTGATAAAAAATATTGAGGCTACCACTTGTTGTCATTACAGGTGAGTCCACCCAGGATTAATTTCCTAATTCCTCTCATTATTGATATTTTTAATACCAGACACCGACACATATTCTTTAATACATAGGCTGTTATTCTGGCTTAGTCCTGATGAAGACCCGACGTGATGATTAGGATTCACACACATAAACGGGTCGAATTGTCGACGATATTTTTTAGTATTCCCACAAACCTGCCAAGTGTGTCCCTCGTGGAATTATTGATAGGACTCTGACTTGGACAGGCATCTGTTCACACGGGATACCCCGAAAGCAAATAATTTGTGTATCATTGTAATTTATGTATGTTCTAAGTCCATGATTTGAATGTTTTGTCATATTTTTTGTATATATCGTCAGTCCCTGTTTTTTCATTGTATATGTCCCTTAACAGTCCTGTGCTAATATATAAGTTATTGTAATTTATTATCCTGTCCAATACTCTATGATATATCATCACTTAATATACCATAAGATTCTTAATTTTGGTTGTTGGTGTCATATAATTTATGGTCCATATCGAAGTGTGATTGAGTCATTAGACCTACGGTAAATATTTGTGTACTAGGTAATGGTTATTGTAAAAGAAATACATTTCCCCACTGAACCAATTGTTGTAGAATACCACTAGAATTCCCAGGTTCTGAGGGATACTGGGTCACCCCATTACTATTAATGGTCCTAAGACGTAAGCTAAGCATCAGGCACAATATATTCCAATAGAATCTGTAAGCATATACAACACCAACTATAATACAATACATTAAGTTGCTGTTAACATGTCATATTTCTTATCAATTAGCCAGGCTCCATGAGACTAAAACCAATGAATGAATCAGCAAACCTAACAGTCACCTTTATGGCAGTAAATAAAATCAGTTACAATACTGAAGAAAATGTGAGGTCCTTACACAGATGGTGCACAATGGAACATTATGTTATGGTAATATTAGCTTTGAACTTGTTGAGTTTAAGTTCCTTTTCCCTTTTCTCGAATTAGGGATAACCCTGCAGAAGGCCTAAAAATCTTAACAGATTTAAATCCTTGTCATCATGCAATTAGAAGTTCCAAAATACTAGATATTAATCATCCATCGACTTCCAAATTTTTACATTTTCACCTGAATGGGCACACACCTTACTATTATTGCTGTCACAGAGGGTCATATCAAAGAATAGACAACATAGATGGTTTCACAGTCTTTGAAATCCTGGATTTCATCATATTTATTAAAACGTTTGAAAAACAAGTTTGTGGATTCGTCAAAGGGAAACAATCATACTGCATAGTTACAACAAAGAAAAAAGCCTTTAGTTTTAAACAGATGGCATGCACACTGATAACTTTGGTTACAAATGAAGGGTCAAATGTGTTCCCAGATATGGGTAGATGGTAACAGCCATTGGGTGAACCAAAAAAGGACTGCATTAATAAATTAGCAAGGCTATCAGAAATCAAGGGATATATCACTATCAGTAAAAAGATTCCACGTGGAACATCTCAACACTCCAAAGACCTTTTGCTGTTGGGTTAAAAATCACCAAAATTCAGGACTCTATCTCCAACAACCCTGAACCCTTACCTTCTGTGCACCCACCTTTGCTTCATTACTGTTTGAAAAAAATAGGAGTTGGGAAAGTTGGACCACATATTAAAAGCTTGCCTAATGCCTGGGGAACCCTGGAATCCACTACAGAGTTGTGGACTTATTCCTGCCTTTATATAGCATAGAAGCCACTTGAAGGGCAGTAAGCATATTTACTTTACATAGAAATGTGAACTAATAAATGAGGTGATTTTGGTCCCTTGTTAATCAGAGTACTAGGACTAATTCTCTCACTTTAACTTGTATAGAGCCGGAATAATCTTGGGTTACATATCTGGCATCAATATATAGATAGAGTGAGGGTTTACATTGAGTGGAGCTGATTCCACAGGAATATGTTGTTGATCATGTTTCGCTTACTATGATGAAGAACTCAGAGGAAATCCTTCAAACGATTCAACTTGACCACGCCCTGGGCGATGTGCCCACAAAGATCCTTGGTTTGGATTCATTGTAGTGGGCCTCTGTATGAGCTCTATTTTTCCAGTGGGATGTTTTACTAGGGGAACCACCTCATCATGGAAAGAAGAAATAATAAATTCGATTTTCAGAAAGGTGAACCTCCTGCTTTGACAGACTATAGATTAATCTTGCTCCTAGATAATATAGCAAAGCTTTCCAAAATAAAATGGTTGTTGCATTGGTTTTCACTCCAAGCATTCTCCAATTGTTTTGCCTTTTGTGCCTTCCCCCTCATCTATTGAAGTTACAAACCAGTCAGCCTGCTGTTTTGTGGACTTTTGAGCAGCTTTTGATCACGTGGATTAAGCACATTTTTGGCCAAACTATTCATATTGTCTATTCCCTCAGTTCTTTTAAGAACTTTAAAATTGTTGCATGATAATTGGGCACAGGTTGAAACTGATTTGGATGGTCACCTGCTCCAGCCCATTAGCAATGCCAATGGCCTTAAGCAGGGTTGTGCACTGGCCTGCCTCCTTTTTAGCCTTTATCTTGCGTATCTCACTGAAATATTGAAGAAGTCCAGTTCTTTCTCCCCCAAGATTGGGTCAATGCATGCTTCTTGTTTATACCAATGATTTGATAATTATGGATTAAATCTGCTGATTTATAACATAAACTGACCTCTTAGAAAAATACTTCAGAAATAATAAGCTTGCAATTTCTGCTGAAAAAAACTTAGTATTTGCTGCACATATTAAAACACATAACTGATGGCTAGGATGAATGGAACAGGTCTAGATATTTAGGCCTGTTATTTAATATGGCTTGAAATGGAATGCTTATTTGACTGCTGTGAAAATGGTGATCCTGGCTTTAACAAAGGCTCTTTTGAGAATTTATATTCAATACAGATCTCTAGATCCCCACACACACAAAAAAAGAACTGGAGGACACGCCTTCTCGCACATCACCCCAAAAGCCTGGAAGACCTACCACAGCACATCAGAGCCTCCTCATCTTTTCTTGAGTTCCACAAGAACCTGAAAACCTGGCTGGTTGAGTAATCTCCCTCCAGGAGCTCACAGCCTACATACCTGCAAAGCACTTGGATACACTCACAGGTGATTAGTAAGCTATACAAACAGGTGTAACAAAACATATGGCAGGTTGTCAGGTGAACCATTTTTGCAAGGTTTTAAAGGAAAGGTAAATCCTCAAGCTCTTTATGGGACCAAACTGTTGGGGCTGGACCTCTCTCAAGATTAGGACAACTGAAAGGATCTTACTTAAGAATGTTTTAAAATTCCTTCTTATTCTATGCTTGAGGTCATAAAACAAGAATTAGGAATTACCTTTTGGAAACTGTTGGTAAAAACTCATTTTTAATGTCTACTTATTCCCAGTGCTGTATTTGAGTTGGTGATATATGGTGGAGTTTAATCACTGTAGGCTAACTGTTCCTATGAGTAAATGCTAGCCCAATTGGCAGCATGAAGTGTAGATAGAGAGCAAGAGTGGTTGGAGTAAACCTATCTCAATCAATGGATGAAGGTTGGATACAGAGGAAATCATCAGATTTGAAGTGTTGCCCTCACACACCCGTTAAGGTGTCATGCTTCATCATTGAGTGTTATGCTCCTCATGGGGGTGGAGCTTCAGTCCACCACGGGCCCCACAAGAGGGCTCTTTGGCGGAGATCTTTTTTTGAGGAACGCCACAGTGGTGACTGAGGGTATGTGGGCAAAGTGCAAGTGAGGTAGAAATACAGTGACTGTACCCTAGGCAGAGTTTATTCTGGGGACCGTTCGATATAGTTAAAAACAGAACTCATGGAAACTTACTCTAGAGAGTTATTAAGTTTATTCTGAGGTCCATTCGGTATAGTTAAACACAGAAAAAACAGAACTTATGTACACTTTCTCTAGTGAGGGGGGTTTGTTCGTTTTTGCAATCAGGTGAATGGTGATGTAGATTAATAATAAGAGTAGCTTACTTATGTAAAATTATAGCAAAATTACAGCAAAATTACTCATAATTATTATGCAAAATGCATCACCCACCCAAAAACAAATTCTGCTCAAATATGTCATTTTTAGGTGATTTCCGGGTACTCCAGTTCAAAACACTGCAGCCTGCATTGGGATTTGTTGATTTATGCTCAAAAAATTACCGGAATGGTCTACTCATGTAATTAAAATCTAGCTGAAATGTTTGTTGACAGCCCACGTTAAAGGAACTGCCACTTGTGCTCAGAACACTGCCATTCACATTTAGATTTGTACTTTTGTCAAAACAAATTCTCAAACCATTTACTAGGGTACAAAAAATCTACCTGAAATGCCACTGCGGTTAAAAATTACCCGAACTCTACATCTCGTGTTAACATTTCTCCCCAAAATTACGTGATGTGGTGTAATCTTCTTAATTTCATGTACATTTTGTTATGAGAAATTATCAAAATATGTCAATTACTCCAATGTAATTAACATTTCCCCATAAGACGTGCTAATGATTGATCTCACAAGGTGATATCCTTTTTTTGTCTGACCAAAGGAAAATTACGTATTTTTTGATGAGTTCATCCACAGAGAACAAGTCAAAAGCATCTTCAATTTTGACATTTACATGCATCTAAGTCTCCTCCAGCCATCCATTACATGGGCCACATTTAACCAGATGCGCCAGGGCTGAAAAACTGTCTAAAACTGTTTCAAAAGCTTGCAAATATACATTTGTAGAACCCTCTGTCCCATATTTTGACCCCTTCTCCATATATCCCTTGCACTTTAAGCTCTAACTTTTGTCATCATGACTCAGGTGTGCTGGAACCCAGTTGCCGCCAGCTTCAAAAGAGACTTCTTCATTTTATTATGTTTTAAGCTCAATTTTAATCTGGTAAAATTAAATAACAAGCATTTCCCCAATGTCTCACTCTCTATATAACCTAGGAGTGTGCATAATTGGTCCATGAAGGCCAGATAAAAGCCAGACTTTGAGAAAATCCTCATGGGATAAGCTTACCTGCCGTTAATTTGAGATTCATGTGCCTAGTTAGCGGCTGTTGGGATGGAAAAGTCCTCTTTCTTCATAGTAAAGACATGAACCCCTGCCCAGAGTGCCCAATTCTGCTGTTCGCTTGATCCCCAATGCTTATTATTTTGTCATAGGTAAACACTGATCATGCTTGCGAGCTATGACACTGTCCTGGCTCACAAATTCCGGTATTGTTAGTGCAGGAGGGGCGCCCAAAGTGCTAACCTCGTAAAGGTAAAAGGCTACCACCATCACCAGGAGTTAAGCAGCACAAGCGCAGTGGCGGCAGCATACCGTGTAGTGATCAGTAGTTATGAACGGGAACTTTTTACCCTATGTCACTGGAGTGAGGCCTACAGACTCACTCACCTTTTTACAAATTCCGCTGCTGTGCAATTAACTCACCCTGATGTGGAGTAGTGTCTCTGTGCTGGTCGTTTGTGTGCCTGGATTGGGCACAGTACAGGGATTGAGGAGTATTGTATAGTACATGTTAGATTAATGTGTGTGCTGAGAGTATGCAAGCCTGTGACGAATACATGAAGTGAAAGATGCGGTGCTCTGCAGTGTGTGCGCAGTGAGAGCATGAGCTGGGTGTATGTGTACTTGCGGGAAAAACAGTACATGAAGGGTGAAGTGTTGTGCATCATGCACATGTTGAGAGGGTGTGCTAGCAGTGTGTGCATTTGTAAATAACACACCCTGGTTAAATATAGAAAAGATTCAGCGCAATCCTTGGAGGTGCTAGCGCTGGACAGTATGTGTGCTGCGTATGTACACTAAGTAAGTGTTTTTGCAATGGTACATTATATGGAGGACCCTAGGTTCCATTTTGGAGATCCCAGTTCTGCCTGGTGAAGAGATGAGGAGGTGAGGGATACCCCCAGACAGTCGGGTTGAGCTTTCCTTTACATTTGAAAAGATTGCTTTTTGATTAAGTGATAGATCACAAGGAAGGGGCCTAGACATATCTCAGGAAGAGAGATGAAGCTGACAAGAGAATCATAAAGAGTGGGGATGGGGGACTGGTTTTAATCTTTTGATGCATTAATCACTGTGGCTGACATTCAGGTGTGGACTTTGGCTACTCTCACAAGTGATGTTGTGGGCCAATCAGCTTTTGGAGTCTTGCCGGCTGTGACATCTGTCATGAGGAAAGAAGAAAAGGAGAAGAGTCCACTTCAAAAGAAGCAAAACGTCAACATAAAACCTCAAATATTCAAACCCTAAATCATAGTTGGTGTCTGTAAAAAGACTATAGGTTGAATTGCCAAACATGTGTCATCTGCCAAGCAGCCAGATGGGCTGTGTGAGAAGTCTCTGCCAGATGTCTGCCTGTGAAGAGAAATGGGGTCCAAGGCCTGTAGTATTTCCCCTGGGTGAGAGAAATTAACCCAGGGGAACCAAGACTACCTGTCCTGGAACCTAGAGCACCAGCGCCTGCCTGCTTGCCAATACCAGTGTGCCCTGTGAGTAAGAGGAGACGTTGGAGGGAACAAGGTCCAGTGGGGATCTCTCCCATGAAGACTCCCTGTATGAGGTGAGAGGATTCAGCTGTGCAGCAATCTGGCTGTAGCCCTTTATGTAGGACTATTTTCAGGGATTCCGTAAAGAGGGCTGCTGTAGACTGAGCCAAGTATCGAGAACTGTGTGGAGGGCGCCAAGCCAGCACAGCATTATTGCATTGAGTCCATATGCCAGAGAGGGCCACTATTGAAGTAGTTGTGTGACCAGGATGCCAGGACTCATGAATGCCTTGGCGGTGACCCCATATGCCAGGAGGGGCACCCGTGGTGAGGGTGATTCCACCTGAGTCTACGCTGCATCCGCAATGTAGCACAGTAACCCTTTGTGCCAGGAGGGGCTGCCGGGACCAAACCACTGAAGACTTTGGGCCGTCTCCAAAGACAGGAATGAGACTGTGACTGTGGGTCTAGCCACACTGAGAGAGGTGCTCTGACTGTCCCCTGAGGACCAGGAGGACAATGCTCCCTCGCAGGACTCCAGGTGGTAACCGACAGATTGAATTCGCCCCTGGTGGGGAGATATTTACTTGCTGCGTCTCTGCAAAGCTGGAAGCTGCTCTCCGATTGCTTGGGAGAGCAGGCTGCGCCATTCTGGAGTGTGAGCCTGCACCTGCCTGATGCTGCAGTATGTACCGCGAGCAGCACGACTTCTCCAAGCAGGATCTGACTTCTTGAGGGCATGCTCTAGGGGCACCCGGTGTAACGCTGAATGCTAGACCCTGGGGACTTCAATGCTGAAAGTGCTGCAGCACCATAAACACTTTTTTCTAAAATCCTGAAGAGTCAAAGGAAACTCTTCAGTAAGGCCTAATAGTATGCATTCCCTGGATGGCCACCAGTGAATGGGAAATAACCCTTACACGAAGGAGGGTGGGACAGGGATTTGCCTAGCATGTACTAGAGCCTGACCTCGAGGGGGATTGTGTTGTTGTATTTGAATGCCCCATTTTTTTACATGTGTAGAGTAAGAAAAAATATACTCAAACAAATATTTGGCTGACATTGATTTATTGTTTGTACTGTTTGCACTATGAGTTATGAGTCGTGTTCACAGACCTGTCTATGCATTCCCCGCCCCCCAGGGAGCCTTGACTGCTTGACCACAGCTACCCAGAGAGTCAAGTGTAGAAGGGGTACTTCACCCAGTTGAGTATGTTCCATAGTAGGTCAGGTTCCGGGAAATCAGGAGCAAAAGGCTCAACCACCATGTTAGACCGAGCAACTCCTGCACGCCTGTGGCTCTCTGACAGCGGTTCTGACATTGACTGTCATAAAAATCTGACATAGATCCACTCCATCTGGCCCTTTTGTGGACAACATCTATATAAACCGGTTATAACTATAAATTGTGCTGATTTACTTCAGTGTTTATTCATTGAGAACATATCAAAGGCACTTTCTAAGCCTAGGAGAGTAATTTCCACTTTTGTGAAATATACTAGTGTAAAGAAAATACAAAATAGTTAGAATCACTGGTGGAGAAACCAGGTCTACATTCGAAAAGGATTTACTTCCTTGAAAATTGCTATGAAAAATTGATTAGATGGAAATAAGGCATTTCTCTGACCTCTTGTCCAGCCTGAGTCGGAAGAACATACCATGCACGTTCCTAGAAAAATAGGTAGCTTAAAAAATACTTGAAATAATGGGAATGTGTCCACACAGAGCACACCCCATAACCAAATCCTGCTTTTAAATATACTGCTAGTAAAAGTGATCTTATCTTGCTTAATACTCATTGCGACCTGATTAATCAGCAGTTTCTCCTCAATAGGCTTTGTTCAGGCACTATGCTCCCTTTATGGAATATTTAAGCAGTCCTCTGAAAACCGGCTAATGCAGTACTTCGCAAACCTTTTAGAACTACATTAACATTTTTAGAGCAAACTTTTGTGACCCACTTAGCTTTAACAGACGTGATGCGGGGATTTTTTAATGCAACAAAAGCATCATGTTATAGTGCATTGTCATTTACAGACAGCACATTTTCCATCGAAATAGCCACTAAAATTGAAGAGACATACAGTTTTACTGATAAAGCTATACTGCATACAAATGTTAATGTATGCAAATTGGATATCAGTGAATATGTATCCTTTGTGCATCACCAAGTCAAGTGTCTTGATTTATTATGATCCAATTGAAAGGGTTGTTGCCATCATACTTATGCTTCATTTTTGCTTTCCTAACTGTTTATTGTGTACAGTTCAGTTATAGGTATTTACATTCTGTTATGTCTTACAAAACATGACATCCTACAGCCTTTCATATTCCCTGTACTCCATAAACATAGTCAAATAATTCACTTTATTTTTCATTCTCTGGCTACAAAGTGAGAAGAGTTTGTAAACTTCAATCTACTTGGTAAAAAACATGAGCAGCAATTTGTCGGAAGACATAGCTTGACATTTGACCTCTGTCATTGAATGGCAGCAAATATGACAAGATAAATACAGAATTTAAAGGCATCTTTATTTAATGCTTGGGCTTTCTGAACCACCAAAAATCAGCTCACAACCTACCAGTGGGTCCAGACCCACAGTTTGGTAAACGCTGCACTAGTGTTTATAATTGCACAATGCACATCTGCTAATCACATGGATGTCAGCATAAGTGTTTGACATACATTCCAAATAACTATGTCTTCTGTTCGAAGCAATCAGTGAAATAGGTCATGTGCATATTTTCACCACAATGTTTTTCAATTTGTTTTGAAAAATGTGTGCTTGGGATGTTTTTTTCTTTCCCTTGTTTTAAGCTGAGGCTATGTAAGGATGTCGATAAGTGGAAGACAAAAGCACACATAATATTTAAACATTGATATTTAGCAACAAAAGAACAGTGTCTTCTCACTGTGACCTCAATCATTGTTCAGTTCAGGTCAAGGCTTCCCTTAGAGGCATGACAGATTGGCGCAGTTAAACAAAAAGCACAATTTAAAAGGTTTAAAAATAATTTTCCCTTGCACTCGACAATAACTGAGAAATTAAAAAAAAAAAAAGAATACACTTGAAGCTTTAAAAATGAAACTACTGTACCTAGAGCTTATATTTAAATCACTACTGCCGCATTAAAAATGTTTTAAATAAGTGTTACCGGGTGCACAAAAAATGTGGGTTAGGATCGAATAATATTCATAGCAGAGGACGCTAATCAGTGTTAACTGCATTCTCTGCGATTATGTTCCTTGCTGAAGGTGAGGATGGGTAATGAAGTGAAGGGCAGTAGCAACAGTTAACACCTTTCAGCATGTTGGTATAAAGACATAACTATTAGCACCTTAAGTATTATTGTTGAGACAGAAAAGTCATCTGCATGCTAATGGACGTGCACCCTGCCCTGAGTGCCCGACTGTACTGTGAATCCCTAATGTTGATTTTTGTCATCATAGGCAAACACGGATCATGCGTGTACGCCATAACATAGGCCTTTCTCACAGGTTCAGTCATGTTGGACTGGGAGGGGCCCCCAAAGCCCTTCCCTTATAGTGGCGGAAGTGTATGCTGTAGGAATGCACTGGGTGTATGTGTTTCTGTGAATGATACACCACCATTTTGGGAGACCTGGGCTTGCATGGTGAAATGCTATTCCTCAGAATCAAGTGCTGAATGGATACTTAACCCAGTTGCGCATGAGCAAAAGTTCTCAACCCCCATGGTTGGGACCCAGTAACTCCTGTTTGACTTGTGTCCCTCTGAAAGGAGTTCTTGAAATTGGCTGTAAGCAGTGGGGCACCTAACATTTATGAGCCTGGATATAGGAGTGGCATTAACCAAGTAGTCAGTCAGAAATAACTTTATTTCACCAACACAATGCTGGTATAAAAAGTATACTACAAATAAAACATTGGTCAATATTGCAATAAGCTTAAAATACAAGGGTTACACCAAAATAACTAAAGTAGGAAACACTTTAAAATATATTATTCCTATTATAGAGGTAAAAAGGAAGAAGTTCATATACACACACAGTTATTAACACAGTTCAATAACTTGGTTCCTCTATTAAGTATAAAATTAGCAGATTGGAAGTCTCTTTTTTAGAGCAGATAAAAAGAAGGACGCCAATGAAAGACATGTAAAAGGGTCAGATAATAAATGCAGATAATAAAGGGCCACACAACACTGTCTAAAATTCATTTTACGCATAAGGGGGACAATAAACCTTTCCCTTTCATCACAATAAAATTTACAAAAAAACAAAAAGTGCAAATCCTTTTGAATAGATCGATCATCACATGTACAAAGTGGGAGATCGTAGATTACATAGATATTACGGGGAAGACCCAACATCAAGGGGATGTAGTTTAGCCGAAATCTCACCAAAATATATCTGTGTGGTAAATTAGTGACGATAGACAAGTTGAGTTCACATCCATTTGCATTATGCTTGGGACCGCCAGGAATGCTCTGCCGACAGCCTAGAATTAGAAACTTCCCTTCTTGCCTGCAATCTAGATAGCAAATGATTTTTCAAGTCTTTCCTAGAAATAGACTAGCAGGTTGTAGGGTCTACAAAAGAGGATGTAACCCAGCTGCTTTAAGAGTGGATTCAACATAGTGTAACCAGCTGATATTACTCACACCATCTAGTTTCAAGACGTCATTTATAATATCCCTTGTCAATGAGAGGGTCTCTTTCCGCCATACCGAGTGCCACATTAAAATTGGCGCCACACAAATTTTGTCAGTTATATAAGGGACTCTCAGCTCCATATGACAATTAAAATTAGAGCATGTCTTTGGCAATGAGACTACATTTTCCAAAAAGATGTCTTCTATGCATTGCAGTTTCGAGCAATCTCTGGTGCCCCAAACAGCTGCTCCATAAGTGGCAGCAGATACCGTTTTTGAATCATGACCTTTCTTTATTGCTTCAACAGGTTTAGAACCAACTTTTTAAAATAAATTTAGAAAGAGCCCCAATGTTCTTTTCAATCTGTAGCCCCCTATTTACGACCATACTTTGCCAGTTATTATGACGATCAAATATAATCCCTAGATAATTAAAAGAATCCACAACTCCCAGCTTGCCCCCTTCAGTATTAATTTGTGGTTGTTTCCGCTGCTTTGAACCTGCCACTAGGACAAAGGATTTTGAATAGTTAATTTTCATGTCCAGCTTGTTAATAAATTTTGTGTATTCCAACACTACTCGACGCAGCGCATTGCTAGTACGAGCTAAAATCACTGCGTTGGCCGCATATAGTAGTATCGGAACTTGTAGTGAGTTAATATAAGGAACATCTGGAGTGGATCCCAGCAGAGCAGATACAACATCATTGGCGTAGAGTGCAAATAAAAAGGGCGTGAGCACGCACCCCTGTCTCACGCCTCTAGCAATTTTAACCCCTTGCATGCTCATGACAAGCCCAGCTCGTCATGAGGCACAGTGGAGCTGTGCTCATGACGAGCTGGGCTCGTCATAACGGCTGCACTCCGCCCACGCGTGATTGATTCCCTGCCTGTGCGGGAGAATCAATCAGTGGGCGGAGTCGTGACGAGCCCAGCTCGTCATGAGCACAACTCCACTGTGCCTCATGACGAGCACGCACCGCGGCGCCGCGCCCCCGCGCTGTGGGGGAATTACCCCCGCGGCAAAGGGGTTAAAGTGCCTAGTACACTCACCTTCCTTTCCATAACGGACATAAGCTGAGGCACCTGAATACAGATCACAAATAATGTTAATAATCTGTATGTTGATCCCCACTGCCTCCATGATCTGCCACAGCCTAGGCTGTGCCACGCAGTCAAAGGCTGCCGACAGATCCATAATGGCAAGATACAAAAGGCCATTTTTGGCTGCCGTGTATTGTGCAATTATTAGGCTCAGGTTCAGGCACTGATCCACAGTGCCTTTCCCTTTTCTGAAACCAAACTGACATGGGATTATAATATTCTTATCCAGAGCCCATTCCTCAAGTCTATTTAAAAGCAGCCGGCGCATTAATTTTGCAGTGGAGTCTATCAAAGATATAGGCCTGTAGTTTTTCGGAATTGACCTAGCCCCCTTTTTATAGATAGGGACAATTACAGTCGTCATCCACGAAGGAGGAGCAACCATTTGGGCAATTTTATTAAAAACATTTGTTAGAAGCGGGGCCCTGAGATCTTGATTATCCAAAACCAAGTCAACTGGGACACCATCAGGGCCCGGTGCCTTCGCACGTTTACACTGATTTAGAGCATACTTTATTTCTTTCAGTGTAAACCTAGCGCTACCTCCTGCCCCGACTAAACTTGTGAAGGTAGACTGAATAATTGCCTTCTCATTGGTTCCAAATAAACCTTCAAAATGTGTAACCCATTCCTCCTGTTCAACATGGGTATCTATAGACATGGACTGCTCATCTCTTAGAAAAGGTGTGTTAATCACAGACCAAAATGCCTGTGAGCTTTTTAATGAAGCAGCCTTTTGCAAATTTTCCCACCACTCTTCCTTTAGGGCTTTCAGCCTTGATATCCTTGCTTTTTTATAAACCTGTCACAATGAATTAACCAAAGATAAGTTACGGGGTTTGGACTTCAAGGCCATGTGAAGATTTTTGGGTGATTTTTCACAGTCCTCAGCAAACCAACTATATTTCTTACGATGGCCAATGCGTATAACACAAATTAAATTATTTTTAACTTCTAATAAAATCAGCTCAAAAGCTGTATCCATGCTATCGTCAGATAAAGGATCTAGGCATACCATTATCTCCCCAACTCGATTGGAGACTAAGTTGTCCAGAAACTTCACAGTATCAACTCTCTCCCACTTCAAAACAATTCCGTTCTCCCTTGCAATTACGGGGTTTATAGGAAGTTTAAGAGTGCATTCTTTTTTCATTAATGAGGGGATGAGGAAAGTTATTGCAGCGTGGTCACTAAAAGCATAAAAATTAATCTCAAATTGAGAGAAAAACGTTCTTATCGGATCAGTGACCAGAACATAATCAAGCGTAGAGGAGAAGAAACGACAAAAAAAGTAAATCCTAGCTGACCAGTTAAAATTTCAAAAATATTTAAAAACACAAGATTATTTATTGTTAATAGTCTCTTTAGGCTATTACCATGACTAAAATGGGGGATACTCTCCCCATCGTCGTCAACCATTCCACAGACTGATGTATTAATCTTATCACAAGGATGAGCATTAAAATCCCCAACGCAGATTATATTACAGGATTTAGTACATTTTTTCTGCAAATTATCAATGTTTCTTTCTAAAGGAGCCAACACTGCTGCTTGATTGCTTTCAAAATTGTTGTTATAAAATTGATAAGCAGCCAGTATTGTTCCACACAGTACTCTAATAAAATAATATGATAATATAGTGAGGTATTTAAAAAGGACTTCACTTTTAAAGGGAACGCATTAGAAAGTAGGGTCAGTAAACCACCCTTAGCATGACCAGCTGATGAGGGTATAGCAGGAGTTTGAAATGAACAATACAATATTCAGATGTATTGGGTCAATTTCCCAAGTCTCTTGTAAGCAAACTATATCTTTGGATGTTAACAAAGACAACCATTCCATATTAGACGTTTTTTTGGTTGTACCCAGCGATATGCCAAGAAATTACCGCAACAAACCCTGAAGTATTCTCTAGATGTGTCGATGTCTGGAACAAATTCAGACTATCTAGCTGCGTACTTAGTTGTGGTTGATAAATTACAGAAGGAACAGTGCGCATAGGAGACCCATTTTGCATTGCTATATCACCAGCACCATTAGTTGATGGGTTCTGCTCATCCAGTCAGTCACATATAGGCAGGCCTTCCAGTGCAGCACATCTATTATTAAGAGGTAAAGGTGAAACAGAGGTAAGAAGAGACTGGTCAAACGAAAGATGATAGGGCTTCCGGGCATTATGTGCTCTAAGAAGAGGGGGCTGGGTGAGATATGAGGTTTATAAAAGAAACCCAATGGAAGGACACACATTTCAGAGTAGAATGATGGGATACTTGGTAACGTAGTTAATAAATCACCCACTATATGATGGTTGTCAAAATTTAGAATAATGCAATCACCTTTGATAGTCTTGGGAGCTCTTCCTACCCAGTTAACCCTCCTAGCCATAATGATATGTTTATACACTTTAGAGTTTTACCCTATACAGTTAGAAAGCCAATGCTGAGCTTTATGGATTAACTGCTCCGTAGATTCTAGTAGATTTGCTTTCAGTTCTGGTACATTTGCTAAGACTATGACATACGGTCAGGCCGCTGGTGGGAGATTTAACCTTCCTTTGGAATTCTCAGCCTCTGCTAAGTGCTCAGGAACCCCCTTTCCAGAGCAAGAAGCTGGAGCTCCACCCTCTAAGAGGGTAGAGGTTATAGACGGTTTAAAATAGGGGTGGGTGTTCATAGTCCCAATAGATCCTTGAGGTTCACCATGTGACCTAGTGCAGTCAGTATTATCTATGAGTAGACAACCCTGTTGCTTGTTGTAGGTTGCAACTTCCCGTTTTATCAGTCACCACAGGAGGCAACCTGCCTGGCTGGGGAGTCAAACTTGCTTCATCTATTAGCTCACTAGTATTTGGGGGGCTTGGTTCAATAAGCAAGAGGCCTCGAAGGAAGATACATTTTCCTCTATTTGGATTAGTTTATACAATATAGGGTTTAAAAGTACAGTCACCATAGTCTCTATTCTTTCCAACAGGTCAGTGTCATGAACATGGTCATTCCCCAGGTGGGGTTGATTAATAATATCCTTAGGCCTTGTATCTCTCGTAGATCTTGAGTGTACGGGAAGTCCTGAATCCAATTCCTCGTTCCCTGTGCTTTTCTCAGTGAAAACCCTTTTCAATGTTTTTTGCTTTAAAGGACCACCTCCCTTTCTCTTCTTAGTCCTTGGCTCTGGGTTGCTATTCTCCACTTTGGAGAGACACTAACTGCTTCTGAGTGGCTTTGCAACGTTCCGATGTGGTGTCAGTAGATGAAGATAAATTGGACGTTGGAGCTATAGCGGTGCCAGACTCACTTATTGGTTGCCCAGAAATCAGGGGATCAACCCCTAGGGCTCGTCCTCCTAACGAAGAGCGTTTTTGAGCAATAAGTGAGTCCAGGGAAAGCCTTCTCTCTGTTTGATCAATTTAATGAGCAAGGACAGATTCAGTCCTTGTTAAGAAGGCGTCCAGGGTCCCAGCAGGTCCACCCCCTTGCTTTTCCTTATCATCCTGCCTTTTGCTCATTTTAATCCTAGATAGGAGTTTTCCAATTATGGCATATAAAAATGATCAAAGCTAGTCAAAGGGTTGGCCCTCCAGTAAATAAAAAGAGATCAACAGTACCTTTTGTCTCCTCAGACCAGACAAACAGATGTAAGGGGGTAGGCCCAGTCCAGCCTCCTTCAGGCTCCAACGGGCGTGGACGGGCCCGCCCGCACACGTCCCAAGCCGCGGGAGCCCTGGGCTATACTTATGCACCTTCGGGCGCGGAAGGATGACTCTGAGCCTTCTGGGAGGCGGAGTCCTCTCCACGGCCCCTGGCAGGAAGAAAGTGCGGCGTGCCATATCCCCGGCGGGAGAAAAGTGCAGCGTGCCTTGGCCTCCAACAGAAGTAAAGGGCATAGCCATTCCAATTTGCGCCAGCAGTGCAATAAGTGCAGTTTTTTTTCAACGTGCAAAGGCGACATGCACAAACAATGGAAAACACAGGGTTGGGAATAGAACGTAGCACCATGTCAACAGTTCAGATGAAGGATTTATGTAGGGACAGAGGGTGGAGGAATCCCAGGAGTGGGGACAGAAAAGTCCTTCCTAATTTCATTAGGGACTAGTTTGAGATACTGGGTGAAAGGTTTGAGACTGTAGTTGACTCTGGGGAGGGAACCAAGTTAGGAACCCAGGAAGAGAGGAATATGGATTCTTGTTCTAGGTTCCCCTTAGGACACATTTATGCCAGTCACCTGCAGAGAGTGTCCCCTGGTGTATTCCCAGAGGTTCACCAAGACACTCACCACCTTCAGTTTCGAGAATACCTCAGGTGTGTACACCACCCCTGATTTCTAGCGTACCACTGGCACCAATGCTGGGAGTAAACCATTGAGTGAGCTGAGTCTAGCAAAGACCCTGAGCTTGCAGTTGGCACTTCAGAAAGCTAAGGCTGAAGAGGATGAGTAAGCCAGAGAGTTTGAAAGGGAGAAGCTAAGACTAGTTCATTGGGAACAAGAGGAGAGGAGGTGGGAGAGACAGGAAGAATGGGCCCAAGTAGAGACATTGCTAAAGGGGAGGGGGAGAAACAGTAAAAGGGAGGAAAAACAAAGAGAATGAGAGGAGAAATTAAAGGAAAATAAAAGAGTGATGTAGAGAGGAAAAAATAGCCCTTGAGAGGGAAACTTAGGATGGCAGCAATGACAACTCCATCTAAGATAAGGGACTCTACATCCAGTTCAGACCAGGTTATGGCTAAGGTTGTAAAAGGTCTTGTGCATGTGTATGTAGAAGGTCAGGACACATTTGAATGGTTTGTGACTTTTGAAGTCGCTTGTAAGGTGCAGGCCTTAAAAGAGGTGTCTAAGGCAGATGACTTATGGGGCTCATGCCATTGGAAGAGAAAGCTGCCATTGGGAGAGTGCATGTGTATACCAGATGGTCTACAAGCGAATGGAGAATCCTCTGATTAGGTGGTTTGAGCTAAAGCTCAGAACTTTCAGAGATTCCAGGACTGCAAGAGGAGGACGGCATTCTGCTTGAAACTTGTATTTTTGGTGTATTGCATGATGGAAATTAGTGGGTAAGAGGTATGCGTAGGGGCCCATAAGCTGGGCACTCCCCCTCCGAGGCAGACTCAGGGGAGGGGGTGTAGAGGGGACGTAACGGCTGATGGCCCCCTCATGAAGTTGGACATATACCTGTATGACCAGAAAGAGGGCAACCCAACGACGGGCAGATGAGTATAATCCACTCTGTATTAACTAATACAGTGGTGTGAAAGTTATAAGTTACATAGGTTGTATACACCACTTATTGGTGATTTTCATTTTGCTCCTGAAAGGTTACCTGTTTTACTGCCTGATAATCCTGACTAGCTGTAACACCCACATGCGCTTGCCTCCCCCCCTCCTGTGCCCTGGCTGAGCTGCTGACCTTGAATCTGGCACTGACACTTTTACAATACAAGGCACCCCGGCGTCACCATATACACAAGTCCAGCAGGGTGCTTGTGCTCTACCCTGGTGCACTGCTCCTCCGTGCGCTGCCGATCCTTCTTCCCTCTCTGGACTGTCTCGTTCCACCCCCACTTGCTAGTGTTATCTAATGCAATGCCTGCCCCCCCCCTCGGTAGGCTAGACCCACCCTTGGGGCGGTGCCTCCCTGAGTTTAGATCCGCAGTAGAAAGTTTAGCATTCCTTGCGCTCTTTAGCACCCGGAAGACCTCTCCCGTATCCCGTGTCCTATTGGTTTTCTCCCCTCCCTTAACCCCCCCGCCCCCTCACCTCAATCTATTTTGCTCGGACACTGCACACTTCCACCACGCCGACCCAGTACACTCACTCGTCCCCTTTCCCACTCCCTAATTTGACAACACAGCACCTTTACCATAACAAGGCCCCCCCTCTGACTTCCAGAGGTCTCGACAACTTAGCAGAGCTCTACCCCGCCCAGGAAGTGCCAGGGGGTAACCCGATAGCAGCACTCACTCCCTTACCCTCCTCCTGTACCCTTCCTCCCAGACCCTAAGCCTCTTCTCTTTCCCCAACCCCAGTGCCCCTCACCCCCTTACCTCTGCTCCCGACATAGGTTCTTTATATTCTTCCTCTCCCTCCACTCCTGTGGACCTGCACACCTCTTCCATCAGGACAACTTATCCTCTTTCTGGTGCCCTCCCCCATTGGCCCTGCTATATATAAGCCCCGGCAGCCCCCCTTTTTTAGGATTAGGGTCTCCCTCAGGACCTCCATACCACACCCTTCCCCCGCAAGAACCCTGACCACACACCACCAGACCCCCTGCCCCTTACTTGCTGCGACTCCATATCATGAGTCCCTCACACCCACTGCGTGCTATAACCTGGAACGTTCATTGCCACACACATTAAATAAAACGGAAGAAAATACAGGCCTATCTACAATTCAAATGTGCGGACGTGGCACTACTGCAGGAAACCCACCTTGAAGCCATAGAGTCAGACAAGCTGCGTGGGGACTGGGTGGGAAGGGTGATGCACAGCAGTGTACAGAAAGGGGGAACCGGGGATGCGGGACCTACACGTAAATGTGGAGTAGCACTCCTCCTCTGGAAATCTCTTTCGGTGATGGAGACTAAAACTTGGACAGACCCTGACGACTGCTATGTATTCGCAAGACTAAAACTCGGTGATCATCATATGTGTGAGGTCGGTCTACGCTCTGGTAGGAGCGAAAAAATCGTTCTTACTACAGCTCAACCGGGTTCTGATGGAAATAGGGGCCACACAATTTCTCATAGGAGGGGATGAGAACCTAGCGGGGCATCCAGTTTTGAACAGGACGGCGCCACTGGACAAGAACAATGCAGCAGACAGGGCTCTGATGGAGGACGTGATGGAGGATAACAGCCTGGTGGACCACTGGCGTCTGAGCCATCCCACAGATACAGACTACACCTTCACCTCCCCAACACATGTCCCACTCTCTCCGTTGGACTATTTCCTCACTTCCCATAGAATGGTGCAGCTCACTCAGGAATCCCAAATCCCGGAGGTGGCCCTTTCCGATGACTTCCCAGTGCTCCTCTCCCTGGAACTGGGGCTGGCCAGTCCTGGTTGCAAGTCCTGGCGGATGAACATCCAGCAATACCGGACCCCTACCGGTAAATCTCAATTGCAGACGCATATCAATAACTCTCCAATAACCGTGGTTATGTTGAATCTGGTAGGACCCTATGGGCCACCGCAAAGGCCACCTTATGCGGTCGACTCATGCGAGACGCGGCACAAGCCAACAAGCAGAATATAGATAGGCAGAAGGCGCTGGAAGCCGACATTAGGGCATATACTCGCTTATATTCCGCACATCCATCCCCACAACACCACAAATCACATGAGCAGGCCAAGATGGCTCTAAATACTCTCTTCACACCCAAAGTGGAGGATGCCTTGCAGAGGATAAAGGGGAGACATTATGAGCAGGGAGAGAAGGCAATGAGGCTGCTCGCAGCACAACTCCACCAACGAGAAGCGGTCATGGCCATACAGTCAGTGTTGGGCGAGACTCTCATCTACCCCGGGACACTACAAATAATTCTCTTCATTTTGCAAGGCCCTATACAGCCCAGGGCAGCTGCTGAGGTGGACAAACTGGACACCTTCCTACAGGAGGCAAAACTCCCCCGCCTTTCAGATAAGGTAGGTACTGAACGGGGAGTTCAGCAAAGAGATAGCTTCGGCGATAGCAAAACTACCGTATCATAAGGCCCCTGGAGAGGAT
Organism: Triturus cristatus; assembly: GCF_964204655.1. Classification (NCBI taxonomy): domain Eukaryota; kingdom Metazoa; phylum Chordata; class Amphibia; order Caudata; family Salamandridae; genus Triturus; species Triturus cristatus. The sequence continues at coordinate 987,837,412 of NC_140589.1, read as the reverse complement.
GGATTACCGGCGGAATTCTATTGCTGGCCGGGGGAGGAGGTGGTTAACACACTACAGGCAGCATTCTCTGAAGCAGAACTGACTGCCTCCCTGGGCCTCCTCTCCAACAGTGCGGTTATAGCTGTCCTGCCTAAACCCGGGAGCGACCCCCTGTTGTGTGGCAGTTACCGGCCTATCTCACTGTGAAACCGCAACATTAAAATCTTGGTCAGCATCCTGGTATCTCGCCTCCTTAAAGTTCTCCCTGTCTCTGGTGCACGCCTCGCAAGTGGGCTTCGTGCTCCGCCGATCCTCTTGGAACCATTTACGCACTCTCACACACACACTCTGGATGGCTAAAGACCTCCCTCGGACGCACTTGCCCATTCGCTTGACGCGGAGAAGGCATTCGATTGTATTTAGTTGGACTACCTATTTAGAGTGATGGAACATTTCGGTTACGACAACCAATTTATCAGTGAGGTGCACCTACTATTCGCTAATCCCACCGCACAGGTGAACTGTAGGGGATTCCTATCCGATCCTTCCTGAATTCACAGAGGAATGCGCCAGGGTTGCCCCCTCTTGCCACTCCTCTTTCCACTGGCCATGGAATCCCTGTCTGCCACCATGCATAACTCGGCCAACATCAAGGGCTTACACCTTAATGTTGGCAAATCCAAACTGTACCTCTATGCGGACGACATCCTGCTCACCCTCACAGACCGGCACAGCTCATTACCGTCTCTGCTCCAAATCATTGACGACTTCTCCTCCCTCTCTGGATATAAAATCAATTGGGGTAAGAGTGAAAGCACTTTCCATTTCAGATGGGACCACGAAGGCGGCTATCCATGGCTTCCCATTTCACTGGCAACACTTGCGCCTAAAATATCTGGGTATCCTAGTGAATAAAGGCCTAGCAGGAATGGTTCAGGACAACCTAAACCCACTTATCACTCAGATGCACCATGATTTTGAGAAATGCAAGATATTGGGACTCTCAATGTGGGGCAGAGTGCAGGCCCTCTCTTCAACTATACATTGGGGATGCTCCCTATGCAGATACCCACAACACCTTGCAACAGAAAAGACTCCAGGATTAGATAATTTGTATGGGGTTCCTTGAAACCCCGCATAGCTGCGTCCAAGCTGCAAGCCCACCGCACTCACGGGGTGCTGAGTCTCCCCTCGGTAGAACTCTATGCCCTGGCTCTGCATCACTCCCAGCTTGCGTACTTACTAGCAGAGACTTCGGATACGCCACAATGGGTGCCATTGGAGCACCACTTGCTTTCAGACGAGTCGGGGCTATCCCCCTATACATGACAGGGACCAGACACTACACACCACCCACTCAATATTATCCGCTATGTGCAAGGCTTGGTATCGAGCGCACCGACTACTGGGTTTGCACCCCCGGCTACACGAGAAAGCTCTCCTATGGGGAAACGCCACCATACGCATAGGCGGAAGAAATCTGTCATGGCCAGCTTGGCAGGTAGAGGGCATCTACACACTCTATCAGCTTATTAGCATTGGCTCCCTGAAAAGTGTGGAGTGTGGTCTCCCTGTGGCACAGTACTGGAAACATACCCAACTGCAGCACTGTCTGAGGCAATGCCAGAGGCCCCACCCGTGGTCTCTACCCACGTCACCCACCCATATCTCTCCACGTGGGGGAAGCACAAAGGGGTAATGTCTGGCCTGTACGGAGTACTCTCATCTCATCTCTTCTCGAAACCTCTGTCGCAGACGCTATGTACCAGGTGGCAATCATGGCTATCGGTCTCATATGAGGAGGACGAAAGGGCGGACATTTTAGAAGCCCTAGACAAGGACACCAGGGAGGCACGGATGAAATTCTGCCTTTTCAAAGTTCTACAGGACTGGTACTGGACTCCCACAAAACTTCACAGTGCAGGTCTTCTAGCGCACGCCAACTGTTGGAGATGCATGAACACCTGCTGCAACACAACACATATCATAAGTGAATGCCCCTCAGTACAGTCCTTCTGGGAGTATGTGGGTCGGACCTTGAGCGCATCCATGCCTCTCCATTTGGCGCTCACACCCCTACCCCCGAGATCCTCCTGCAAGATCTGTGGCAATCAGCAGAATTATTGAGACCTTAACGCTGCCTCTTCCATACGGCAATGGCCACAGCCAAACTCTGCATATTGCACCAATTGAGGGCTCCGGCCCCACCGACGCAGGAGTCATGGCTGGTAGAAAATTATCCAAACCGCCTCCTACGAATGGGTCATCAACAATCTGCAGGACCAATCAGACCTATTCCTACAGACTTGGACTCCCTTCTTGCGCACAGAGGTAATCAATGAAGACCCTCAACACCACGTAGAGAGGCCAGAGTCTCCTTCTGCCCCAGGCTTAGGTCCTGCACCATAGCCACCTCCTATCACCATCATCCGCAATGTAGCACCTTAGTTAATTAAGTATTTACTTTGCTGCAGCTCCTCTACCCCTTACGCCCCCACACAAAACTACAACACTATAACATCTTTGCACAGCTGTGGACTCATGGTCCCCACTTCCACACCCTCTTCAATATGCAATCCTCACTCTTCACAATTATTGACTCTGCAACTCCTTTACACACACTAATCTCATCCCTCCACAATAACCGGTGACACAAGGAGACATGGAAATCTCGGACACTACTCCTATTCCTCCACCTATTTACTTTCTTCCCCGTCCTCTCTCTTCTCTCCCCCTATAAAGTGTGTTGTGCTAGTGGTTCCTTATTTAAGCCATTTGCTCATTCCAGGAGCATGCTGGGGGAGTCCAGTATTACGTATCGGTTTGGGAGAGGTTGTGGCCTTACAGCTAGAGTGGTCGACATTGAATCTGGGGAACCGGATTCGAGTCTCGCCAGGGACGCTCAACATCCTGTGACTCTGGGCAAATCACTTAATCTACACATGCCTAACATAAATGAATATGTCCTTCTGTAAGCAACTGGTGCTCATGTAAAGCACTCTGATACCTTCAGGTCAAGTTTGCATTATATAAAACAAAAAAACTCCGGAATGCTGGAGATTTACCGATGTGGAGCGAAGAACATGAGTAGCATAACTAATTTGTTGATCAGAGCCCATGTTTCTCTTATTGCTGTCGTCTGCTGATGCTCATATCTCCTGTGCTTTGGCCCTACCAAGGATGGTTGGTCCTAGGAGTTACAGGGCTCACAGCCTCATGCAGGTTGCTTAGTTCTTTTCTGGCCAGTAATGTAGAACAGAGGTACTTATTAGCATCTTCCTAATAAGTAGCTTGAGGAATAACTAGAGTGGGCATAAGGTGATCGTGTACTTTTGTTCTTCCTGTAGAAGCAGTGTTACATGCACATTGTATATTTTGATCTGATGTTACCTTCCTCATATTGTCAGGAAGGCAATCAAACTGATCTGATTGCTCTGGTAAAATTCTTGCTGGTGAAGAGGGGGTGGTTCTTTCTTACCACTGCCAATCCATTATCCTTTTATCCAGCCATGCTCTTTTGATTCATTTGTTCGGCAAATCCTTCAGAGACCCTATTGGGCTTTTCACTGACACTGTAAGAATTCACAGCCGTTGCCCTTTTATCTTAAGTGACCACACTTTGGAGATGTGTGCTTGGAACAGGCATTGGGGCAGGGGTTGAGTTGGAATTGTGGATGAAACTTGACTTAGCTAATGAGTTTGTTGCACTTGGCACCATTAGATCAATCTCAATAATTTTGAACCCTGTAGAGGGAGGATCTGATTGAGGTTTTATGTGAGCAAGGGAGGGGGTACCTCTGTGTTTAAACTCATTTTCTGATTGTCATTTAAAAACAGACTGTGCCCTGAGGAATTTTGTTCTTATCTTCTAGAACTATGCTTTGGTCCTCATGGGAGAGAATGATGGGCTGTTATTGCCATTAGTGGGATGTACACCCACCATAAAAAGCAGGGTAATTTCATCTTGCCCGCCGGGTGTAATTCTGATTTTATCATGTCGGCCCCTCTCTTTACCAGCTTAAGTTCAAATTCCAGGTAGGCAAGCTTTTATTGCACATACCTCAGAAGATTTAGGATTACTTCTGGATTTTGTGCTTACCAAGACATTTCTAGTGCCTTTCTTGCATTGCTCAACGTTTGTAGCCTATAGTCATTTCCCTCACTTGTGAAGGCAACAAGTAGTCCTCAAGCGAGTAGGTAATCATAACCTCTATTCTAGCCTTATTTTAACCAGCCACATTTCAGTGCAGACTCTCAGCACTGGATCGTCTAGCATGACATCTAGTATACTGTTGTTTCAAAGCCCTTTCAAAGTTTTTAGGCTTTTAGATTCAGTTGTAACTGCCAGGGTATGCTACTTAGTTGCTTGTCCCCCTATCATGCAATGGTGATTATAGAGGACAATAGGTGGTAAGCCACAGTATAACAGCGTTACAAAGCAAACATTGTGGAAGGAACACTACCTTAAGATCAGTGCAGTTTGGGTCTACAAAGGCAGCAAGACTGTTGTCTGCTCTTGCAGAATAATCATCCCAGTACAGTCAATCTCTGTGATTGTACCAGGATCAGCGACTCTCCACCACTGCTGCAAGGAATCTTCCGAAAGCCCATAGTACCATCTTTATCTCACCAGCGCGCCATCTGTGTTAACGGTTCACGGGTATTGCTCCACTCCTCTTCCACTCAGAAGCAGCCAAAGTACAGCTGCGGCAGCCCACAGGCCGGCGTCCCGGCACAGCCTACTGCAATGAAGCCACAGCGCTTCCAGTGAGGTCCACCCCCACTCATCTTACTCACTCGAATGCCCAGTCAGGGCTCACCGATCTCCATCTGCGATACGCGTACCAGGCCGGACTGGTTGGGAACTCTCCCTCAATTTCACGGTGAGGGGTTCCTTTTCCATTGCTCATCTTCTGAAGATTAATGTCAGGAAAGAGCTGAGGGAACTCACTTTGAAGCTCAGCTAGAGCTCATTGCGGCGATCTCCCAACTGGCTGCCATTTTGCCCCCATATTGTTTTTTCCATGTGTTTGTTAAATAACACATTTTACTCATATACTGTAGATTTGTAAACATGTGACCAAAGACCTAGCTCTCAGGTGTTTAACTGGGACAGCATAAATCGCAAAGGCATATGGTGATAAGCATTAAGTTAAGTCTACAAATAATTGTGCTAATATTACAAACTGCAGGGTATCGTGTTTATAGTTGTATTATTGGCCCTCACCCCAATTATTTTCAAAGAGCTTTATCCCTTTTGCTTTAAAAAATTTATGAAGCATTACCATTTCAGAATATGATATATATCTATCATTCGTTTAACAAAAACGTGAAAACAAATACACAAATGAAACAACAGTGTGAGTCATGGGCTCCATGGAGTAGATCGCTACCTGTCTGCAAAGCGCTTCAAAATCTCGGCAGGTGTAGTAAGAGTTATATAAATCTACAGTTCAATACAAGAGGGACCCTGTAAGGGCTGAGCCTGGACCAGGTAACTAACTAAAAGTACCTCAGGGTATTACTGGATAGCAGAGGCTTGTATAAACCTCAACTAGAGGCCCTATATCGAAGGGGCACCACGAGTTATCTCGCAATGAAGCCCCTGAAGAAAGTGCTACCAGACCGAACACTAGACCCTCTATTACAAGTGATTAGAGCACGACTGCAGCCAATGCTCACATAAGAGAAAGATGTGCTGGTCTTAGATAAAATAATTAGTAGCACATATAGAGCAATCTTTCAGCTACCGAACTATGTGTCACCTGCCCAAAATACGCCTCGAATTTGGTCTTCAGAAGCAAATAGTGGAAAGAAGGGTTGCTTATATAAAAAGCTGGCACAAGATCAGAGGTGCAGAGCAAGGATCTCTAGATGCCCACCTCTGGACCCAGCAGTCACATCGAGAGAAATCACTTGCCAGGGAGTACCTGTTATAATCACTTGAAAGCCTCGAACTGACCAACATCTGGGAATCATCCACAGATCATAAGAGCTTTAAAAAGGTTGTAACCAAAGTAACAAAAATTATATCCATAACAGAAGACAAGGAAACTCTGGCCAAAAGGGCTCACGGATGAATAGTGCTGAATGACTATAAAGCTCTTATGCCACAAGCTTACTTGAAAGTGGGAGTTAAACAGAAGATCAAAGAACATTTTTGAAAAGTTACGTTTTGGCATTTTACCAATTCTCCCTCACCTGGCACCTTGGAAAAGGAGACAAGAAGAACAGTCCTGTTGTCTTTGTGGAACAGGAAATTAGAACCTAATACACATTATTTGTATCTCCCTAGCTTGATGGACATAAGGCACGCCTTACTTCAAGCAAATGGAATCAGAAGGGTATCAGGACCTGCAGGCAGGCTGTAAACTGTGTTTTACACCAGAAGAGATCCAGCTAAACAGCCGACTTACAAAGTACTTCGATTTAGTGGCTGGAAGACTAAAGTACCAGCAAGAGGCGAAAGCAGAATAGCAAGCAGCTAGCATACTTTTATTGAGCACGTCAACAGCCAACCCACAAGCGGGCCTGTTTTGTCAAACCCATGTTTTGCACTTTGAAGCACAAGCACTTTATTATGTTTTTTACTCATTTTAAAGTGGTTTGAATAGTCAACCTGAAGCACAAAGCACCTTGTTCATGCTTTTATATACTTGAAAGGATAGTATAGATAAGGAAACTGAGGCTGATATGACTCTTGTCCATAGTACAAAATCAATAAGCTTACCTGGAAGAGCGAATCTTAAACGGTAAAGTATAAAGAGAGTCAAGGTAAATATAGGTATTTTTAATGCCCGAATGTTTTATATGTGAGTTTTAATTAACTGTAAAATAAAATTACTTACTTACTTACAAGAGGGACCCATTCGCTCACCCACAACATTTTAAGAAATGTTCGAATCCAACTGACAGCGTGGCGATTTGCATGTAAACTCATAGTCAGTTTCACATTCTAGATTAAAATGACAGTTCCAGTAACCCAAAAAATTGTTTTGTCAAAATAACTATCTGCGCAAATTATATTTAATGCCCTACTTTAAAGTATGGACCCAGTGGTAAGACTAGTTATGAAATGCACGTGGGTCTGACACTGACTCAATATGCTAGATTTAAAAATAGATTTTAACTAGGCTCCAGTGTTTAAACAGTTTTTGTTTTAAGCAAGCTTAGCCAATAGGCCAATTCTGCAGGCAGCGATCTTAGATTTCTGGGAAACTTCTCACCTTCCTTTGGCTTTAAGTAGGTTAACAGCGACAGCATCTTATGAAACTAAACAGGTGTATAACTCGGTGTCTCAAGCTGAGTGTAATCGTCGGCATTTCGTTTACTTAAACACGCACTATGTGGATAAAAATCAAAGCAGGACAATCTACCTCTGACTAACTAAAGGAAAAGATGAGACTTGTTTATGATGAACTTCCTTAAATTGAAGCAGCAATTCACCTCGAAGTACTACTTGAGAAAAATGTATTTAAAATATCGAGGCCCGTTAGGTTCCTATCTAATCAGCATTTGCCTCTATGTTTCGAGGGTGAAAAGTAGAGGATCCACAGCACTCTGGCCCATATCACATTTTGTTTCCGTGCCAAAAAGCTCTTATGAGAGAAACTAAAACAAATTTCACTCTCAGTAATCCCCTTCATTCTGCGCCATTGGAGGGTTGCTGTTCCACTGTGCAGGATGTGGAAGCATGCGTGGCAGCAGGGGCGACTCCTATGTTAAGCCAGAGGAGAGCCGCCCCACTGCTCTGTGAGCAGGTCAAAATAAAAAATAAAAATGATAATGCTTGGTTATTATCATTTTATATTTCTGTCTTTGCTCAGCTGGTTGGGGGCGGGGTTGGTCTGGGGTATCACAGAGAAGCAGGGGAAGGAGTGGTGAGCAGTCTCTTAAGTGAGCATGACGGTTTGGTCGGGCATCTTGGGCAGTCCAAACAGTCATGCACACTTTGCATGTTCTCCACCAGGCTGTACTGTTCAGCCTGGGTGGATAACATGCCTAGGCTCCCAGTCCCTCTCTGAGCACCGAACCACGGCGCTCAGACCAATCACAACACTGCTGTTAGCCTCATCGTGATTGGCTAGGGGAGTCTGGAAGCCTGGGTGATTCCTGTTCCTGCATCCTGCCCCTAGAGTCCTAGAAGCAGGCAAAGAGGACCGAAAAGCGGAGGCTGGCAGGCATGCTAGTGATTTAAAAAAAAAATTAATTTTCTCCCCTCCCCTGCGACTCACCTTTGGGAGATTGTAATTTTCCTCTGGAAAAGGAAACAGACCCAGACTCACTAAAACTGATTGATACAATGAACACGTTTGTACTGTCCCTAATTACCAAAGGTCAAATGCATAGAGCTAGTCACATGCTAGATGGGATCTTCTCCAATTATTCTGGCATTATGCTACTCCCATCTCTCCCCCTGATTAGGTCAGACCACTGGGTGGTCAAGTGGCAGATGAAGACCAAGAAACCTACCATGTCTAGAAACACTACTCAACACACCTTAAGCAAAGCCTGGCATAAAATACGGCTGGTTGAACTGGGAGTGGCCATCACTAAAGGCCCTTGGCAACCAGGGTATAACCTGGAGCATAGCATTGAGAACTTTGCACTCTGGCTCAACTCTGCAATTGATCTAGTTGCTCCAAGAATTAAAAAAAACCACAGTTAAGAAAATATTCCAACCCATGTACAACGAAAACCTTAGGCTATCAAGAACAAAAATGGAGGAACAATTATGAGGTGGAGGAGAAAATATTTACAAAACTAAATTAGCCAAACACAAAAAAGTATTGTAGCGTCTAAGACCGCATATTACTCGGGGCATGTAAAAGCCACCTGTGATGCAAACAAGACCCTTTTTTCAGTAATAACAAAACTGGTAACACCAGCCAGCCCAAATCATGCTTTAATAAATCAAGAGTTTTGCGATACACTGGCTGTTTTTTCCCCAAGAAAAAATCACTAATATTTTTAATACATTTACTGCAAATAGAGCAGCTAACCATCAGGATGAATATGTCCTAACTGGCCCGCCAAAAAAAATCAGTTTCTTCTCTTTTAAGGCTCCTTCAGAAGAACAACTCACAATTAATTCCACTTATCAAATCAGGTGCACCACAAGACCCATGCCCCCCTAGTATTATGCACATGATCCCTGCTCAAGTAGCACAGTACCTCAGGCAGATTTTTGACAATATGTGTACAGCAGGGTCTTTTCCCTCTCACTGTAAACTGGCCTCTATTCCCCCCCTATTAAAAAACAGACAATCTGAACACCCAGGACCTAAATAACTATCGTCCTATATTGAGACTCCCTTTCGCCGCCAAGCTGGTAGAAAATGTAATGAATCAACAACTCTCAAGACACTTAGAGGAAAACTCTCTGCTGGACAACACACAACATGGTTTCAGAAAAAAAACACAGCACAGAGTCTGCCCAGGTGGTAGCAACAGAGGACATACGAGAAGCACTTGACAGGGGGGGGACAGTGTCGCTGATCCTGCTGGATCTCTCCGCAGCATTTGATACGGTCAGTCTGGATATCTTGGCTGACCATATGCATAGCCTGGGGATGGAAGGAACAGCATTGGACCTCCTGCAATCTTTCTTGGCAAAAGACAGCAGAATGTAATGATGAGCAAGTTTGTCTCTAGGTCTTGCTCCCTGCCGAGTTCCCCAGGGCTCAGCATTGAGCCCAAATCTGTTTAACCTTTACATTACGCCACTTGTGTCAATTATAAACATTTCTGGTTTCTGCTTGGCGTCGTATGCTGATGACACCCAAATTGTGGTAGCACTGGCAAATTCTGAAAGCAATCAGGGTGCAGCATTCGGCTCATGTATGAGTAAGGTGAGCAACTGGATGGATTGCAATTGCCTTAAACTAAATGCCAAAAAAACTGAGGTCATCTTCTTCGGCAACAATCCTTCTTTCTGGACATCAGACTGGTGCCACCAGAGCTGGACTCACGACCTGAACCCTCAAATAAAGTAAAAACATAGGCTTCCTGGGAGACAAAGAATTTAAGTTTAAGAACCAAGTAAACTAAATAACATCGGCCTCTTTTTGCTCTCTAATGCTTATAAAAAGTTAGAAAAAAGTCTGCCCGAGCTTCTGAAAATAGTAACAATGGCATTGGTTCTTACAAGGATTGATTACTGCAATAGTCTTTATCTTACCCTTGAAATGGGTCTACTTAAGAAGCGTCAGACATTGCAAAACACTGCAGCTCATTTCCATTTTAAAATTCCGAAATAAGAGTCAGCCAGAGGAGCGAATAGGAAATTACACTGGTTGCCAGTCAAGCAATGCTGTAGTTTCAAGGCTCTCTGTCTGGCCTTAAATCACTGCACGGACTCGGGCCAGACCATTTTAAGAAGAAACTTAAATGGTACTTCCTAGCATGGACAACCCGTTCAGGCTCTGCCAGGAATCTGATTGCCCCCCCATTTAGCGCCAATGCCATGCTCTGGAACATTCTCCCACTGACACTAAAAGCTGCCCACTCTCTACTTTTGTTCAGAAAAGTCTCAAAGACCTGGATTTTCACACAGGAGTAGAAGATATGTGTATACCTGATTGATCCAACAACGACATAGCCGCAGCCTCAATCAGACTTCAACAGCGCCAAGACACTCTAGGGCATGAGCTCTCGCTTTATAAGTCACATTTACATAGAGGGAAACATCTCCAACTTCCTTGTTGTGTTTAATCCCACAACCAATTACAAGGCAGAGAAACATTGAACTAGAAGGTCCAGAATACAAACACCCAACGTTATTGTATTACATAAAAATAACAATAACTTCTAGAAAGAAAATATTATAAATGAAAAAGGAAAACGTGCATTCATATATTTATCACTCAAGCTTATTATCACAGTACAGCAAAACTGACCTGGGAAAAAACTATTTTATTGCCACACAGATGGCATGTAAGAATCATGTTCAAATGGAAGTAACTAACGAGGTCTTTCCTATGTTATTTCACCACACTGCACAAAAGTATCCCTTGTTTTGGTTAAATACTTTCAGGTACACAATAGCTATCCAGACAGACAGACACACACACCCGTGAAAGTAAATCTGGCTCAATACTACACAGCCCCCGAGCAGGACATCAGTGGGGGCTTCATTAAATGGGAGTAGGGGGTTCAAATGGGGACACCCAGGGCTGAAGCACCTCTGTCAAGACATCAGTCTTGACCTCAACTGTTGGCATTTGAAGGTCTGGGGTATCAGCTGCTCAACAGACCACTTTCACAAAGAAAGCCTCTTTCTTCGTAGCTACTGCTGGAGGAGAAAGGAGTCTAGTGTCTGGTGAGGTGTCCAGACCACTCGCGTCAGCCAGGTCCTCATCCCAGATGTCATCGGCCATGGACTCTCCTAGGTGTTCGGAGTAGCCACAGAAATCGTCAGAACCCCTATAATAGTTTTCCTCAGGGGGCTTGTCTGGGAAATAGGGCTCCAATTCAGGCTGTGTGGCTTGGTCTGCACAGGAGCCAGCCTCAGGCAACGCCGGTCCGGCTACATATCGGAATTGATAATCAACTGGGTACAGCACCACTGGAACAGTCCCTGCAGAAGGTAGCAAAGTCACAGCCTGGGCTGATCTGGATCCCCCAATGGATCCTGAGGGACAACTGGTGCTGAGGGTGAATTCACCAGTGTAGCCCCAGTTAGAGTCTTTTCCGAACCCATGGGGTTTGAAGGTGCTCCATAGGGGTTCTACCTTCCAAACATGAGACTCATAGGCTCATAAAATCCATGCAGTTGGGCAGGGGTCGCTCTGGCTCATGGCAGCACAGCACAGACCTAGTGTTAAGACATTGGCTTCACAGGAACACCCTGGGAGAGGTGCTTGGTTTTGTGGTGTCATTCCCTCACATCGTCCGATGAATGGGATAGATGCAAAGAGCACATCGACTTCTTGGACTTCTTCTTGTGGGACTTAGCTGAAGAATTCCGGGATCATAATGACCATGTGAGCGACTCCAGGAGAAGCCCTGAGACCTTTGTTGACATGTAGTAGCACAGAGGCACATGACAAGTGGCCAGAAGCTTCACGACCTGCTCGTTGATGGCCTTCGGGTTCATGGTCCTGCAATCCGTGCAGGCCGTGGAGTCATGGTCCCATTGTAGGTACAATAGACACACCAACTGTAACAGACCTTTGCCTGTAAAAGGCTCCAAAAGGCTTGAACTCGGTTGCTTTCTACTGGGGCATGTCGTGAACAGTTGAAAAAAAGGCAAACTAGTAGAGTTCATCAAAATGGCTGAAAACATTCAGTCAAAAATTGACTAAGACAAGCTTGTCCGGATTTAGACTGATGTTGCAGAAAAAAAGGATCTGAGGTTAGCACGCTGGGGTGCTGCCTATGTAGGCACGATGCACGTCACTTTCAGCACAGATGCGGCCGACGATGCCACACTCAGCCATATGACACCACCTACTGGCAAGGGGATTGCAAACTTTTTTTAGATCTGGTCTAACGCCTGGGGAATATTCTACAGTAAGGAGTCAGCGGTTAAAAGTCTCTATTGCTAGCTTTTTTCGATACTAGTTGCTAGTTTTTTTCGATTTTAAAGTTGCTAGCTTTTTGTTTTTATTTTTGTTTCTGCCTTTCAGTTAGGTGTCTTTCGACCAAAATGGTTTCCATCTCCTCTATTATCAATTTCCAATTTATCTCACAGTACCATTCTCCTCAGCATGCTTTGTGGATATCTTCTTACTCTGGAAGCTCCGAGGGCTAGACAGCACTTTCCTCTTCCCCATAGTACTTAGTTGAATGTTAGATCAAAGGCCTCAGAACCCCAGCCAAATCAAAAAAGTTCAAAGACCACACAGAGCATTTCAAAAATTCAAAAGTGTTACCTCACTTCAGAGCATAAAACTGCAAGATAGTTGAGGCCCCAAATGTACCTCAACGGGACTAGATCACCATGTATCTCAACATTGCAGAACCAAGGGGAATGGCCCAGCCTCTTCTGGGAGAAGATTGGCCTGCCCTTGGTACCAGGCGCATCCTGTGCAGTGAGAAATGTCAAGGCTCTTTATAGCATTCACTGCCTGTGAGCATGCCCTCTCCTCCCCTTACTAGTGGTACAAGGGTTCCTGGGACTCGTAGTCTCTCAAAGAAGCTAAACAGCATCCTGCACAGCGAGAAGAGTCAAGGTGCTTCATTGCACTCCTTGCCTGAGCAGCAAAAGAGCGTACCACATACTATATAGCACTCTTTGCATGTGATCCTGCCTCCTCTTCCCCTCCATGGTGATACGAGTATTCCTGGGAATCGTAGTCTCCAACAGCAGCAAAAGAGTGTCTGGGGCAGCGGGAGATGTCCAGGTGCTTTATAGAGTTCCATGCCTGATTGCCTGCCTCCCCTTCCTGGTGGTACAACGGTTCTTGGGACTCGCAACCCCCCATGGTTGCAAGAGAGCGACACTGGCAGGATTAGAAGTCCAGATGCTTTAGAGCACACCTTGACTGCAAGACCTCTTCCTCCTACCCTTCCTGGTGGTGTAAGGGTTTCTGTAACTCGTGGTGCCCCACAGAGGCAAAAGAGCATCCCACACATATACATCCAGGTGCTTTATAAAGCTCTTTGCCGGTGAACCCACCCCCACTTTCCTGGTAGTACAAGGGTTCCTGGGATGTGTAGTCCTCCACAGCAGCAAAAGAGAATCAGGCACAGTGAGAGATGTCCGGTCACTTTATTATATAAAGCTCCTTGCCTCTGATCCTCCCATTCCGGGTGGTACAAAGTTTCATGGGACCTGTAGTCACTGTAGGAGCACCAGACAATCCAAAGCCGTTACATTCATTGAATTCGGCTCTCACAAATACAAAATTACCCTATATGTGGATGACATACTCCACATTTTGGCTTCCTACATCCATCCCTCCCGGCAGGCATTGAACAAGTTAAAGCATCTGAATTGGTCTCAGGCTGTCAAATTGATTATGAGAAGTCAGAGGCAGTATGCCTGACCTTTTCCAGAGCTGTGGCAAAAGATCTGGAGCAGTTGTTCCTGTCGCGATAGACCAAGAAGTATATCAAGTATTTGGTGGGAACGATTATTTGATCACTTAAAGATCGCTTTGATGTTAAATACCCCCTTTAAAAGCAACAATTAAGAGAGCTGGAGGCCTGTTAAAATGAACACCCTCCTGAAGCTTTTATATATATTCCAGACCCTTCCAGTTTGGGTATATAGACTCTCCTTAAAGCATGTTTAACAGCATCTATTGAGGTTCCTGTTGAGTGGTGGGAGCCCTAGACTCCCTCTGAAGCTCCTCACTCCGGCACCAGACAAAGGCAGGCATGGCATGTCCAGTGTTTTCCCCATTTCTATGCAGCTTAATTTAGTATAGCAATAAAGTGGTCTGGGGCAGAATCAGAGAAAAACTGGATTTACATGTGCAATCCAATAGTACGTAGGACATTCTGGGACTTGATTTGAATTAATGAGAAGCAAAGAATCCCGAATTCTCCCCATGCAAATAAGGGAACGCTCTCTGAAGAGATTGCTTGTGCTACATATGTGCCAGCGCTATGAGTATTAAAGAAGTGGCCACACAAGTGTCGGAAGACTTATGTAAATCCATAATGCCCCAGGGTGTAAAAAGTGAGTGCACATAACCATTGTGGGAGGGGATGCCAACTACCATCAAGGAGAATCTGGGATATCTGATTCAAATGGCTACAGAGGTGATGGTCTTGGGCCTGAAGCAGGCATGCTTAAGGGTATTGCTAAACAGGAGTAGCACATGCTTTTGCAGAGCCTGTGGGCAGCAAAACAGACCCTAGCTTTTAATTGGGAGAAAAAGGACATGCCTTTACTCTCTCCGTGGTACAACAGACTCTGGTGCATTCTAGCACTCAAATGGTTAAACAGCAACATGAACAGAGCACATTTATAATCTGAGGCTAAATGAAAGCTAGTTTACAAAGTAGTGAGCAGAGGCTTCCAACCACACAGCTTCCACCATGTTAGAGTGCCCTGGGGTTTTTGATTGACTATCCATTTGGAATGACTTTTGAACTGGTCATGCCAAACCCCCCATAGGAACTAAATAGAGCGCAGCCACTAGAGAAGAAGATTTGCAGCTCGTAGAATAGGTTTCATGAACAAGAGATGTTCTCTTCCTCATAGGGTGCGGTAGGGGTAATGTTTGATGTTGGAGAAGTTAGTGTGGTGAAGTGGAAACAGGGTTTTGCCTGCACACATTGCTATGTTAGCATAAGCGTTTTAGATGTTAACACCATCTTGCCACTTTGCTGCTTTTGCACACGACACTACAGGTAGCTGTTATTATAAGTAAAACTGCTTGCTTGCTTTTTCTTCACATGAGAACGGTCTGTTTTTCACATCCCTAGACGTGCACCGCGACCTTAGTCTGAACACTGTGTGCAGAAACCGTCAAGGTCAAATAACAATGTATGCTGTTGAATTCAGGTTGATCGGCCCACGCTCTAGACACAACAAGCACACAGCTGCAAATATCTGAAACTTGGGTGCCTTTAATATTGCATTGCATGCATGATTCTGGCACTCTTTGAGAAAACCTTTCCAGACACAGAGAGCAGTGCTGATCCTGTGATGTGATTCACCTAAGCTGATCTTGGCGGTATGGGGTTCCCCATTCAAACCTAGAGACCTTCTATTATTATTATAAAACTAGCCTATGAGCCAGGGGAGGGTGGTACACAAGGTATTATAGGGCCTGTTTCCACTATTATTATAATATGATTTCTCCCTTTGTTTTTTATGGAATTGTAACAATGCTGATGGTTTTATTTCTAATCATTTGCTTGCTTATGTTAGCCAAAATACTGCATCTTAGAGCACGTAGTTAAAAATAAATATTTAAAACTTTTCCGTGTCTCTGGTTACTCACTTTGTGGCCTCCGGGCCTCTGCAATGGAAGGTTTAAATCCGATATTCCGGCAAGATGCACTTTTAACAGAGTCGGCAGCGAGTCACGGCTCGATTATGTCCTGGTTCCCCTGTCCTCTTGGTCGCATATCAGAGATTTCTGGGTCACTATCAGGGAAGACAGCGACCACAATGCCTTAGAATTAATATATAATCAACCTGGGCCCACGTCCAAGGGGAAATATAGAGAGGCAACCGTGGAGAGTCTGGTCCTCGAGAATAACAGGCGCAGAGTGAAGTGGGAGCTAATAGCTTCCCACCCAGTGAAGATATCTAAGCTATATGCGCAGGCAGTCCCCCTACTAGAAAGGCACCACCGAGGACGTACATCTGCAATTGGGCCAGTTACATGCTGCCCTTGCTAAATCACTCTCTGAATCCCTAACTAAAAAATTAACTAGGCCTATTGGAAAATCAGTTGGCCCCCTCTGGTACAACGGGGCTTGCCGCAAGGCAAAAACCGATCTCATTATTTCAATTAAAGAAGGAAAGGGCAGTGCGGAAATCAGGGCAAGGCGACTAGCCTATAAGCTTTTGATCTCTAACGCAAAATGCGAGTGGGAACATGATAAATGGATCAAACTTACCAATTCCCTGGCCTGTGCAGACTCGCGCAAGTTTTGGCGCTGTGTCAATACAGGCTCGGAGGAATTGATATCCGCCAAAGAACCTAATATTTCAGCTAAGGCATGGCAGGACAATTTCCAGTCCCTTTATAAATGGCCTGAGGATGACAGGGTAAATTCGAGCCAACCCCACTGCCCTGTTGGGATAGGCGAGCTGTTCACAACCAAGGAGGTGCGCGCAGCTGTCATTGGCTTGGCATCAGGAAAGGCACCAGGGTTGGATGGGTTGCCGGGCGACTTATTTAAGCAGGAACCGGACGTCTGGTCGCCGTATCTCGCGATTCTCTTCAATGCCATCCTGGGAGGCATGGCTATGCCGGGTACTTGGCTGGGTGCAGAGATCGTCCCAATTTTTAAAAAGGGTTCGCCTCTGCTCCACGCCAACTACAGACCTATTAGCCTTATAGATGTGCCACAGAAGATCTTTAGGAGACTCATACTAAATCGCCTCCAGGATTGGATTGAGGATACCGCGACCATGAGTCCATACCAAGCGGGGTTCCGAAGAGGCATTTCTACCACCGACCAAATCTTCCGTTTGAATCTTCTATATTGGAAGACGGTGCTGATCGAGGGCGGCACCCTTTATACGGTTTTTGTGGACCTGCGTGCCGCCTTCGATTTGGTGCCTAGGGACAAATTATGGGCGGTGTTAACGGAACTCGAGGTTCCCGCAGACATACTCTCAATTCTGAGAAGATTGCACCAGGGAAATTTCGCCAAGGTAAGATACGGCAGAGGAGGTAGTCTCTCGGACGCTTTCCCCGTTGACAGGGGGGTCAGACAGGGCTGTGTCCTTGCTCCGACCCTTTTCTGCCTATTTGTCAACGGGGTTATAAACCATCTCAGCGCCCTGAGTAACATCGACACCCCCAAGCTGGATGGCAGCAGGGTCCCTGCAATTATGTTTGCGGATGATACCCTGCTGCTTTCCAAATCTCCTATGGGCTTACAACGGGTGCTGGACGGGTTCGCGAGTTTTTGTGCGGACCGCGGTTTGGAGATCAATGCTGCCAAAACCAAGTATATGGTCTTCAATCCGCCCCCCACAACGCGCGCGAGCCCCTCTATAGGGGCCTGCAGATTAGAGAGGGTCTACACCTTTGAATACTTGGGAATAGTTATCAACCAATCCATGACCTGGGATTCCCATAAAATAAAGGCAAACATGAAATTGTCCCAGATGGTGGGTGGAATTGCTAGGATGACCAAGGGACTGACCTACAGGCCCTTTGATCCACGCATACAAATTTACAAAGTTCAGGCCAGAGGGGCCATCACTTATGGAGCAGAAATATGGGGCCATACATCAACGCAGAAGCTCCAGGTAACGGAGAATAATTTTCTCAGACAGTTGGCAGCCCTGCCGGTAAGCACACCTCTTTTGCCACTTAGATTAGATCTGGGGCTAAGACCAATCTCAGAGGAGCTGGGCCTTAAACCCCTTACATTTTGGTGCAAAATATGGTCCTCGCCAGAACTTTCCAATTACAGAGCGGAGCTGTCAGAGATTTTGCGCCTCTACAAAAACACGCAAATTCCATGGCTAAGTTACATAAAGCATATCTGCAAGTTATTGGGCAGATCAGACCTGTGCCGTGACCCAGAGTCGGCATGCCCCAGGGTCTCACGCAAACTTATCGCGAAGGCATATTATGAGCATAATTTACAAGTTGCCAGCATGAGTGTGCGGGAGGGGTCCCATATCGCCCACTTTCTGGCCTTTAAAGACTCGTACCACCTAGAGCAGATCTTTAATTATATGGGCCCGCCACTTACAAGGAAGCTCTACATGCAATGGCGCTACAGTACCCTCCCCCTCAGGGCGTATACGGCTCTTTGGGCACACTCGGATCACACAGCTCTTTGCCCTGTTTGCAACCACACACGTGAGACAGATTTGCATGTTATATTTTTCTGTCCAGCATACCATAGAGCAAGGATTTATTGGCTCTGCCCTCTCCTTAGAAACCTGGGCTTTAGACAGCATTTCCCAGCTTTCAGAATACTGAAAACAGATCTGTCGGCTCCAATTGTATTTGCAGTTGCCAAATTTTTAACATCAATGTGGTTTACTCGCATGCATTGTCTTAAACTATTCCAGTCGAACGAATTAACTTGATGATTTTAGTACAATTGTGTTGTGTTAAATTCGTAACTGAAAATAATGCTATTTTATACAGTCATGATTTTATTGTATTTTTTGTACTCTTTTATGGTCCGAGTGACCGAAATAAAGACAAATGATGATGATGATATGAGAATAACAACGAAAAGGTGCTCTTGATTCCCACCATTCCTGAGAGTATTCTAAGTCGCTTGTTCTGGGTTGTCTAATCATTGGTTGCTTCGATATAGTATGGAGAATAAATGAGACACTGATGCTAGTCGGATAGGGGTTGTAGGTACTGAGGTGAGTTTTTTGGTACACCACAATTCACTGAGGTCCTGCTTTCCTGCGCATAGTTCTGTGCATGAGCAGAATCCCCGCAACATGGTGCACCTAACGTTTTGGTCTTATGATTGAGATGCCTTAGTAGTCCTTATATTTGTCCACAACACTCTCTCTCTTGTTTCCGGTTGACTGGAGTGACGGTTTAAACCTACCTATATAGGTCTACTTATGAAGGTTCATTCAAGCTTGACAATTAAAAAGGTTTCATATTGAATTACTGACCCTTTTTGTGCTACGGTTTAATATAGATTGTTTTTCTTCTCTGTGTCCCTTTGGCTGAAGTTGCTATTGCAGCACATAGTCGAGCACCTCGTCGGCGTCATTTGAAGCAGTTCGGGGTGCCGGACGATGGAATGTCAATTATCTTTGTAGTGAGTGCCAATGCATCGTTCCCCTTTGAGCTTTTTTAATCTTGGGTTACTTTTCCGGAGGTGAATGCGGATGATAAGACGTTCCACTCATACACTCCTACGGCAATTCCAGTGAATTACACACCGTATAGGACGCAGGAAATTCAAATTTCTGCTTGGCAGCATCGCATTTGGTTCAATGGTGCCCTCCCCCACACCGTAACTCCGGTTCTGTTAGGTCCCTTGTCCATTCCTGGGGCCACTTGGCCAGTCTTGGCCGGGTTCACACCTCATCCACGTTATTTGCTAGCCCCGGTGGATGACTTACGTCAACTACATACCGCCTTGATTGTGGTGCATAGGGCTTTGGTGCAATACGTCTCGCGCAATGTCCAGGTGGGGGCACCTGGAGTTGCGGCGCAACCAGTTGGACCGGCCGGGATCACTATTAGTCCCGTCATGGTTAATTCGGTAATGGGGAGGCGCCCCCAGAATAAGGACGATATGCCTTATTGGCTTGTTGAGAAATTTGACCAACTGGAAGCAGTATTTCCTAATTCTACTCCTGTGGAAAAACACAGGATCCTTACAATTAGTTTGCAGAAAGGCTTAGTCCCAGAAGTAACAGATTGTGAGAACTGGGGTAAAGTATTTGCAGCGGCCTATGCGAAGCGCTTCGACACACCATCTATGACTGTACTGCCCTCCGTGATTAAGCGTGTTCAGGATGAGCACGGTCCGGAGGCGGCTGTCGAGTTGGGAATGAGGCTTGTAGGTGTGTTGGATGTAGTTGCTGATCTCATCCTTGCTAACGTCAAGTGAGATGCTGTTAACTCTCAGATGTCGAATGCGCTGCGCTGCGCCTCGTCGACGACGTTGATAAACCCCGGCAGTTACCAAAAATTATTGCGGATGCTTATTAGACCATTGGCGGCAATAGTTTGGTGGTTAAGCCTTTTGCTAAAACAACAGCGCAGCCGCAAACTCAGACGGTTAAGTCTACTAAAGACGACCGTCCAGCTTTTCCTAAACAAAATTGGAAAACTAAAAAACAGGGCAAGCAGCAACAGAAACAGGGGTCACGTCCCGCATTACGTACACCAGTGACTACTGAACACACATATGAATTGCGCGATCGCACAAGAATTAGGTCTCCTGATAGGTTTCAGGTTCCTGAACAACGTTCTCCTCGTTCTTCACAGGAAACATCGGTCTCGCAAGCCGGTGGAGGTGAACGTGGCAGAGGTCGGGGTACCCCTCAAGGACGCCAGCAGCCCCTCCCGGCTGATGGTAAAGGCAAGCAGGACGACTTTGCACATCAATGACCTCCGTTCCAGAAAAAGAAAGTTGCTGCACTAACAGCGAGGTATGCCACAGATAGTGAGAACACAGCTTCGGAACCTGACATGGGCACTAACGCTGCTAGACAGCGCGGCGGAGGTTACAATAGTGCGGCATGCACTGCGTCCATATCTGAAGGTGACAGCAACTGACACATTTATTACTGTAGAAACTGCTGACACTAGAGTGGCTCCCCCTGACAGACTATATGACATAGTCCTTTTAATTGAAGATGACATACAACATACCATAAAAGGGATTTTTTGGGAGAATTGGACCTCTACATATGAAATTTTGCTAGCAGAGGCGGACTGCCCCCCCCAGCTTTCGTTTTGGCCGCTCCCAGAGGGGAGGAGGTAATCCTCCCATCTTTCACGCACACTGTGCCAAAGGAGCAAGCTCAGAACTTTGCAGAAGAGTGGGCACAGGTGCTTGCTCTGGCGTTGTACTGTACTCAGGTTGGGTGGGATAAATTATCACCAAGCCATGAGATTCCGTTACAGTCTATGCCACAGCCACTACCCCAATATCCCATGCGCCGAGAAGCTAGATCTCACGTCGCAGAAATCCTTGAACAATTGGAATATCAAGGTGTAATTGAAACGTGTGTCATCCATGAATAATCCTCTTTTCACTGTCACCAAACTTGATGGGTCGTACCGCCTAGTTTTGGATTATTGGCATTTGAACTCTCATTGTCGGACGTGCGTGGTACAAAACAACCACAGTTCTGCCCTCGTTGATAGTCTCGTGAGAAAAAGGTTTAAGACCACACTTGACATCTCCAATGGCTTTTATAGCCATAACCTGTCCTCGATTAGTAGTAAATGGACAGCCTTTACTTGTGGCGGCAAACAAAAACAGTTTAAAAGATTACCCATGGGCGACAAAAACAGTCCAGGCATCTTTGCCGCACGTGTAGTCTCTATGTTAGAGAGCATAGACCCTGATGTGTACTTGTATGTTGATGATATTTATCTCACAGACGACGAATTGTGGCCGCATCTGTTTCGCGTTGACCGCATCATTGTTATGTTTGCGGACTTTGGTTACAAATTTAACTTTGCAAAATTGCACATTGCAGAGTATACAGTGTTGTTTTTGGGTTATGAACTCAACAATGAAGGACGAGGTTTAGCACCTCACTTCCTGGAGAAATGCGCATGTTTGCGTGCCGCAACAACTCTGAAAAAAGTACAATCTTTGCTGGGTTTTTAAAATTTCGGGCGTACTTACATTCCCGATTATGCCGAGCGTATCAAGCCGCTATTTGCCTTGGTACAACCTACCTTTACCAAATCGAGCTGACTGCCAGAACATTCAGCTATACTGCACTGTTTGCAGGCTGATCTTCTTGCTCCTAAATACTTATTGACGCGTGATAAAAACACAAACCTCGTAATCAGAATTGTGCCTGGCGCAGTGGGTTTCACGTACTTGACGTTTAATGAAGGGGACACCGTTCCCATTGCTTACAAGTCACACTTGTACACTTCGGCTGCAATGCACTTTTCCACAGTAGAGAAGGTGTTAACTGCAGTTCAGATGGCAATTCTAAAAGAGAGAGCGCTATCACAAGGAAAATGCATGTTGGTGGTCACACCATATCCTGCCCTTGAGGCGGTGACAAAGGCCAGTGTACCTAATTCTAAAGCTTTGCATCCACGTTGGATACAATGGGCCACTTCTTTGACGTCTCCGGATGTCACTTTCATCTTTGATGCCTCATTGCAGACTCAGGAGTATTTGCAGTATGAATTTGTTCATCCAGCTCCTCTGTCCTTGCGACCGCTTGAGGATTACCATTGTATCATTTACCCTGATGGTTCGGCGCAACTGGCGACGGAATCTAAGCATGCTTATTCAGCGGCCTGCGCAATAGTGGCTAGTACTTTTGTAAATGGAGAATTCAAGTATGATGTCGTGCATACGCAGACATTGGGTGATTGTACCGCTCAGCTATGTGCTCTGGTGCTTGCACAAGAGTTTGCTGATCCTCGAGTGACTACTCTTATTGTGAGTGACTCATACTACTGTGTACAGTCTTTTAACGACAATTTATTCTTTTGGTCTCTGAATGAATATCGTGATTCCAAAGGTAGCACGATCAAACATAAAATGCTCTGGGTTTGAGTCGCAGAACTTAAACAACGTCTGCCGCTCATGAATGTAATTCATACTCTTGGTCACCAACGTGTTGGGATACACGCTGTTGGCAACAGTTTAGCTGATGAAGCAGCGAAAACAGCAGTGGCAACATATCTGGTAGCAGCAGTTACAAGATCCAAAAGTAAAATTGATGATGACATCTTGGCAGCCATTGCTACAACAGAGAAGGGTGATAATTACCCTCAAGGTTTCCCTTCTAAATACTCTTATCATTTAAGTCCTGATAAAGATCCCTATGTGAGAATTAACGACGTTGGTGACAGGTTGATTCCCAGCGCGGACCGCAGACTTGCCTTGATAACGGCCGCTCACGAAGGTTTGGCTTTAGCCCATGCAGGCGTCTCTGAGACTGTCATTATCTTACAACAACGTTACTGGTGACGTGGATTGTATAAACAGACTTGTGATTATGTCCTTACTTGTGACATTTGCCAGCAGATTAAACCTTCGACTGCTGTGTGTCCACCTAAAACACAGTTGTACATATCTAATAAACTACTTGGGTGTGTTTATTTGGATCACTGCGGTCCTTTCTCCTCTGATACTGCATAGAAGTACATCTTAGTTGCAGTGGATTCGTGCACACGTTTTCTATGGATCTGGCCACAAAGGAGTGCTGATGCTCGAACTGTCATCAGGGATTTGCGTGTCTTTGTGGGAATTTTTGCATGTGGTACCCTCCATTCGGACAAGGGTCCGGCGTTCGCCTCTAAGGCGTACAAGGATGCCATGTGATCTTTGGGGGTCCAAGTCAAATTTTCATCTCCATATAGGCCTGAGGGCAATTCTGTTGTGGAGCAAATGAACCGTGACTTAAAGCAATCCTTGACAGCTAGGGTGTTAGGTACTGGTAGGAACTGGTTGGCCCATTTGTATAGCGTTCAACGTGCACTTAATAATCTCCCTAGAAGGTCTCTGTGGAATCGGACCCCATACGAAATGCTCTTTGGCATAAAAATGTTTGTCCCAGACCTTGATGGTCTAGACATGGCGGCGTCGGCTGCACCCTTTGACGTAGATGATCATTCTGCTGTGTTACAGAATCTACAAGAGGCTCGAGACAGTCTTGCAAAGGAACACTTGCCCTCCACAACTGATGCTGCACTTCAGATTCCGGTAATTGGCTGGCTACCTCGAGTTGGTGACCTGGTCCATTAGAAGATGGAGAACAAGAAGGAGTTCGGCCCCCATTATCATGCACCTGTTCCAGTGCTTGGCGTGCAGGTTACAAGAACAGCCATTTTACCTCCACTTCCTGGTCGCAAGGATAACAGGTACATCTCCATTGACAATGTCAAACTACAACGAGTGGCCGATTCTTTTTAGTATGACTCCAGCGGTCTCTTGTCCAGCAATGCTGAGAAATTCTGTTTTGGCACCGGCAAATATGAAGAGGCCTGACATTGCCATCGAGATGCATACAGTTACTAATCCTTTATTGACTCCACCGGCTGGTGGTCCCCATGAAGATACTGTGTATACCTATCCCACAAATGTGTCGTTGCCTGGTGTGCAAACAAGTGCAGTTGACCAGTCACGTTATTCTTTTGACACTAACTCTACAACATCGAATGTCCCATCGAAAATTTCTATTTTTGTGGTTTGAATTAAAAGAAATTTTGTCATTCCCCCTTGGACTTACATTTGGTTGGTGCTCATATCTATTTATTTTGTTCATGTCGATTGGCTTTGTCTTTTTTCGTCTAGTGAATGGACATTATCTAACCGAAAGATCTGCAATTAGATTAATTGATGGAACTTTGGCACCCCACTCCTCATCCCACATCATGAAGAGGGACCAGACTTTTGTTAATATTGCTGCCTGGCCTGTGTTAGATGGGATTGTATGCGATGCTGTAAAATGTCAAATTCATGGCCCTACAGAGGTGATTAATGTTCCCAATGTACTTCGTGTTTCTATGGGGTATGTTGTGAATCAAAAAATATGCTCTGATGATTGGGATGTCCAAGCCGTAGAGGCTCTTTTTTCTGATTTGAAATTTGAAATATTATGCTGCTTTTTTACACTCAGCGAATTATGGAGAGTTGTTTTGCTACCAACACTATGGCAATCATTTCCTGCATAAAGCAAATACATTTAGAAATGTCGTGAATTATACACAATGGGAACATTGTCCAGCTCCCATTGAAGGGAGTTCCAAAACCCTAGTGAAGAAATTTACCTATTTTACCGATTTCAGTGTATCTAAACCTGAAGTCTTTTATTTTAAAATGTCTGCTGAGTCAGCTTCGAAAGTTAGACTGAGTCATACTAAATTATTGTATTTGAAGTCCTTTATGGATGAATTAGCTGTAGGGGGCTATGAGCTCTGGAAAGATACCATTGATCTTAAATCTGTTTGGGGTTCTAAAGCCTGGTAGGTGCAAGGCCCTGAGGCTTTGCATCGCACGTGCCTGATCCCGAACCATATGTTATTTTTGAATTCAACTATTTTCCAGACCACATGCTTTGGATTGGCTACTTCTAAAAAGATTAATGCCCCTACTAATCATGATCTGTGTGCTTATCCTTCCTGGGATAATCACACAGATCTGTCCATGGATGAATTGCAGTCACTGATTACTAATACATCCTTCAATATTTCCAGCTTAGATCCCCATGGATGGTTGATATGGCAAAAAACTTCGGACTCGTGTCAACATCATTTTCTGGGGCTGAGATCAGGCTACACACAGGTTAGGATGGACCCCCGGATTGAAACCTCCCATTCTGTTACTATCTATTCAGTAGGAAAATATGTCAAAACTGGCTTAAACATTCAACTATGGCATCAGTTAAGCTTCATTTGTTCAAATTAACTGACGATGTAGATTTGAATGATTTTGTTAAAGGCCCTGTGGGTGGCAGGTCAAAAAGATTGGTATATGCTATTTACAACGAAGTTTGGAAATTATCTCAAATTGAAGCTGCTTCTAGATTACGAGCTATTGATCAAGCAAATTTGGAAAAAGTGCTTGCTGTCATTGATAATAGCATTAACACTCTTTCTTCCAGAATTTACACATTAGATAATATTGTTTCATCTGTTGTGGATATTGTACAGGATGACATGTCTGTCTTATACCATGGTCAGAATCAATTGCGTTCTATAATGCAGTTTGCATGGACTTTACAAACATTGAAGGCTGGGAAAGTTCCCTGGGACTACATGAATACATCATCTTTATTCCTGCCGTTTAATCTAACTGATAAACAACAGTTCATGTCCATGAAGGATGCGACATATTCATTATTGCATATTGAAAAGTTGGAACCTTTACCATTCTCTGTGGCCGAATCGAACTCAGCTGTGTGGCTTATCCATGGGTTAATCACACTACCTTTTCCATTATTTAAGTTCAGTTCATGTATGAAACACTATGCCTTAGGCAGATATGAACCACTAGGTACCGCTTTCCTACATGAAGTTTGGTAACTCCCATTTCCATCATTAAAAGGAGAGAAGTGCACTTCCACACCTGATCACTCAGTGGTTTGTAGGAACATCCAATTGCATGGGGCTTGCAACGTGCACGCACCAAATTTAGCCTGCATTTTGAAGGGAAACCCCGTGCCAGCGATTACACCAACTTTCACGTTATTAGCTAACGGTAGCCATTTGCTTTTAAATAATGAGGCATGTTGCTGGATGCTAGAAGGGATTCTGTACATTGTAACTGTCTCCCAACGAGTAGTCTGTTGCAAGAATGTGCTTTTCCCACCCCCGCATGGGAGACTCGATGTATTCATCTGGCCTTCCATACCAACCTTGAAAGCAGAGTTCAACAAGATGAGCAGAATAAGGGCTCTATTGTCTCAAAAAGAAGTCGCCCTAACTTCCTCTCGTGAAACATTTGTCCTTCACGTAGCTAAAACCCGCACTGAGGTGCATGCTCTTTTGAATACTGCTCTCCCACTTCATTTCGGTGCTCTGATTCACACTATATTCAATGCCTCGTCAACAACTGGCTGGCCGCATTTTTTCAACGTTGTGGGCTCCGGCCTTGTGACCTCGTTCCAAACAATATTTGGTGTGATACCGGCATTTTTTTATTCTATTTTTTCCAGCGTCTTCGGCGGGCTTCCGTTAATCCTCGCCTTGACTGCTGGTGTGCTGTTGTTGGTTTGTTTGCTCCGCAATGGCTGCAGGATCTGTGTCACACGACAGTCTGCCTCGGCTGCTTCAACTTCGCAACCGGATGCTTGAATACTATGGAACACTACCTATGGCCACTTTGAGCGTAGCCTATGGATTATCCTTCCGGTTCTCATACTTTACTTGCGTGCAACCTGTTTTCCATTGCCTAGATCGTTCATTTGAATGGGCTCTGGATTTGTGCCTGTCAAACACAGTGTCTCCTGCCCCGGATTATGATCCACTGATGAGTCCCTTAGTGGCTCATGAGTTGGACTGTTCTGGTATCAGGATAATGGCCTGTGCAGCTGCGCACGGAATCCTGGGAAATTGGGATATATATGCAGCAGCCCATGACTTCCTGGCGCAAAGTTATCTTGAAGAACACGCAAGTTGTCCTCTGATGGTGCTAGAGGCTCCGGTAATCGAAAAACATGTATGTTCGTTTACATTATTAGATTGGATGGCTAAATCTGAAGATTACAATGACTTCCTCTTGGAGGCTCTTGCAACATACTGTGCCTATACGTTGATGGAGTGAATTGGCAGTTGTCCATCTTCTGCACGTACAAACTCACATTTTTTTACTTTTTTTTTTTTGGCTGCAGAATGGGTTATATATGGCCCCTGATTGATTTTTTTGTTTTTTAATTTTTCCCAACAAACTTTTCGAACTTCTCACTACCAATTATACAGATTGGCAATATATGAACTTGGTTCTGTCTCACTTCGTTCACATGAACTCTGCGTTCTTATATTACTTCCCTATTTTGTTTGTGGTCTGATCAAGGGAGGGTGTAGTGGAGACAGGGTTTTGCCTGCACACATTGCTACGTTAGCATAAGCGTTTTAGATGTTAATGCCATCTTGCCACTTTGCTGCTTTTGCACACGACACTACAGGTAGCTGTTATTATAAGTAAAACTGCTTGCTTGCTTTTTCTTCACATAAGAACGGTCTGTTTTTCACATCCCTAGACGTGCACCGTGACCTTAGTCTGAACACTGTGTGCAGAAACCGTCAAGGTCAGATAACAATGTATGCTGTTGAATTCAGGTTGATTGGCCCACACTCTAGACACAACAAGCACACAGCTTGAAACTCGGGTGCCTTTAATATTGTATTGCATGCATGATTCTGGCATGATTCTGGCACTCTTAGAGAAAACCTTTCCAGACACAGAGAGCAGTGCTGATCCTGTGATGTGATTCACCTAAGCTGATCTTGGAGGTATGGGGTTCCCCATTCAAACCTAGAGACCTTCTATTATTATTATAACACTAGCTTATTAGCCAGGGGAGGGTGGTGCACAAGGTATTATAGGACCTGTTTCCACTATCATCATAATATGATTTTTCTCTTTGTTTTTTATGGAATTGTAACAATGCTGATGGTTTTATTTCTAATAATTTGTTTGCTTATGTTAACCAAAAT
This sequence comes from Triturus cristatus, assembly GCF_964204655.1. NCBI lineage: Eukaryota > Metazoa > Chordata > Amphibia > Caudata > Salamandridae > Triturus > Triturus cristatus. The sequence goes on along the minus strand of NC_140589.1, from coordinate 987,808,982 downwards.
ACTGCATCTTAGAGCACTTAGTTAAAAATAAACATTTTAAACTTTTCCGTGTCTCTGATTACTCACGTTGTGGACTGATATGAGAATAACAACGAAAAGGTGTTCTTGATTCCCACCATTCCTGAGAGTATTCTAAGTCGCTTGTTCTGGGTTGTCTAATCATTGGTAGCTTTGATATAGTATGGAAAACGAATGAGACACTGATGCTAGTCGGATAGGGGTTCTAGGTACTGAGGTGAGTTTTTTTGGTACACCACAATTCACTGAGGTCCTGGTTTCCTGTACCTAGTTTTATTTTGCATGTCAGTGGATACTCACATGTGGTCAACATTTACAATGTAAATTGCATGCTTATGTTTTCTTAACATGGAATTTTATAAAGCATTTACACTGTTTTAACAAAAATATGTAAAATAAAATTAATAAACAGATGTTCGCAAAAAAATAATAACAACACAATCATAAATCATGTTAACCATAATTTTCCACACCTTGCACAATCCATTACAGCAGCTCCCAGTTCAACTGGCTCAGCAGATTCTTTTACATCAGAAGAATGGAAAATGTTTTGAAATCACTTTCCGGTACATCAAGTTATTCGTGCTCACATTATGTTGCATAATCATCAAGTGCCAATTCCGATCCATGTATTATGAGTAGGGCTGCGGGTTTAATGGTATTTTTTTTTTGGAACATTTCTGTCTGAATTCATCCATATTTATTTTTTGGCCTTTTAATCTGTATCCAGATTTATTTTGTGTTTTGTGTATAAATGAAGTTCTAAGATTGTACATTTCCATATTTATTTAACTGATAGACATGCACTCATACTTTGATGTCTGTTGTGAGTTAGCTATTTAAACTGCCAAATATTACGCAACAATACATTCACTAAATATTAGCATTGTACCACAAATGCATGTTGACATATGTCATTATTTATAGCAATTTCATCTTGTTTTTTAATTTCCCATGCTGTCCATCTGCTGAGCTGTTGGGCTAGAATTAATGAAAGACAGCACGGAATGCCACTTAAAGAAACACAATTTTTGGTATTTTCTACTTTTTAAAATAAATGCAGACAGAAAACACATTGTTTTCTGTCTGTATTTATATGTAAAAATCTGTAAAAACGGAAAACATGGAGCCTTATTTATAAGTTCTTGTTTTTTCTTTCAAGGCTGTCAATAATTATTTTCAAGTCTTTGGCAGCCTTAGCTTATTCCTTTATCAATGTTTGTTATTCATCTTATAAAGCCAATTTCCACATTGTCAGTATAGAAGAAATAGACAATTTCAGATACCTAATAAAATAGATTTCCTGTTTTTGATATACCGAATGACAGGAATTAACTGCATTCTATGTACCCGGTTAAACATAGTTCTGGTTTCTGTAAGGAATCGTCACCACTTCATATGTACTATCTCATATTGCATCTCAGTATTCTCTTCTTCAAAAAGCAGCTCCCTGTGGGGGTGTGGTTTGATCCCAGGGAAGATGGCCGCTACTTAGAAGAGCTCTGCGGCAGTTGGAGGGATTTGCACGCCTTCGGGCAGACTGCCTCATCCCTCAACAACTTTCTGCAACTTTTTTAAAGAAGAAACTGCCTCTCCCTCAGTGGATATGCCTGCATTATCAGCGACATTACAATGCAATTTTACTTGCCACAGTGGGCTTGTTGACTAACTGACGTCACGCCCACCATTTTGTTTTTCTTCACCTCCTGAGCAGTTGACGAACGCTCACCACAGGCTACTTCTTTAAATTCCTCATTATGCCTCTAGTTTTTACTTAGAACTCTTGGCTTCATCTATTATATTTCCATAAGCTCCTCAAAAATTAGATGTTTATCTGACATAAATCAAGAGTCAATCTTTACTTTATCTTTATCAAAGACCTTAGTGAACAGCAATTTTTTAAACTGCACCTATTTATTATCTACATTACGGGGTAGATCTTCTATGGGTAAAATAAGAAACTTAAAGATGTATTTGCCCCATGTGGTGTTACAGCCCAAACCACTGAATATTGAGGATGTAATCCCCTTTTCTATATTAATAGATAACATGGAGGACTCAAACCCAGTACCTCATGCAACACAATTGGCATCCACTCCGTCAACCATACCTATGCTAGTCATGGGTAATCCCAAATCACTATCAAAGAACAGCAGCACCTCCAACCTTGCTTCACATAAACGGGTGAAAAAAGACTCTCCTTCACCAGTCAAATCTCCACTTCCCATTCTATGGAGCTCCTTCTTGAAGAAATACAAACTCTCAAGCCATATATGGAGAAAACAAATAGACACATTTAGAATCTGAATGACAAATGGTCTGTTATTGAAACAGTTACTCTGGTGGAGCAAAAAGTTGATTCAATGCAGGGTGCTTCTCATCAAACTGCCTGTTTACAAGACGAGGTGTGTCACCTCAGGAAACAAGTGGAAGATCTTGAAAATCAAAGTTGACGGAATGATCTTTGTATTTATGGTGAAGGTCTGGAAGGCCCCAATCCTGAGTCCTAAAGTATTTGGAATCCCGGAAACACCTGTCCTAATTATTCAGGGGGCTCATAGACTTGGCCACAGTCCTCGTGTTTCTTTAACTTCTCAAAAACCTAGAGAAATTATCCTTTATTTTGTGGAATTCACTGATTTGCTAAACGTCCGTCATGCAGCTAAAAGTAAGGGACTCATTTCATGGCCAAGTTCTAATTTGTTCTTCTCTCAAGATTAGCTAAAACAACAGCTGATAGAAGAATGAAATTTCAGAACATGTCACCGACCCTTCATAACATTAAAGCCAGATTTGGTCTGTTCCATCCTTGTTTGTTCAAAGTTACCTACAACAATAAAACTACTACTTATGAGCACCCAAATCAGTTACAGCAGTTCCAAGATAAGTGGTACGAAGACATAATGGATGTGACCCGACTTTCTAATACTCGAGTGCTCAATTATACATTGAACCGGTTACCTTCTTAACTTCTCTTGCAATTTCTATACCTCAGCTGCTTTTTAATGATTTTTGTCCTATGTGTCCCCCTTCATAATAGGTGCTGTACCTCAGTTTGCTGAACAATTTCCATGTCCATCTGGAAGGTTTGGTTCCCTCCCCCTACACGTCCCGGAGTCTGATTGTGTTGTCTTCCTCATTTGGATTCATCATCTTCAATTTTATATTTGTCTTTTAAGTTTGTCATCTTTGTTACTTTCTTAAAGTAGTTTGTTTCTATCATTCTTCAATTCCTCTCTTTTTTTGCCTTTTCTTCTTCTTCTTGCTTCCTTTTCTTTCTCGCAGATGTTATTTGCACCACGTTCTCAGAAATGGATTTTCTTTGGTTGTATCTTCATAATTTTCTTTCTTCTATGTTTCAATGTGTTTACTCTTTTTTAAAGTATTATACAAATTATGTGTTGAAATGTTAAAGGGTTAGACTTTGCTATCAAAAGACAGCGAGTTCTAGCTCATTTATCTAAATTACAAGCTAATATTGTATTTTTACAAGAAACTCATGTTATTGCTTTGGAAGTTCAAAAACTTAAATGTCAATTGGTGGGGTGTGTTTCTCTTCCCCCAGGTTCAGAGAAAAAGAATGGAGTAATTATACTTTGTTATAAAGCTATGGATGTTACATTTATTACACAGAATTCTGATACAAAAGGTAGATGGGTGGAGATCAGACTAACTGTTAATAAAGTACCTATTGTGCTATTTAGCATATGCTCCTACTAAACCCAGTAACACATTTTGACCTACTATTTCTGATAAATTGATGTCTATATCTGATGATAACGTTGTTTTTGGGGGGGTTCGCAATTTGGTTTTTAATACCCAGATTGATCATAATTCCAAAGTTCTCTTTATACCTTCTACTGTGAACCAACAATTCACTTCAACCATAACACAAAGATCTCCGATTGATATGTAGAGACTTTGTAACCCTTCATTGAGAGAATATACCTTTTCCTTCCCAACGCACCTTGTTCAATCTAGAATTCACTATATTTTCATTTCTAAAGCCCTTTCACAACATATTTTACACACTGACATTGGTTCCATAATGATATCTGATCATGTCCCAATTATTTTAGACTTAGATCTACTCCCACTTACTTATAGTAATAAACAATGGCGTTTTAATACTTCCTTATTGTTATACACTACCTTCACCACAGATTTCCAATCCTTTATCACTGAATTTTTTGCCCTTAACTCCTCACTTGAACTTTCACCTCATACTATTTGGGACCCCTTTAAAGCCACTGCAAGAGACTTCATTATCTCCAATATTTCTAAGAAGAAAAATATATTCCCGTAAATCCATGGAGACACCAAACCACATTAAACGCCTGAATACCCTTTACTCCAATACCAGATTCAAATTTCATTTAGATGCTTTAATCAAGGAATAGTTACATTTAAATAACCTTTTTACAGAAAATGCAGCGGCTTATTTCCTTAAAGCTAGCGCTAAATACTATGTTGGTCAAAATAAATCGGGCACATTTTTGGCTAATTACCTGAAAATAAAAAAAAGAGCGCATTAAAATAGAGTCTATTCTAAAAGATGATTTCGCTCCTGTGGTTAAATATGCTGAAATATTAGATGAATTCACGTTGTTTCATCAAACTGTCTACACTCCTGAGTTAACCCCTAATTAGAACGATATACAACATTAAGTTTCATCCATTCTTAAGAATATGACACTCAGATTGATCTCATAGTATATTGATCTCACCTCATTGGAAGAGGACATATTGTCAAAAGATATTCTTTCGGCAATTAAATTGCTTAAAACTAGGAAGGCCTCTGGTCCAGACAGTTTTTACATTGAATTGTTATCTTCATTTCTCCAAACTTCATAAATTATTCTCACACTTTATCACCAAGAAATCAGCTAGCGGTACATTTCTGGATGCTAGGATTGATCACATTCCAAAAGAAGGTCAGGATTCCAAATTTTGTCGAAATTATAGAACGATTTCTTTAGTTAATACTGACTATAGCATTTTTGCTAAAGTTCTAGCTCTTCGTCTTGAAACCTTCCTCCCACTTCTGATCGGCAAAGAACAATCAGGTTTTATCAAGGTAGACATCTTTCAGACAACACTAAGATTGTTCTTTAATGTATCCACGAAATCCAAACAATATAAAGATTCATCGGCTGTGGTATCCCTGGATGTTGAAAAAGCATTTGGTTGCATGAATTGGAATGTTCTTCTTCAATCCCTTTCCTGGTGTGGCTTTGAACCCAAATTTATAAACTGGGTTTCTCTCCTCTACAATACTCCTAAGGCTTCTATTTATGTAAATGGTTTGATTTCTTTTTCTTTTTTATTGCATGGGGTTGTCCAACAAGGTTGCTCTCTCTCCCTTTTACTTTTCATTCTTGCATTGGAACCTTTTCTTGCAAGAATAATTCAACATTCTGACATTAGGATTTTCACTATGGCGATAAACAAGTAAAACATTCTGTGTATGCAGATGAAATCCTTTTATTTCTCTCCAAACCTAACTCGTCCCTTCGAGCGTCCTTAGGTGAAATATACTCCTTTGCTGCTTTTCTGGATACAAACGTAATCATGATGAATGTGAAAATCTTCTCCTTAATATTTTAAACTTTAAACAAGATTTTGTTCAATCAAATATTTCCTGGAATCCTTCTAAAATTAAATATTTAGGACTCTGGTTTACACCTAATGTTAAAGACTCAATCTACTTAAATGTTATTATTACCAAATTACTGACTTTAACTACTAGTTGACATCCTTTATATCTGTCCTGCTGGTGTAGACTTGACTATCAAAATGATGCTTACTCCTACTGTTTTATTTATTCTATCTGCAATTCCTCTCTCCATTCTAACCAATTGTTTAAAAGAACATATATTACAATTCTCTCTTTTTTCCTCTGGAATAAGAAAACTTACCATATGTCCCTTAACAAACTGAAACAACATAAAATGTGAGGTGGTGTAAATTTTCCTGACTTCCAAACTTACCATACTGCTTTTGTCTTGAAGCAAACTTCCCTTTGTTTATTTGTAGCTTGTACTGATTTTCCCCCCTCTGGAAACACATTGATCTATATTCTATGTCACGGATCTCCTTCATGGAATTTTTGTCCTATACTCAGAACCACCCCATGACTTCACCCATCCACAACAATATTTACAAGTTAATACAGTCAATATTTTACTCTCACTTTTCTGAGAAGAAACAATTTCTTGATTCATCATTATGGAATAATAAAAGTCGGAGGATTAATAACAAACCTCTTTTTTGGAGAGCTTGGATAAACAAAGGTCTGATTTGGGTACATCAGCTTATCTTCAACGACTTTTGTATTTCTTTTCATCAGGCCCAAACCCTTTAGAGACTTTGAAATTGGTTTAAAGTTAAATTTGTTGCTTTAATTAATGCCATTACAACTACCTCATCCACGTTGTCCTCTCATACTCAATATATTTCTCAACTTCATTCTTTACTTTTTTCATCCCCGTCCGCCTCTACTATTTACAAGTTACACACTTCCCTCCCAGTTAGTAGAGATAAGTTGGAAATTGAACTACATTGGGAAACAATTTTCAAATCTCCTGACCGACTACGCTTTGGAACAAAACAGGGTTAAAACTTTGTAAAACCTCACAGCAGGTTAATACCACTCAAACCCTCTTTTTAATTTATAATAGACTTATGTTTACCCCGCCAGTATGTATCCTAAGACTTTACCAACTTGTTGGTCATGTACTCACACTCATGCAGATCTTCACCATCTTCTTTTCACCAGTCCTTCTAAACCTGGATCCTGAGTCAGAGTATGGAATCAAATGAATTCTATTTTTCATACTAATGTTCCTTTTTCATTCATTAACATCTTTCTAGGTAGTCTCTCCAACGATTGGTTCCAATGCTCGTTTAATGCTTATATAGCTGACATGTTAATTGTAATTGTTTTTCAACATATAACTTAATATTGGAGAAACTCTTCAAATCTTTCGTCCCAAGTCTGGTGGTATGGTGTTTGTTACAATCACAGACTTGATAGAGCATTTGTTAACCCTATGTCACTTGCTATTAAAAGATATATTATGTCATCTGTTACTATCTTTTTAGACATCTCATCTTGGAACGCTGATTTTCATCATACTTTATTAGAAGAGTTGGAACTGGTTTTTGTAGCATTTTACTTGCCTGTTTGTACTATTCATGACCCTTCCACTCTCACAATAACACATAGTATCACTTCACAAAAGTGCTCCCACACCTTCCTCGGTCCCAGCAACCACCGCCCCACAGCGGGGTGGGAAGAACACGATGATGAAGCATGCCACCGAGGAACTTTTTGGTGGGTGAGGGTCATTTCAAGAAACTCATCATTTTCTTTTGACAAACTTAAAGCAATCACTAGAAGGACAGCTTTTCTCGTGAATGAAGGGTGGACTTTCTTTGTTTTTTTCTCAATTTCTAAAGGAGGCTGAGTCCACAGCGCACCTAACCTCTCTCTCCCACACTTGTTCTTTGTTATCCTAAAATATTGTTGCCATCATACTATATAACCAGTGACAATCATGCCCTTTAGTTATACTTTTTCATAATTTCCCACTAGAATACCAAGTGAAAGAAAGACCTTTATCAGAAAGCTGTATCACAGAATATTGTCACCATAGCAGATTCCCTAAGCGGTCAACACATTACTAGATCACGACCTGATTATTTACATCAAAATGTAAAATGTTTTACTGTAGTCATAGACTGTTCAAGAAATTGTTACTTAAAAATGCACAAAAAGTTCACATTTTCTAAGTTTGTTCTTGTAAATAAGTCAGCATCTGCAAGGCAGCGCACCAGGAGAGTTTGAAGCTCTAACATTCTTAGTTGTGAAAAGAAGTTCTGAAGCATGCACTATTTCACTTCACTTTCCATATAAGCTTGTATAGATAAAACAAAGCCTTCCCCGGTGGGATTGTTCCCAACTACTGGCGGGAAACATCATAGTAACCCAACTGTTATGATGTAGTAGGATAACAAACACTACATGCAGCCCAATGAGCACACCAAAAATGTAATTGGTTGTCTGAGATGCCCGTACTATGGGTCCAACGTTCCCCTACCATTGCCACAATAATTCTTCCAGACTCCCTATTGGCCTAGCGCAGATTTATCTATGTTTGCTTCATCCTAATATCCTCAAATAACTATCACACTTCTTTTTATCCAAGTTGTTTTTCTTTTGTATATATTAAGTCTGAACACAAAGACTAATGCAGCAGAATGCACCAATAAAAATACAGAAGTGTGATAGATTTGCTTTAGTCTCTGATTGATTCAAAATCTTCCCTCGCAATGCCTGATGGATACTGTGTGACAAACTTTCTTATGCAACTTTAAGCAAGACGTATAGAATTCTGAATTTGAAGCACCTTTCTAGAATGCATATAGTGGACTGTACTTTAAATCCTTTCTTTGGTACATTTAAGATTCTTAGTTTGAAGTTACTTTATCTGGTACAGTTTATGCTCTCAGTCTCATCTTGAAGTTACTATCGCAGATACATGAAAGGCTCCCAGTTTAAATAACATTCTTTGGAACATTTAAGATACTAGGCTTGAAGTTACTTTTATCTACTGCATGTTAGGATCTGAGCTAGAAGAAACAGACTAATACACTGAAAATTTAGAACTTGATGTAACTGTCTCTTGTAGATGTAAGGCAGTCCAGAATTGGTTATGCATCATTATGAGAACGGTGGGCATGCCCACTATTCGGCATAATATACAGGAATAAGTCATTTGGTGATTACAGGAATAAGTCATTTGGTGATTACGACTGCTGTTTGATTTCCATTAAAAAGTATTTTACATTCCCACTCATATTATTGCCTTCACACAACACTATGATTTCTTTTTCCTTTCAGGCTGTCATTTAAAACTTCTCTTTCTGTGTTGTGAGGGGTCCCTGGGTCATTCCACCTTAGTATCTATCAACACACATCACCAAGCTGGGATGAACATCTGAACTTCACTATGAAGAAAGCCTGCAGCCCATATGCATTTCATTTTAAAGCGACACCTTTTTAAACAAATGCATTTATAACTATTAACAACCACACGTCCGAAAAAATATTTATTGATTAATGAAGTCACTTCATTAATCAATACGTTTTCCCCATGTTGTACATCCCCATCACAAATAAACTACACAATTATGTAAAAAATAAAAAGTCCTACACGTTCATAATTGTTTTCAGCAAATTAAAAAACACAATGTTTAACTGACAGTGATAAGGGACACAATAGGCTAAGTTCATTTCGCCCACTCCAAGCGCCTTAGAAGGAGGAACTCACTCTTCTAAATATTGGATATCTTAGAAAGATGTTTTAGGGACCGAGTTTTTGCCACATACAAATTTACATATTGTTTCACCCGTTTAATTTTATTCAGCCATTGACCACAATGAGGTATATCTATAATTCTGCAGTATCAGGGACCTTACAATAAGCTGTGCTACAAAAACGAATTGATGTTGCCACACAGTAAGGGCCCTAGATTGTGAAACAATACCGAATAAAACACCAGAAATATCAGGCTTTAAAGAATGCTGGAGGTGTCGGCTAATAAATCCGAAAACATGCCAATGAGGCTGCAAGATACGTTTTATGGTTGAATTGCGCAGTGTAGTATGCATCCGCCTACTAAACAGTCCTTCTTTTGTAATTCGTGGCTCGGATTGCTTTGCAGCTCATTCCGTTGAAAAATCTCCAATAAGTCAAATCACTCTTACTTACAATTAGTAGTGACTGTGATTTTACCTAAAAAAGGGGTATCACTTTTCATATAATTTTTGACGTAATACGTGATGCTAATTAGCCATACATTTGAGACGTGATACCATATAGGCTTAGCTTACACTTTGTGCTAATTTGTTGGACTTTTGTTTACACTCTTTACAAAAGTTCCTAATCTGTATATTGCTGAACCGTAAATTGGAGGTTATATTTGGGTGAATGTTGATTAGTTGTTGCCGTGGTATGACTGATTGAGCTTGAAAACAATTCTTAAGTTTAGAGCATTCAACTCTTAATCTTTTACTATTAACAGATGCATTTAACTGGATCACCAATGAGGTGCAATTGACTACATGAAGGGATAAGTGAAACTTAGAAACTTTGAATTCCTGTCATACTGTATCAAATATGTTAACTATGATATGTGGCATCTTATAGCTGGTATGCTTCGGAAGTCTAGGTATTTTTAAGAACGCAAAAGGTATAGAGCCTGTCTTCCTTATCATCATGTCTAAATTAAATTGAGTATGATGGTTACTGGCAATATCAGCTTGGGTTATGATATCTAACAAGGCGGCCTGGTAATATATTTTATTTTCGGGGACACCACTCTGCCCTCTTCCTTGTCTATTTGTAGGATCTTCAAATTGGAGTGTTTATTTCCCTTGCCATAGAAACTGTAGTATCATTTTAGAAAATTCATTAAAAAAAAAAAAGACTGGTGGAAAAACAAAGGAAGAATGGCTAGTTTGATGAATGCGACCTGACCAATAATAGTGAGAGTTAGAAACTGCTATTGGTTCAATAACTTGCATACCTTGTTCAATGTTGAGTTATATTTCAATCGAAAACGATTGGGAAAATCTGTTGTTACATAGATCCCCAAATACCTAATAGGATGATTAACTGAGAAACCAAAGTCAGTTAAACTAATAACCTTTTAAAGGATTTTATATTATAAACCAGTGACTAGGGCAAGGGTACCCTGATTTATTTTTAATATCAACATATACTTAAGTAACAATAATTTTAATATAAGGTATTGCATTGTGGCACTGTATGTTTGTGTTGTGATATATCTGAGGAAACTTAAAGATTGGTGAATGTGGTCTAAAGTAAACGTTAAGTCAGAGGGAAAAGATATATTTTTCACTTGAATACGGAACCTTATCCCTGTGGCTCTCTTATATTATTTCTCTGAAGGAGTATATACATTCGAGAAATGTAATGCCTTTTTGTACTAAGGAAAAACCCTGAAACTGACCTTTATAAACCACTTTCAGCTACGCTGTTAGACCAGTCCTACTTAGGCACCTGCTTTCTTGACAACTTGGTCATGCTTTAAATTCTTTATGTCTACGAGCTGCGGTTAATGAAAAATTGGATAAAATCTGAAAACATTTGTTATCTGACATCTGAAATGATTTTACTCACATCGCTTTGGTGAGGATCTGCACCTTGAAGTGATAGTCCCCAAAATGGACCAGATTTGTTCGAGGCTATTTCACATTAGAGATCTGATGGCTAGGGTCACTATGCACCCCCATAATTGTAAGATCTTTGTCATCTGCCAACAGCTCAGGAGAGGCATATGTTTGGATCAAATTATTTATTAACTTTACTGCATTTTGGCTATTCACTCGGCCCTCCGGTACACCCACAATTACATCGATGTGATCTGTCCTTCATTTCTTCCAATTTGGTCTTAAGCTCCGTTATCTCAACTTTAGATCTTGCTGTCAGAATATCAAAATTCTTAAAATTAATCTCTAGATCTGAAATTCTCTACTCACCTTAGTCTATACAATCATTGAATTGGGTCAAATGCTCATTTAAGGCATATTGTTGCTCAATCAGTTCATTATAGGCCTTGCTTTTAGTAGCTCTCATTGCACAACTTTTTCTCAAAATTTGCCAGAGGTCCAAGGCAATAAGTAGAAAGGGTACTGGGGAGGCAGATGGATCAACATACACATTTTTAAGCAATGGCATCAATCGCTCAGGCCTTAATCATGGGGACAGCAAGCCATAGTAGATTAGAACTTGCAGAGTTTGAAATAGCATGCTCCCCAGCATCTGCATCAAAGCTTGAAGTCTCTCAAAAACCACTGTGATTTGAAGAAGCACTATTGGATACTAGTTCCTCATTTTGTGATGTACTAGGGAGAGCACAGTTTGTGCCAATCTTAGTTATTTGTGGCACCATTTTATCCAAAGAGGCTTCCCTTACCAGAGAAGCAAAAATCAGATATGTTGACTTGGAAGGAGGGCCTGATGACGTTTGAGCAGGCACTATACCTTGTCCAGGTATCTGCTGTAATGTAGAGACTGAGGGCTCCCCTTGTAACCCGTGAGCAGTTGCTATTGACAAAATAGTTTCTCTCACATTCGGCTTACGACTTTACTGCTATCGGAGTTACTAAGCGAGGACTGTTTGCTTGTATTATTCTGACTTTCTATTGATTGCTAAGTCAGCTCTGAAGAGAGAGTTGCCTCAATTTCTGGCGGGCTTGTTGGATTTGTTGTACAACCAATTGCTTTATATTACTATTATTGCTCACAGGGCTCTTGTTGTCTGATATGCAGTTTTTCCCTGAAATAATGGTTGAAGGTTCTGCCAGACAGGACTACTCTACTGCTACAAATACTGCCACTCTGCTGGAGTGCTGCTTTAAATTAACTGCTGCCCTGCTGTGCTGACCTGCCAGCTGCTGCCCTCTTGCCTGGGGATGAAGAACTGAACCTACAACTTCATCTTGAACCCAGGACCTAGTGTGTATCAAAGGACTAGAATGCTGGCCTCCTGATCGAGCCGCAGGGGCATTAAAGGCTGCCCAACAGCTACTGAACCCCTCTTCAGAGAGTTCCTGAGCCTGCAAGTGGTGCCTCTAAGATCCCGGATCCTTGGTGTGGCTCTCGAGCTCTTGAAATCAAGCGTTGCAGAGGTAGAGGCAACCATCTCCCGGTGATGAAGCTGAAGCCGTTGGTTGCTCTGGCTCCCTGTAGCGCTTCATACCTCAATTTGTTTCAGTTTCTAGGTGTTATAGAAAATACCACCTTAACTACCATTCTTACCCTCCAACAACCTACTCACTACCCTACCCTAACCACCCTAACCCTAACACCCCACTACCACTACACTAACTACCACCACCCTAACCACTTCTACCCTAACCAGCCTACGAACATCTGAACATCACCACCCTACCAACACCACACTACCACCACAACCAGCCTCACCACCACCTCCACTCTACAACCACCTTATCATAACCACTACCCTAATCGCCACCACCCTATCACCTGCTTTCCCACCACCACCCCACCCAAACCACCCTACCATAAACAGTAACAGTCTGCCTTAAACACCATCACTCTAACCACCCAACCCTATCCACAACCACTCTAACAATCACCTCCCTATCCACCACTACCACTTTCAACATAACGCTCTGATCACTACCACCCCCATAACCACCACCCTAACACCACCAGAATCACCAACACCACCAATGTAACCACCACATTAACCATCACTACCACCCTAACCACCACCTGCCTGCCACCACCCTACCCCTAACACCACCACCCTAACACCACCACTACATCTACCACCATACCCATCACCCTAATCACCACCATTGTACCCTAACCAACACCCTACCCCAACCGCTACAACCTTTACTGCCACTACCCTACCAACACCATAACTATCAAGAAAATCACCATCCTATTCACCACCACCACACTATCCTAACCACTATGCCCACCTAACCACCACCCTACCCTAACCATCACTACTGTGACCACCACCCAGATCACCACCACCTTAACATCTACCACCCTAACCATCAATACCACATGATCCTAAACCCCACTGCCTTCACTACCCTTCTCCCCCACCACCAAAACCCTAACCATACCACCAGCAACCAAACCACCACAGCTTAACCCTAACCACAACCACCTTAACCACCACCACCTTCACCATCACCAGCCTAACCTCCACCACCATACCAACCACCACCCTACTAACCACCACCACCCTATTGTCCACCACCACCACCCAATCCCAACCCTAACCACCAACACCCTAACCACCATAACCCAACCCTAACCACAACACCCTAACCACCGCCACCACCACCTTCACCATCACCAGCTGACCTCCAACACCCTCCTAACCACCACCACCCAATTATCCACCACCACCGTACCCCAACCATCACCACCGGACCATAATCCCCACCACCCCAACCTTATTACCACCAAAACCCATCTGAACTACAACCACCTTAACCACAACACCCTAACCACCACCACCTTTACCATCCTCCTATTACCACCACCCTAACTTCCACTACCCTCACTGCCCCACCACCCTCACCATCACCACCCTTCACCACCACCACCCTACAACTACCCTCACCAGCCTTACCACCATCACCCTCACCCTAACCTCCCTAACCAAACCACCTCCACCCTTTCACTAAACATGGCTTTCAGTTCCTGTAGAAGTAATTCATATTTTAACAACCATTTTGAATTAATTACTTGATTGACGTTTTTAAGGAAAGTTGTGGCCTATGTTTGTTTACTTTCTTGTAACTAGTTCTTGCCTGAAAATATGCATCTAAGAATCCACAAAAGCGAAGTCATATCAAAGATTAAAAAACATGTACATGTTGTCTATAGCTATCTAACAACCTGTTGGCCTTATCCATGGAAATCAATATGTGAACATTGAGCAGGAACTTTATGATACAGTGTTTCTGTAAACCCTTAGGGCAAGTGCTCACATTTGCCTAAACTTCTGATTGTTCATTTTAATAGGCCTGTGCATGTGTGGTGCACGCACCTACAAAATGACATGGCTGCTACGGCTGTGTCATAGCACCTTTCTCTTTTGGTTTCCTCTTTAGCAACGCTGAGTAGGATTCCTAAAAACCATTAGCAAAGCCAACAGTTCCAAAAGGTTCGACCTTTTGGTTTTGACAATGTTTTACTGTCCTTCAATTCTGTACAGTTGTGTACTTCTTGCTCTATATCCCTATAAATAATCCATTCTCTTATGGAGTATATCCCAATATTCGTTTAAGACAAGTGCTATAAAATTCCTTTCATTTGCGACCACAACATCTCTCCTTCCATTTCTTTTGAAAAATCATTGAATGCCTATTTCATTCTCCGATTACATTCTACCTGATTAGTCAAATTAAAATTAAATGTATTCAAAATGTAAAATATCTTAATTCTATAACCTAATTAATAGACAAAACACAAAGGTCTTAACCCCTTCTATGCTCATGACGGAATGGTTCGGTCATGAGCATAAGTGCCAGTGTGCTCATGATATAACCATTGCACCATGAGCATACACTGAAAAAACGTTCCCCCTTTTTTTGTTGCTTTGGGAGGTGGGGAAGAGCTTCCCCAACCTCCCAAAGCATACTGGCTGTTTTCATTGTAAGGACGATCGCGTGCATGGCGGCCTGTCGTCATTACAATAAAACAAAACTGAAATTTAGTTTCAGTTTTACAGTTTCGGTGTTTGTGGAGCTATCTCAGCCATCTGAGCACCGAAGAACATGGGAGGGGTATTGTTGGAAAGGGGAGAATCTCCCTAGTGGATCCCTGCTTGGGGATCGCACCAGGGAGGGGGGGAGCAGCCTCTTGGGCGAGCGCCTTTGCTCCCCCCTATAAAATTACGACAGACAGCCTTTCTGCCCCCCGCTGTGGGGCAGATGAGGGCAGTAGCCTTAATCTGCGCCCCGGGGGCCAGAAAGCACCCTAGGCGCCAGTTTGTTTTTTATATGCCCAGGGTTGGGGGCTGCCCAGAATGGGCATGCCAAAGCCCCCACCCTACCCCCCCAAAAAGGCAAAAGACTTTCTGCCCCCCCCAGGAGGCAGATGGTGGCAATAGCCCCTGATGGGGCAGAAATCCCACTAGGCCCCAGGGATTTTTTTATTTTATATATACGTTGGGGTGAGGGCTGCCCAGAATGGGCATGCCAATTCCCCCACCCAAATGGTTCAGTCTTTCTGCCCCCCTGGAAGGCAGATGAGGCAATAGCCCTTATCTGCCCCTCCCAGGGGGACAGAAAGCCCACTAGGAACCAGGTATTTTGTTTTTTCAAAGTTCAGGGTGGAGGCTGCCCAGAATCGGCATGCCAATGCCCCCACCCCCCAAAAAATGCCACAGTCTTTCTGCCCTCCCCCCAGTAGGCAGATGGGGGCAGTAGCCCCTGATCTGCCCTCGGGGGGTCAGAAAGACAACAATGCACTAGGTTTTTCTTTTATGGACGTAGGGGTGTGGGCTGCCCAAAATGGGCATGCCAATGCCCCCACCACGCCCCCAAAAATGCCACAGTCTTTCTGCCCCCAGGAGACAGATTGGGGCAGTAGCCCCTGATCTGCCCTCCCGGGGGCATCAGAGAGCACACTAGGCGCCAGTGATTACGCTGGCTTTTTTATGTGTGGGGGCTTCCCAAAATGGGCATACCAATGCCCTCACCCCCAAACTAATAGCCACAGTCTTTCTGCCCTCCTTGGGGGCATATCGGGGCAACCCCCACCCCCGATTTCCCCCCCAGGGCGGCAGAAAGCCCACTAGGCATGGCCTTGTTTTTAGCAATGCGCCTAGCTGTGGATTTTGGGCCCTAGCGCAGCCGACACATAGGGAAACCTAGCAAACCTGTACATTTTCATAGCAAGGCACCAATTAGAATCCAGGATGGGGTGACTTGTGTGCCTCTCATCAGGTTCTGTTACCCCGAATCCCTTGCAAACCTAAAAATTTGTAAACATACCCATTTTCCTCACATTTCTGTGGTGGAAAGTTCTGGAATCTGCGTGGATCCACAAAAATCCACCAAACCAGCATTCCCCCAAGTCTTCCGAGAAAAAAGGGGTACCTCACTTGTGTGGGTATGCCTAGTGCCCACGACAGGAAACGGACCAAAACGCAACGTGGACACACCACATTTTCAGAGTGAAAACTTACCCTTTTTTTGCAAAGTGCCTAGCTGTAGATTTGAACCCTAGCTCTGCCGGCACCTAGGGAAAGCTAGCAAACCTTTACATTTTTTAAAACAAGACACCCAGGGGAATCCAGGATGGGGTACTTGTCTGGCTCTCACCAGGTTGTAGCTGTATTTTGGCAAATTTTTTGGGTACCCTCCAGGGGAATCAACAAACCTTGGGTACCGTTAAATTCCCCATGATGTTGGAAGAAAAGGACACAAATTTGGCGTGGATACCTTATGTGGTCAAAACGTTACAGGGGCCTAAGCGCGAACTACCCCAAACAGCTAAAAAAAAGGTTTAGCACATGGGGGGGGGGGGAGGCCTAGCCGCGAAGGGGTTAAGTACAAATATAGTACAATAGAACTTTAGAAATTCAATGGTTAACCAACTTAACAAAATTTCAGGCTCAAATGTACCGATGAAGCCATTCAGAAAGAGGTTCTTCTCTGGTATATACCCACCTCTTTTTTTAAGACAGCTTCTTTAGTATGAAAACCCTCTCATTGCGATGATCTTTTTGTGAGATCTATTGCCAAACTTGTCTGTTCCCTTTTCATTCTCATATCAGTTCATTCTTACATTACTTTCTACCTCATTAGCCAAATCAAAAGCAGATGTATTCAATATTAAAAAATTTCCTAAAATCAAATCAGTAAAACATTTAGATCACATATTTTATCCTCATAATACAATGTTCCATGCAGTAAACAGGCAAACACAAGGCTGTTCTGTATAGATCCTAGCAATAGAGCAGCTTTATAATTTTTTGTGTTGACATTTTTTATTGAATTTTATCATGAAATACAGAGTAACACAGAAATACTAAAACAATGAATTATTGATAATATTAAATACATATGTTGATGATAAATATGAATCATATTATATATAAATATTAAAATGAATAAATCAGTGAGTAGATATATGGTATAAAGAACATGAATAAGAACTGGATATTATACATATTATAATATATAAAATATAAATGAATCTAAATATAAAAGAGAATGACTTTGTACAAGAAAATTAAAATATTTAGATCAGAGCACAAAAATTAAAAAGGGAGGAGAAAATTGATATGAAAAGTGGAAGAAAGAAGAAAAGAAGAGAAAAGAGATGAACTGTAAAGAAGATAATAAGAGAACAGTGAGCGATAATAGCCAGAGGAAGGGAGGGAGGAGAAGGAGGACGGGATTGTGGGAAATAAATTTATGAATGATAAAGGAAAGGGAAAAAGAAAAGAAATACACAAAATATAAAATAATGAATTAGTTAATTCAAGTGTTTGCATTAGGAGAGAGAGTGGAGTTGGCATCAGTTTTAATTTCAGTTTTTAAAAAAGAAGACCAGGTCTGGAGAAATACATCAACTTGATCTTGAAGGTTATAAATTGTGCGCTCATGTAGGGCTGTTTGCATCATTGCCACCAGCCATTCTTCCTGAGAGGGTGGAGAAGGAGACTTTCAATGACGCAAAATACAGATTTTAGCTGTAGCCAATGCAGTGTGTAGAAGACGTATTTGTGATTTAGAAAGTTTTGGAAAGTGTCAAAAATCATGTAGAAGGATTGTGGCAGGTGTAAATGGTAAGAATAATGGCATTGTGGAATGTGAAGTCTTGCCAACAAAGGACCAAAAGGACCTTGTTGCTGGGCAATCGCAAATGATATGAACTATGTCACAACCAGAGGAGGCTGCGAGTTTGACTTGGACAGCGATTCCCCAAGACTACGGATAACGACGGTCCATTGCGGCTGTCTTGTGAGTAATCCGTACATATATATCCTAAGTGATTGTATGGACTTAGAACATTCCAGCCTTATGTATCGACTTGTCCCTTATTTCATATTCCTTGCAGACCCTTTATACAGACTATTTACTCGTCTGCCTCTACCTACATGTCTTGTTTGTGATCACAGACACAGCGGAGACACTAGATGCCCCAAGTAAGTGATTCCTAGAGGTAAAAATGTAGTGGCCAATCAGTCTTATTATATAGTACTATATTAACATATGGATCGTTGTGATGTGTACTAAGATAGGGCCAGCCACCAACAGAGAGGTGGCCTTTCAAACCAATTGAGATGTTCAATTATTTCTCATACTAGGATTAAGTTTTGATTTTTTATGAGACTAATAAATTATGGTGGCCCTTCAAACCAATTGAGATGTTCAATTATTTCTCATACTAGGATTAAGTTTTGTTTTTTTATGAGACTAATAAATGATGGCCCTATATAATTTTGAGATAGACACATCATGTAGGGATATATCTCTAGCTTTCTAAACATCAAAAATTATATATACCCTTTTTTATTATAGGCTGCATCAGACACGATTAAACGTTATCAACTACTCACCTCTAATTCGTGTTGTGAATACTATTAGGTAAGCCAATTTCTAACCTGGAGCTTTTAGACGACTAGTGGGTCCAATACATTACCGGCACTTACCTTTCCCCTGTTTGTAGTCCCCAGATAATTGTCCTGAAGAGACCCCTTACCCAGAGTGGGTTGAAACGTCGTCGACACCAACAAAGGGAGAGCAAAAAAGATTTGTTACACTATCACATGCCTCTAATTGTTTTTTAAGACCTCCTAAATATTATGTTCACTTTGTAGGCTATGGTCACCTCACTGGGTTCTATTATATCTTTTCTCACCTCTTCACCGTTTTTCTTATGTGCCTGAAAAATATAAAATGTTTGTGATATAATTGTGATTTATGTAATAAATTATATTTACTTCGGCTAAAGTAAATAAGTTCTCCAGGCTAATTAAGTAATTGTTTTCTTTGGCAAAGTGAAATAATTCTTGGTATACTCTTTTGTCTTTTGATTAAATCAGCTGTGAGTATAATTTCTACTCCATATTACAAATGTACTATTCTGAATAAGTTCCTTGTGAACATTTTCTTACTTAACAACCAGAGGTGGAACATCTCCAGCAATTAGTGTGTGAAAGCAATCCAGCTTTATGTAACTTAGTTGGTGACCAGTGCCATTCATGAAGGATTTTAAATATACAAAATGTAAGCCTTGCTTCACGAACGCCTTTATGTAATCCCTCCAGTATCTTGTCCCATTCAGAAGCCGTAAATGAAATAGATAAACGAGATTGCCATTTATTTTGGAGAGCATACGTGAGAGATTGTGAAAATAAAGGAGACATAAAGGTTTTATAAAGACCAGAGGTCACTCCTCTAAACTTTCCCCACAGATTTAGGTAAGATAGTATTGGGGACACCTGCAACACCCAAGGGGGAGATCCCAAGTGTTTCCTCAGACATTGTTGAAGTTGAGAGTATCTAGAGGAGTGTTGCATAGGAGGATTAAATTCCTCACATAATTGAGAAAATGATTTAAAATTTCCATCCTGAAGAAGTTGATCTGGGGAGTAAATACCAGCTGCTTGCCATAAAGGCCAGGATAAAGTGCGACTATTGATACGGATAGCTGAATTGTTCCAAAGAGGAGCCTTAACATGAATACGTGCGTTTGAGCCAAGTTTACGATGCCCCCTTTGCCAAGATTTGTGCATGACTGAAGAACTAGTGCCAGTACCATATAAAAAGAGAAAGATCTGAGTTCTTGGATAAAAGATGACGCTCAATGGAAACCCATTGTGGGACATCTTTAGTTCCTGGCAAAAAATAAGAAAATTGGGAGATGTGTAGAGCAAGGGAATAGTGTCCAATGGATGGAAGACCCATACCTCCACATAACTGATGGTCTTTTAATTTTGTTATAGCAAGACGTGGTTTAGCTGAGCCCCATATAAAAATCTTAATCTTAGAATCTATTAATCTAAGGGTAGCTAAAGGAATCTGGAGGGGAAGCATACCTAAAACATAGATGAAACGAAGAAGGGTGACCATTTGATAGCTTGTACTCTACCCCTAAGAGATAAACCCAGAGCTTTCCACTTATTAAAATCCCTCTGCATTTGAGAAAGTAAAGGAGCTAAGTTATCTGCAACCATATCTTCCAAACCTTTGTTGAGCAAAATTCCTAGATATTTAAGATGTGAGGACTGCCAATGAAAAGGGAATCCATGAATCACTGCCCTTGTAGTGCCATTAGAAATGGGTATCGCTTCACTTTTGTCCCAATTTATTTTGTAACCCGAAAAGGAGGAGAAATCATTAATAATTTGAAGAAGGGATGGAAGAGATCGAGGAAGATTAGTAAGAGTAAGAAGAATATCATCT
Source organism: Triturus cristatus (assembly GCF_964204655.1). NCBI lineage: Eukaryota > Metazoa > Chordata > Amphibia > Caudata > Salamandridae > Triturus > Triturus cristatus. Next base: position 987,787,954 of record NC_140589.1, on the reverse strand, counting down.
GCATATAAATAGATTTTAGAATGTCCAATTGGGAGAGGCACACCTATAATATCATCAGATTGACGGATAGCAGCAGCAAGTGGTTCCATAGCTAAAAGAAAAAGAAGGGGGGACAACAGGCAACCCTGATGTGTTCCCCTTCGTATTGGAAATGCATTGGACAAAAAACCACCGCAATTAACCTGAGCTGAGGGATTGTCATATAATAAACGCACTTTATTGATGAATTGATCACCCAAACCAAATCTATGCATAATGGTAAAAAGGTATTCCCACTCAATGCGGTCAAATGCTTTTTCTGCATCAAGCGAAAGGGCCAAGGTATCTTCTGAAAGATGTTTAGCAGACCATAAGGTGTGGGCCAGGGTGCGGAGATGGTTCCGAGAAGAACGCCCTGGTACAAAACCTACTTGAGTGAAATGTATTAAAGAAGGCAGTACTTTGCGGGGTCGAGACGCCAAGATGCTAGCCAAGATTTTAATATCACAATTTAATAAAGAAATGGGACGATAGCTACCGCACAAAAGAGGGCCTTTGCCAGGTTTAGGTAGTACAGCTATAACTGTTTTTTATAGAGAAGGCCCAATGATGATTCTTTATCAGCCTCAAGAAATGCAGCATGTAACGTATCAATTATACTATGACCTGCCCATCTATAAAATTCAGCAGGGAAGCCTTCTTCCCCAGGAGCTTTATGATAAGGCAGAGCAGTAATGGCTTTAGGGATCTCATCTCTTGTGATTTCACCATCAAGCAGAGCTCTACCATCATCAGAAAGACGCGGAAGACTCACCTTCTCTAAAAAAGAGGACATCTTACCTAGGTCTATTTGACTACCTGGAGTATATAAGGATTGATAAAAGGAGGCAAATTCACTAACTATCTCTTGGGGCCTTGTAAGTATGTCACCTTGAGTGATCGAATAGCTGGAATAGCCATTGCTGCTTCCCTTTGACGTAATTGTGCAGCTAACAACCTCCCGGCCTTCTCCCCTAGCTCGTAATGTCTTCCTTTCATCCTTTGTAAAGCAAATTCAGCTTTGGATGTAAAGAGACTATTAAGAGACATACATGCTTGCTCCAATAACTTGTGATTATGTAAGGTAGGATCCGACGTATATAAACGGGAATAGAGTTGAATATCTCGTTCTAATTCTGTCTGCTTTGCAATATTATTCTTATTGGCAAGTGCTGTATCGCGCATTAGTTGCCCTCTAATAGTGGCTTTAGCCGCCGCCCAAACAGTTCTGCTGGAGGTGACAGAACCCTGGTTAATAGAGAGAAAGTCCTGTAGATGGGATTGTAACTGAAGTTTACCCTTGGGCGTCCTGTGTCTTTGAATGCTCATTCGCCATGGTTTACGCCCTGGCCGGGATAGACCTAAATCTAAAGATAAAAGGACAGGAGAATGATCAGACAAGGCTGCTTCTAGGATACGTGATTCCGTGACTAATTGAACCGCTTTGTGCGATATCATAAAATAGTCTAAGCAGGAAAATGTACCATGTGAGGATGAGAAGAACGTATATTCTTTGTCTTGTGGATGACTAAGACGCCAATGATCAACCAGACCGTTATCCGAAAATATGTAATTTCATACCGCTCTATCCGCTGCATTGGCCTTATCAAACGAACCAGTTTTATCTAAAATAGGATCTTGTACCAAATTCCAATCCCCACCAATGAGGTATTGCGAGGCATCAATTTCTGTGAGGAGGCGATTCAATTGAAGGAAAAAAGACTTTTTAGTGCCAATCGGAGCATAAATAGACCCGAGACAGATGTAAGAATTCCCGATACGTAATTTGGCAAATACATATCGCCCATCAGGATCTGACCAAGTCTTGGAGATCATGACTGGAAGTGATCTGCGGATTAGAATTGCAACTCCACATTTGCAGACAGGATTAGTATCTGTGGGGTCATTTTTGTGAATGCTGCTGTGAATTACCTTCCCCACTCAATCTCTGCAAAGTCTGTCAGATTCAATCTCATCGAGGTGCGTTTCTTGTAATAAAGCTATGTCTACATGTTTGGACTGTAAATGAGAAAGTACCTTCTTCTGTTTAATGTAATGAGTGAAGCCATGGACATTCCAAGTAATGGTAGATAAAGGATGAATATTAGCCATGATGGGATACAATCAAAAGGGATTGGGAATCAATGTATTAGTCAAAAATGGGAAAAATAAGAGGTAGGAATACAATGGGAGGGAATAGGGCTGTATGGGAAGGGAGAGTACTCTAGTTGATAAGAAATAGAAAAGTGTAAGAAAATAAGAGTTTTACAGGTTAGGAAAGTTTAGTATATGAAAAGAAAAAGAGAAGAAAAGAAAAAGACTTATGGAGGACAAACGTGATAAAGAAGCAAATAAAGAATATAATAAAGTATTGTATAGAACAATAGAGAAAGATATAAGAAAATGTAAAAGAAGGTTCTTATTGATATATATTAGAGAGATCAAAATGTTCTATGTAATCAGTATATTTCTGGCTGTTAAAATATAAAAGAGAATCAAAAAAATTGATATAGATTCGTTACCTATAACTTTTAACTTTTAACCGCGGGTCTGGGCTCACTGGAGCACCACTACGAGTACAGACACCTTAAGGAGGGTGGACAATTAAAATGAATATCAGCCAGGACAATAAATTAGAAAAGCTGTAAAGAGAGTGAAAACTCCTGTGACACAAATACATATAATAGTATGCGTTAGGCGGATAAGCACATTTCATTAAGAAACATAGATAAGCATTAAACGGTTCTAAAAGCAATAAATGAATGAGAATGAATACCAGAAGTTAAAGTAAACTATTAAAATTATCATTCATAAATACAATTCTCATAATATTTACATAATAAACGACATTTGATAACTTAAATTCATAAATAACTATAAGAAAAAATATTGGTATTATTTAAGAAAGAATGTCAGTATTGTAAAGATGGATAAAGAGCCTGTTCTTAAAAAGTGAGATAGTAATACATTAAAAGCACATATCATAGCGTATAACATATAACCAATGTGAAATAAAATTATAAATAATGCTTAGAATAAAATTCTTTTGATAAAGGGACTGAAATAAGATACATATTAAAATACATAGTAAGTATATCCATAAGGAAAAACACTCAGTAATATATTATAATCATCTATAATAAATATAAGTAGAACTTATTCATCTTTCTGGCTGAAGAGTAAGATGTAAGTAAACATAAGGAGTAAGCATTAACTGAACTTAAAGAGTCAGGTAAGTTGATAAAACGATATTAACTAAGACCGTAACTATGAGGATAATAAATAGGGACTCAACTCATTCTCCATCTGGAGCAGATTTTAAGGGAGATCTGGACTTATCTCTACGTTGATCTTGTGTGGTAGTAATTACATACTGCAAGGCGGACGCTTGATCCTCGTGTGTACGAAAAGGTAGCTCTATTTCTCTACCTCGAGGACGCACATCCCCAAGGTTGCGACGCCTTTTATCTGTCGACTGTTAAGGTTGTGTAGAACTTTGACCAGACTTCTCATGAGAAATATGTTGTACATCCATATCCTGAACTGTTAAACTGACCTAGAAACTGCTGTAAGTCTTCAGGGTTGTAAAAGCCTTGTGATTCACAATTTTTAGTAAGGCGGAAGCGAGCTGGGTCAAACAGGCCATACTTGATATCCAACTTCCGCAGTTGTGGTCGCATAGCTAAGAATAGTTTCCTTCTATCGTTGGTTTCTCTCGAGAAGTCAGATGCCATATGTATTTGATGACCATCATAGATGTAAGATCTTTGCGTGCGAGCTGATATTAGTATCTGCCTGACTTTCTCATGTCTCAGAAAACAAGCAATTAGAGGCCGTGGTTGAGAATCCAGGTTTGGTCGTGGAGGACCAATACGATGAGCACGTTGGATTTCCAATGGTGGGTCAAAAGTAGTACCAAGTAATTTGGGAAGAATTTTACATAGAAATAACCGAGTATTTTGGCCTTCAATTTTCTACGGAAATCCAAAGTAGCGAACATTGTCTCTTCTATTGCGATCTTCCAAGTCAACAAGCTTACTGCGAAGAAGTAGAAAATCCTGGTCCCTGTTTTGTACTGAGTCAAGCCTGTTTTCCACTACAGTTAATCGCCGATCCAGCCCATCAGTTTGTTAATGAAATTGAGCAATATCCGCTCTAATGGATTTGGTTTCTATCATGAGGGAGGAAATGTTTTATCCATTTCTGTCAGACGGCAACTAATAGTTGAAATTTCCTGCAAAATACGATTCATAGTTGCTGCTGACTCAGCGGTTGAGTTGACCAAAGAAGAAGTAGGTGGTGATGGGGGTGAACCTTTAGTAAGCATAGTGCGCAGTTGCTTATGTGTGTCTACAGGGGGAGACAATTTAGAATTTCTGTTGTAATTTTTGTGATTAGACATCTGTAAAATGTGTCCGCAGAGTGTAGAAAAACCAGACACAAATGAAGCGATTAACAATCAGATGCAAACAATTGGAGCACGTAGGGGTTAATATGAGGATGAAAGAGTAAACTTCTCACACTTAATCCTGTAGCCTCACGTAAATAAATATTTTAGTCTCTTACCAATAATAATGACAAAAATAATCAGTCACAAATGACAATGTATGGCATCCTATGACATAAAATATTTAGTGTTTGTCACTGAACAACAACATCAGCATAAGAAACTAGTAAGATACAAATTATAAGAAAAAAAGAGCTCAATCTTCTACTGCATTGTGTATAAAATCATTAGACCTTCATAACATGCAATATAAAGCTGACAGTGTGTTCACATCATTGAGCGAAAAAACGCATAATACGCCATAGAAATTCCTCATAAATAATACTTCATAGGCAGAAAGATATTTCCACTGGACAGTGAGGTGGTATTAAGTGAAGATATTGCGCATTACCAACATGAAAGGGCGCTTTGAAATGAAGAGTAACAGTCTATCTGAAAGCATGTTGGAAATGAATGTCACAGGAGAGAAAAAAGTATTAGTTGACCTGTGAACTCCATTCTTGAATTTTACTCTCTGCAGGTGTTGGCAGGCGAAGGTTGGAGAATATAAAAAAAAGAAAAAACAGTGAAGAACTTTAACATTTCACACATTAATGGAAGCGCAAAAGGTTGTGTGTGAAGTTTCAATAGAACAGCTGAGTTCCGATACTTCAGAAGTATTTGGTGAAAGAATAATTGTTCCAGTCAGAGATAACCTTGAAAAGGGTCATGTCATTGCAGGAATTAATCACAGAAGCAGAAGGCAAAGATACTTCTTACCAGCACTGAACGAAGAGAGCCTTTTTCCACTTTGCCCGGTAATAAAACCCTCTCAGGAATGCAGCCAGAGGCACTCTCCGGTTACGCAAGAGCCGAGGCTTCTGAGGCCTATGACATGCTTGCCGGAGCTGAAAGTATTTCAGTCAGAATTAACCCTAAAATGGGTTGTTCGACTCTGAAGTTCAGCCACAAGTAAAAGCGCTGCTGTAGGAAGGCATAGCTGTCACAGGGGTGATCCTAGCTGAGGTGTAAAGTGTGCCATCTCCGTCAAGGGTCCTTCTCGCAGTGGAGCCTCACATTCAGGCGGCCATCTTCCTTCATGGCCAGACCACGCCCCCAGCTTTATAATTTTAACAGTTAATAATGGATAAACTTAGCATGACCATGGCCTGAATACAAGTCCTGGTTGCACCCACTAGGCATGAGATCACAGCCATATCAGTAGGGCTGGCCACTAATTGAAATCATCAATTGATTTTAAAATAGTCTACACAAACTTTGTTCTTGCTCCCTTAAAATAGGCACAAAAACAAAGTGCATTGTGGTCTGAAGGAAGAATTGTCACAATGACAAGGAGTACTATCATTCAGATGAACCAATCCCAGATGAAAATAGAGAAGCAAAACCAAACAAAATCTTGTTAGGATCTTCCTGGCATAGTAATTACTAACCCATATTTGGTTTTGGCTTCTTTCTCATGCTTACAGATATCACACAAAACAGTTCCCATCCAACTATACATTTTCCACTAGCCGGTTCTTGCAATAGCTGTCTATACCTTCTACCACATGTACTTATGCAGGCACTGTTTTTAACATCTTACCTGAATACTCATCCCATGTTCTATTATTTCCAGTCTAACTGCCTTCCTGTACATACAATTGAGATTGCTCTTCTTTACATTCACAACAACTTCCCACAATAAACCCAATTTTACTCTCAATCTCTCTGTGGAATTTCACACATTGTGTAATTTGCTTGGTGATGACACCATTTTCTCTATTTGTACCCCAAGGACACTTATTGCTTGTGTAACATCTATTTTCTATTTATTATTCCTACGCCATATCACAAGAGTCCATTTGCACTTGAACTCCTTCTGTTCTTGAGGATCTCATTAAGTCTTTTGGAGTTTACATTCATCGCTTGGGAAATTACTCATAGATGTTCTTTTCTTTGCACTCTTTTTTGGATTCTTTCCACTCACCTCAGGTATGGCTCATCAAACCTGGGTGTCATTTTTTTTCCTTTGCCTCAGTCCTTCCAAGACTGAGACCACTTTCCTTCATTCTTCCACATTCACACTCTCCTAAGCATATTCCTTTTGTTTTCATTTTTCCACTGTCAGACCCATTGTTCCCTTCTGCTTAAAATTATAGCATGAATTATTGTATTGGGTTTGCATTTATATAGTGCTTACTACTCCTGGTAAGGCACTGAAGTGCTTTACACCTAGTAGTATGCTACTGTGGAAGCCAAAATCAGTGGTCAGTCAAGTGACTGCTGGTTAAGATTAGGCACTTGCTCTCAAGGAAGAAGGCAACATTCCATACATTCACTCAAGTTTCTTTGAATAAAATAATAGGATTTAGGTGTGATCATTAGTGGGGACTATATGTGTTCATACAAATGGTTGGTGAGCTGAATAGATAGGCTCAGATAGAGTGGGTATTGTTACTCAGGAGTGATAGGGTTGTCAAAGAAGGAGAGGTTGTGATCTATGAAGTGAGGTATGACCCATTTGTAGAAATACAGAGATTACAGTAGACCGACATGTGACTGGGAGAAGGCTATAACCAGAAGAGGAGGCATGCAGAGGATGGAAGGTAAGGAGATGGTAACTCTGAAGAAAGAAAGGTGATGAATCAATCAAGAGTTGTAAATAAAAGTTAATGTTTCATGATGGATTTTAGCAATATAGCGGGAGTAAAGCTGTAGAAAGAAACAACATTATATAGTGCTCTAGGTACACGACAAATTGCTTAAGCATGCAAGGCCAGATGTGTAAACAGTTAAAAAATGTAATAAGCCAGTGCCTGGTGTGTTCCAAGCCTGAGGTAGCCTTTTACACAGTCTGGAGTATCCTAATAGTGGTACATGGTCTGTATACTAAACAAGGGAAAGTGGCACAGACTCTTTCATTAGGGAATGTTTCATTTAATAATATTCCCTCACCGTGCATTTTGCAATGTCTGAGAGCTTCTCACTAGCACACAGAGCAATCACAGATATGAAAGGATCCAGTGCTAACATCCAAAATATATGTGGCACATGTTTGTGTATGGGGTCTGTATGGTACATGCACTGTTTGTATAGGTCAACAAGAGTAATGGAGGTCTGCGCTTTGAAATACCTCTGCCTGGTCTTGTGTACAAGATGGAGGTGAGATTGTTTACCCTGACAGTGGAAGTCTATTGTTAACATTCTTTAAGCTGGAGGGAGGCAACCTAGACACTAGAGTGGGGCTGCAGAGGACAAGGTTCCTTTAGAAATTCAAATCAACCTTTTGCAGAGATGAGCTGCTGAATAATTTTCCTGGAGCACCGCCATGTGGTAGAGGGTGGAACTGCAGTCTCTGCTGTAGAAGGTGAAAGGGATACCTGAGCTGAAGATTGCTCTATCTTTTTCCTAAGTGGATGGGTATTCCCAGACGTGGGACCCGTGCTCACTACGCCATTGGAGTCAAGCTATCCTGGCTGATGACGGCTGATAGCCAGAAACCGGTCCTAGGATGCTTGATTCCGGTCCAGGGAAGCCATGGCTTGGCAGTTCGGGCTGGACTGTTCCCACGAGGCACAGGGTCAAGACTGATTTGCATATGGCCATGTCCAAACTGGGGTGGCGTAGTGGGCAAAAGAACGATAGATTTAACCCAGATCTCTTGACTGGGGGAGAATGTCTGCATTGTCAGCATTCCGTCCATCATTTGTTTGTTGTAACGCTTTTCGCCCTAAGTGGGATGGGTATTCCCAGACGTGGGACCCGTGCTCACTACGCCACTGGAGTCAAGCTATCCTGGCTGATGACGGCTGATAGCCAGAAACCGGTCCTAGGATGCTTGATTCCGGTCCAGGGAAGACATGGCTTGGCAGTTCGGGCTGGACTGTTCCCATGAGGCACAGGGTCAAGACTGATTTGCATATGGCCATGTCTAAACTGGGGTGGCGTAGTGGGCAAAAGAACGATGGATTTAACCCAGATCTCTTGACTGGGGGAGAATGTCTGCATTGTCAGCATTCCGTCCATCATTTGTTTGTTGTAACGCTATCTTTTTCCTAGACACTGGTCAATGGCTAATAAGCCAGGTGCAAACTCACACCTTTTTGTGCCTCAGTTATGTGTACTCAAAGCTGGGGACTACCTTACCCTACGCAAAGTCTGTATACAGAGAGCAACCTGGAGAGGGCACTCAAAAAGAGAACCACCCCGATCCATGTTTATCTGTGAGAATACTGTTTGTATTCATATTACCCCAACCAAAGCGCTTCCTCGTAACACATTTGAAATAATGTTCTGCATTATACTGAACCTAACTCCAAATCACCAGTGAGACCCCTCTGTACTACTTTTCACCTGCTAAACGTTTAAACACGGGTAGGCTTGTCATCTTTCAAAAACTACGTTAGTGGTATTTTGGGACAAATCGTATCCTTTAGTGCGAAAAGACGAAAATGCCATGGAAATTAATGCAAAAACAAATTGAACGATACATCCTTCAACATGAAGTGTGCAGCCTAACCATCTCCAACAGGCCGCGGTTGATTAGTATGCCACGCAAGGCACTGCTCTGCCCCTTTGGAAGTTTCTTGCACACAAATTCTTTTGGGCAACTTCTACTGTTAAAGCGTATTGAATCATAGGATTAGTGCCCATTAAATGACACCTTCATGATTTCAGAATCTCTCTACTTTTCAAGAAATGTATAGTTATTTTGGTTTACATAAGGTTTCATAGTCTCTCACTCACCATTTGTAAGTTGACAGAACCCATGAGAGCAGTGAAACTACCAGCCACAGTAATTATGATGCTTCCATTGAGTTATATTTACTTTCTTAACAGTACTTTTATTCCTGCCCATACTTCTGGGTTCCATGAAATCTATTTTTCACCACGTCACTTCCTTCTTTTTGAATCTCCCAAATGCCACTGTTATGAGCCCAAATGTATCCCAATATAGGCCTATGGTAGTTGCACGGCTTTTAACCTACATTTGTCCTACCTTGCTCTACATAACAGTTCTGGTGCTGACCTTTTACCTAGGTAAGTGCCGAATAATTGTCATGTGGTTCTCCGAAAAACTAACCTCATTTATCATGCATGAGGATTCTTAGTATCACAGCAGGATTACCATCTTCTGCATAATAACTCTGTCTAAGGGTCATCACAATCGTCATCCTTGGCCGACATGCCCACAGTACATGACACATCTATGGAAAGCCTCAGAGGGTACCTTTTGTGTATAGAAACATCACCTCTTCACTGGGCAAATGAGAGGAGAAGCTTCCATGCTGGCACGCTGACGCATGATGCTGAGGTCCCTGCACGCAGACACTCCAGCTCGCAGTGGTCTGACATCCTTCAGGGTGTCCAACTCAAGACCAACAAGGGGTCCTTCGTTCTCTCATCTCAGGTAATGGGGTTGGCTCTTTCCTAGGGGATTCTTGGCTCTACACCCACATACATGCTAGGTACACTCGGGTACATAAGGTAGGGTTGCATTGTAGGAGTAAGCGTTAGTACCGTCATGTATCTATATGCCTGCATATATTCACTGTTTTAGCACTATGGTAGAATTCTACCTTTTATTCACTCTATTGGTGTTTATAATCGTGTAACTCAGTTTCTGTCTAATGGTTATTGCAGCACACGTATTTTATACTAGAATGACGCTGGTTCAATAAATGCTTATAGAAAACGTCCCCATTGTTTATTCTGTATAGCTCTCTGAGAGCAAGTGAGCAGGGTTCTCATGTTCGATAGTTGCCAGAAACTATTCACTCCTTGGTAAGGTTGTGGGGCTTATGGTGGCACTGTGAGCAAGCTGGTCCACAGACTAACATATCTTTCGGGAATGTGTGTGGAATCAGTCTGGATAACAATCCCTTAGTTTATGTCATCTAAACGCGCAGATCCTATATGGATTTGTAGGAACTACATGAACTACTTTTCAAGAAATGTATATTTGTATTTGTTAACTGTTCAATTAATTAAAATCATTACAGTAAAAACGATCAGCATATAAAAGCTAAAAACCATGATACTAAAAGCAACTATTTATCTTACATAAAATTGAGTGCCGCACCCCTGTGCCAACACGATCATACCTCTCCGGAGGTTATAGTCGGTGCCGTGTGGCCTTGTGCGTTTTCATGAAGTCCCCTTTAAGCCTCACTCGGTAAACAGCTGTACAGAATAGTGGACAACGCCTCTTACATTCCTTTTGGCCCTCTCTGATGCTAGCCCTGTCTTAGGCTAGCGGGCTGAGGATGTTTAGGGTAGGGGTGGGTGGAATTTGCGTAATCGCGTTACGCAAATCTCCGCGAAACGGTAAAAAATCTCCACGAACACGCACAAATTCCGCGAACACGCGGAATTGCTTGTTCGCGATGCTTTTTTCCTGTTCACAATCGCTGTTTGCGTGCTCGGGGAGAAATATCTTGCGAACACGCATTTTGAGAACGCGATCATGCAAAAATGTCGCGAAGTCGCGGAAAGCGGAATTTCGGGCAATTTCGCATTCTCCGCGGAACGCGAAATTGCCCAAATTCCGCAAATTCCGCGAACGGAACGGAATTTGCCACCCAGGCCTAGTTTAGGGCCGCTAAACTTGCTTCCTCCAGATTTGAGGTACCCTTCGCCAGAGTTTTGTTGCTTTCATTAGCAGCTTTTAGGGCAGTCCTGGTTTGATGAATGAATTTTGCCAGTCTTGCTAGTGTCAGTGGTGGATAGGCACAAAGCTGATGCTCCGCTGCAGGACTTTATTTTGTTAGTAATACAGATTGGACGCAGGAGTCGCCAGCGGTCTTTGTTAAAGTTCGGGCAGCAGCATAGAAGATGCAGCCAGGATTCCCTTGTGTAGGGGCATAGTCTGCAGTTTATAGATTCGCCCTTACGGGTCCATACGGGGTTGAAGTCGACAATTCCTAGTATAGTTAGCCTCATGTAGAGTATTTTACTTTGGCCCAGTGGAGTAAGCCTCACTTAGGTAAGTTTGTGCTTTGCCTGCTTTGTAGGAGTTATTCAGAGGGTCTAGGTGGGCGCTTGCACGGAGAGATTTGATGTCCAGATCAAAGGAGGTTTCGCTGACTTGCTGGTTTATGGATCTTTTCCAAGCATTCAGGGGGATGTCCAACCGTGGAATGCTGTCTTCCTTGATCTTCAATGTTTTAAGCGCTTTTCCTAGGCTGATGTGCCAGGCCGTGCCTGACCCCTCAAAGATTATTCTCAGGTGGTGTTTCAGAAAGTGGATCGGGGCCCTTATTATCCTTAAGTATAGCTTTATAATCTCCCACTGGCATGTCAGGTCTGGCCTTGCTAAGCCTAGCTCCAGTCTTAGCCTTGCGTTCCTAGCTAACCTTGGGATGTGGAGCACAGCTTTATATGCCTTTACTTGGGCTGAATTAAGGGCGGCATCCTGTAGCCTGGGGAAGGCCAGGTGGCCGTAGCTGATAGCTGGTAGTAGTTTGGCTTTCAGGACAGTTAATATTTGGCCAGCTGACGGGCTAATCAAGTGATCGAATAATTGCTTTAATAGGTGTGTGTCCTTGCTGGCCTTGGAGCTCAGTTGTTTCAGGTGGGCCTTCTCCTTGGCCCGCTCTGTCAACCAAACTCCTAAGTAATTATATAAATCCACCGTGTTGATTTGTAGATTACCCATTAGCCATCGTGTGTTCTTCTTCCAATGGTATGTCCCAAAAATGACCACCTTGGTCTTTTCTTGGTTGACTGTCAGGTTGTTGGTGTTGGATCTCTGACATATTATCGACAGACACATTATCGAACTACACAAATATCGCATCAAATATATCGACATCAAAAATATCGACATTGTCTACTTATTTAAAAAACTACACTAATATCGACACTACAATATCGTAATACAATTATATCGATCACACAAATATCGCACACATTAATATCGCAATACTAAATATCGACATGAGTTAATAAATATGACACATGTCACAAATATCGATAACCAAAATATAGACATCAATAATATTGTTTTTTTAAAATATATCGACAATTCTAATACTAATAAAACCAATACTTTCAACAACATAAAGACAATATTTTCCCAAAACATACATTTTCAAATTAGATTCTACTTAAACATAAACATAACATTTATAGCGATCTCAATATTTAACAACATAATAAAAAAACACTGAAATAATTATCACATTGGCATTTCGAACACATTTAAATAAAATTACTACACATTATAAACAATCTTTTTATATATAATGATTTAAAACTCTCCTCCTTTAAAACTAAATATACTCTTACTTAGCATTTTCCATAAAAGGAAACCAATTAACTAAAAAAAATTCAAACCATCCAATAGAAAGGCCACATACAGAAAACAACCAATAACATTCAAGAAACAATTTGAAACCACTATATAAACCAATTAAAACAAGTCTTCTACTGTGCCTTAAACCAAAGCATTGAACGAAGAAGAAACTCTACAAAACAGAAGAAACCTACATCCTACTACTATTCTAAAAACGTAAGTAAATATTCTTTTCTAACTAAACTGCCAAATTAAACTAAAACACTAATTTATCTTTACTCAAATAAATAACTAACTTATATATTCCATCTCTTTATGTTTCCACTACAGATATTACTCCAAACAGCTAAAGAAAATATTGAAGATTGCCAGAAAAGACTCACTAAAAAGTAAGTATACTATCAAAATACTTTATAAAATATTAATTAAATCCTACTCAAACCCCAAAACATCCTAAACCCCTAAACAAATCCATGTTCTCTTTTTTAAATTTTTAAAAACCTGTATAAATTAACACCTATAGTCTATACCACTGGGCATGAGGGTAGGCTCTGTTTGCTTAGGGAGAGGTTAGGCTACTGCATCTTATTTATGAGGCAGGAGGGGCACATAGTAAGAGGGGTAGGGGACGGGGGTACATTGACATGTGGTGGGGGAAGGGGGGGGTAGAGAACTGGGTGGGAAGGTTGTTCATTCTCCTGAATAATTGGTCTTGATGATAAATGTGTGGTACTTCCGGGACAGGTGAAGGCGGGGGAATATTTTTTGAGTTGTTAATTTGTAAAACAATAAAATACGTTTCTACAATAAAAATATAGTCTATACCAAACAGCAATACCACCCCACTTAAAAAACTAAACCAACCACAACAATAAATGTTCTTTAACTTTCAGAGACTACATCAACTAAACAACATTTTGTCTACAAACAACATCTTCATTCAAATACAACCAAAAACACTTGGTAAGTATATATAAAAAAAATGCTTTTTTGCTATTTTCATTTACATATATAAAGTACTATTGCATATATTTTAATATACATTTTTTCCAGATTTGTAACACATCACGATGACAGAAGAAGCCCAATTTATAACTTCGCAGAAAGGAAAATTCCTATTGTGTTACATGGGTTACACATACACCCAAGAAAAGCAGACGGACCGAAAAGTGAACTGGAAGTGTACTAAATATTATTCTAACAAATGCTACGGACGAGCAACAACAAGGGAAACAACTGTACTATATACAAGAGAGCATAACCATCCACCCAATCTCTCTGAAATAGAAGTCAGATCAACTCTTGAAAATATCAAAGAATTAAGCACAGGTTCACAAACTGCTACAAGTGTAATCCTAAAAGAACTATTACCTAGAGTGCCCAAAGAAGCAAGAGGCCAATTACCATCAATTGCTTCTATAAAAAGAACTATTGCTAGGACCAAAAAAGCAACCACGACAACTATACCATCCCCTAAAACTTTTCAAGAGATCATCATTCCACCAGAATTAAGTATCACCCACAATAATGAACCTTTTATTTTTTTTGATAACAAAAGCCCAGAAAAAAGAATCATAATGTTTGCTACTGCAAACAATATAACTAAACTGCAACAATGCCAAACATGGATGATGGATGGCACCTTTACAATATGCCCAAAACCATTCTACCAGCTTTACACAATACACGGTCAATATCACAACACTTCCATACCTTTAATTTATGCACTATTACCTAACAAACAAAACACAACATATAATGAAATGCTAGGAAAACTAAAACAAGAATCAAATGATTTTTACCCTCAAAGAATTATCATAGACTTTGAGAAAGCCATGATAAATTCAATTCTAAAACTGTACCCCCATACAGCTATCCAAGGATGTTACTTCCATCTAAACCAATGTATATGGAGACATTTACAAAAATCTTCACTAAGTGTAGAATATGCCACTAACATAAGTTTTGCACATCAAATAAAACTTTTAACAGCCCTAGCTTATGTACCAACCACAGATGTTGCAGAACATTACAATCTTTTATTAGAAAGTCCATTCTACAAACAAAATGAAGTAAAGTTATCTCCCCTCTTAGATTATTTTGAGGATACCTGGGTGGGGAGACTACACAGATCAGGCCATAGACGTCAGCCCAAGTTCCAAATACCTTGGTGGAATGTATATGTAAGTACACTCAACCAACAAGCCAAAACTAACAACGCCGTCGAGGGCTGCATAATGCATTCCTAACTTCTACTGGGAGAACAACTCCAACACTACAAAAACGACTAATTGCCATACAAAAGGAACAAAGTTTCCAAGAATTAAGAATGCAACAATCTGTCCTACAATTAAAACCAAAACAGTCTAGACAAACTACTCAAATGTATAATTACCTACAACAACAGGTACAGCTATACCCATCCACAAGAGGACTTGAGTACTTAAATATAATAGCTTAAACTCTCTTCTAAACCCTTTCCTAAATATTAACCCACAATTCTACTAAAACAACTATCACAACATAAATAAACCACTTTATTATATCACATATTTAATTATGTGGTCTAAAATATATACATCAATTATATGGACATATATTTAGACAACATAATTAAACAAACCAAGTACACAACAACAATATTAAATATATAAGGTTTGGCCACCAACAATAAAAATATTTAAATGAACTTACCTGTGTAGTTGCTCCAATGGGATAATAACATTCCTTCCAAATAAATCCAGGGAGTTCAAAATCCATAGGTATCCAAAAAAAAATCCCAATAAAATGTAAAAATACAACTGTTTATCGAAAACAACGTCTACGCAAAAAAACGACTATCCATTAACCATAAAAATCCCGAAAATGTTTAAAAAGGTAAATAACCGCTCCTGGAAACCCGAACAATAAAGGAAGTGTAAAATA
Organism: Triturus cristatus; assembly: GCF_964204655.1. Classification (NCBI taxonomy): domain Eukaryota; kingdom Metazoa; phylum Chordata; class Amphibia; order Caudata; family Salamandridae; genus Triturus; species Triturus cristatus. The sequence continues at coordinate 987,772,229 of NC_140589.1, read as the reverse complement.
AACATTAGTAAACACAACTAATACACACTTCCTTTAAAAAAAATAAGGTGTTTGAAACCGACGAAAATATCTTCTCCGTAAAACCTACAAAAGAGAAACAAACATTCCCACCCACCCACAAACACACAAAACGCACCTAAAAACATCTCTACAAACGTTATTCAAACACTATAAAACTTTAACACACCGAAATAACAAAACACTAACAAAGCCACAAACACGGAACACAACGTAAATTATAAAACCGTATACAAACTATTACTAACACCCTAACTTCTAAAACATCAATCAATACACACTTATTACAACATTACTACTTCCACAAAACACTTAAAACTATTTAATAATAAAGAAAATAACTCTTACCTTCTCAAACGCGAAACAGCTCCGGACCGCGACCTGGATTCAACCAAAATAACCCAAAACAACAGCGAGCGGTTACAAAATAAAAGACCCAAACAAACATAACAACTAAAAAAAGTACCAATAAATGGCCTAACTATTTATTTAACATTACACATTACTTTAAAAATTAGTAAAACATTAGAATAAAATACTCAAAAAGAATACCTAATTTTTGTCTCTATGTGAAAATAATTTAACGTATAAAAATAAATATAATAAATAAAATATTTTTATTAATATATCAATAAAACAGTATATATTAACAAAATAAATAGATGAACATGATATAATTAATATATTGTATCTACAACATACCAAAAAAATATTTAAAAAAATACATATTCTAAAATGTAAACAATTTCAATATTAAATATATAATATAAATATTAATAATTAAAATGTATTAGTCATATATTTCAAAACATACAATTTCTTATAAATTCAAATAAATTCTAAAAAATTTCAGAGTACACAATATAAATTTATAAATATTATACAGCTATAAAAATCTGATTTTTTAATTTTTATTTATTTTGTGTGTTCATATATTCATGTCCAAAATATACATTAAACAAATATATATCCATTATAAAAAAAATTATAACTATAATACAAATGTTAAATATTAATTATTTTATTACATGTTTATTTCAATGATTTAATTATTAGAATATGCTTAATAATAAACAAAATGTTCTCTCTAATGAATATACATTCCAACAACTATAAAATAAATATTATTTTCCTTTCTACTATTTAATAAAAAAAATTGGAATTTGCATTCTGATATAACTTCTATCTTTTATCCAACCAAAACTAAAATCTACAGATTTTTTGTAAATTAAATCCAATTAATTTAACTATTCCTATTCAACTCTATAATTAATTCTAATATTTGCTATTTACCAAACTTAATTAACATACTACTCCCACTACATACTGAAATTAATTAATTTACTATTCTCAGTCCAATCTATATTTAATTAGGGTAGATGCTGGACACTGAACTTAAATAATTTACTATTCCCACTCTAGTCTATATTTAATTAAGAAAACTGCTGGACACTGAACTTAATTAATTTACTATTCTCACTCCAACCTATATTAAATTAAGGTAGGTGCTGGACACTGAACTAAATTAATTTACTATTCCCACTCCAGTCTATATTAAATTAAAATAAGTGCTGGACACTGAACTTAATTAATTTACTATTTTCACTCCAACCTATATTTAATTAGAGTATGTGCTGGACACTGAACTTAATTAATTTACTAGTCTCACTCCAACCTATATTTAATTAGAGTATGTGCTGGACACTGAACTGAATGAATTTACTATTCCCACTCCAATCTATATTTAATTAAGATAAGTGCTGGATACTGAACTTTATTAATTTACTATTCTCACTCCAAACTATATTAAATTAGGGTAGGTGCTGGACAATGAACTAAATTAATTTACTATTCCCACTCCAGTCTATATTAAAATAAAATAAGTGCTGGACACTGAACTTAATTAATTTACTATTCTCACTCCAACCTATATTTAATTAGAGTATGTGCTGGACACTGAACTTAATTAATTTACTATTCTCACTCCAACCTATATTTAATTAGAGTATGTGCTGGACACTGAACTGAATGAATTTACTATTCCCACTCCAATCTATATTTAATTAAGATAAGTGCTGGACACTGAACTGAATGAATTTACTATTCTCACTCCAAACTATATTAAATTACAGTAGGTGCTGGACACTGAACTAAATTAATTTACTATTCCCACTCCAGTCTATATTAAATTAAAATAAGTGCTGGACACTGAACTTAATTAATTTACTATTCTCACTCCAACCTATATTTAATTAGAGTATGTGCTGGACACTGAACTTAATTAATTTACTATTCCCACTCCAATCTATATTTAATTAAGAAAACTGCTGGACACTGAACTTAATTAATTTACTATTCTCACTCCAACCTATATTAAATTAAGGTAGGTGCTGGACACTGAACTAAATTAATTTACTATTCCCACTCCAGTCTATATTAAATTAAAATAAGTGCTGGACACTGAACTTAATTAATTTACTATTCTCACTCCAACCTATATTTAATTAGAGTATGTGCTGGACACTGAACTTAATTAATTTACTAGTCTCACTCCAACCTATATTTAATTAGAGTATGTGCTGGACACTGAACTGAATGAATTTACTATTCCCACTCCAATCTATATTTAATTAAGATAAGTGCTGGACACTGAACTTAATTAATTTACTATTCTCACTCCAAACTATATTAAATTACAGTAGGTGCTGGACAATGAACTTAATTAATTTACTATTCCCACTCCACTCTATATTTAATTAAGATAAGTGCTGGACACTGAACTTAATTAATTTACTATTCTCACTCCAACCTATATTAAATTAGGGTAGGTGCTGGACACTGAACTAAATTAATTTACTATTCCCACTCCAGTCTATATTAAAATAAAATAAGTGCTGGACACTGAACTTAATTAATTTACTATTCTCACTCCAACCTATATTTAATTAGAGTATGTGCTGGACACTGAACTTAATTAATTTACTATTCTCACTCCAACCTATATTTAATTAGAGTATGTGCTGGACACTGAACTGAATGAATTTACTATTCCCACTCCAATCTATATTTAATTAAGATAAGTGCTGGACACTGAACTGAATGAATTTACTATTCTCACTCCAAACTATATTAAATTACAGTAGGTGCTGGACAATGAACTTAATTAATTTACTATTCCCACTCCACTCTATATTTAATTAGGATAAGTGCTGGACACTGAACTTAATTAATTTACTATTCTCACTCCAACCTATATTAAATTAGGGTAGGTGCTGGACACTGAACTAAATTAATTTACTATTCCCACTCCAGTCTATATTAAATTAAAATAAGTGCTGGACACTGAACTTAATTAATTTACTATTCTGACTCCAACCTATATTTAATTAGAGTATGTGCTGGACACTGAACTGAATTAATTTACTATTCCCACTCCAATCTATATTTAATTAAGATAAGTGCTGGACACTGAACTTAATTAATTTAATATTCTCACTCCAAACTATATTAAATTACAGTAGGTGCTGGACAATGAACTTAATTAATTTACTATTCCCACTCCACTCTATATTTAATTAAGATAAGTGCTGGACACTGAACTTAATTAATTTACTATTCTCACTCCAACCTATATTAAATTAGGGTAGGTGCTGGACACTGAACTAAATTAATTTACTATTCCCACTCCAGTCTATATTAAAATAAAATAAGTGCTGGACACTGAACTTAATTAATTTCCTATTCTCACTCCAACCTATATTTAATTATAGTATGTGCTGGACACTGAACTGAATTAATTTACTATTCCCACTCCAATCTATATTTAATTAAGATAAGTGCTGGACACTGAACTTAATTAATTTACTATTCTCGCTCCAAACTATATTAAATTACAGTAGGTGCTGGACAATGAACTTAATTCATTTACTATTCCCACTCCAGTCTATATTTAATTAAGATAAGTGCTGGACACTGAACTTAATTAATTGACTATTCTCACTCCAACCTATATTAAATTAGGGTAGGTGCTGGACACTGAACTAAAATAATTTACTATTCCCACTCCAATCTATATTTAATTAAGATAAGTGCTGGACACTGAACTTAATTAATTTACTATTCTCACTCCAAACTATATTAAATTACAGTAGGTGCTGGACAATGAACGTAATTAATTTACTATTCCCACTCCACTCTATATTTAATTAAGATAAGTGCTGGACACTGAACTTAATTAATTTACTATTCTCACTCCAACCTATATTAAATTAGGGTAGGTGCTGGACACTGAACTAAATTAATTTACTATTCCCACTTCAGTCTATATTAAATTAAAATAAGTGCTGGACACTGAACTCAATTAATTTACTATTCTCACTCCAACCTATATTTAATTAGAGTATGTGCTGGACACTGAACTGAATTAATTTACTATTCCCACTCCAATCTATATTTAATTAAGATAAGTGCTGGACACTGAACTTAATTAATTTACTATTCTCACTCCAAACTATATTAAATTACAGTAGGTGCTAGACAATGAACTTAATTAATTTACTATTCCCACTCCACTCTATATTTAATTAAGATAAGTGCTGGACACTGAACTTAATTAATTTACTATTCTCACTCCAACCTATATTAAATTAGGGTAGATGCTGGACACTGAACTAAATTAATTTACTATTCCCACTCCAGTCTATATAAAATTAAAATAAGTGCTGGACACTGAACTTAATTAATTTCCTATTCTCACTCCAACCTATATTTAATTATAGTATGTGCTGGACACTGAACTGAATTAATTTACTATTCCCACTCCAATCTATATTTAATTAAGATAAGTGCTGGACACTGAACTTACTTAATTTACTATTCTCGCTCCAAACTATATTAAATTACAGTAGGTGCTGGACAATGAACTTAATTAATTTACTATTCCCACTCCAGTCTATATTTAACTAAGATAAGTGCTGGACACTGAACTTAATTAATTTACTATTCTCACTCCAACCTATATTAAATTAGGGTAGGTGCTGGACACTGAACTAAAATAATTTACTATTCCCACTCCAGTCTATATTAAATTAAGATAAGTGCTGGACACTAAACTTAATACATTTAGGTGCCAATTCCGATCCGGTAAAAACCGGGTACGAACCGTCGGACGGAGCCTTTTCTCCGCCCGACTCGTACCCGGTGCGAAATCCATCCGAAAATGCAAGTACGATTCGTACGGAAACACCATTTCCGTACGAATCGAACAAAACACCGACCGAACAGAATCGAAACACAATTCCGATCCTGAAAAGCGCCGACCTGACGTCGGCATGCATCCAGCCTACGTTTCACGAACCAGGAAGTACGATTCGAACCGACGTCATCCCGCACGGAAAATATTTACCGGCTGCCAAAAACTGCCGGGAAATCAGGACGACACACGCAAGGAGCAGCTGGACGCGACGAACAGACATGGACCCGAACCTACGTGCCATCCCTGCCCTCCTAGCAGTCCACCTGGCGTACAGGAACCGACGCAGACGCCGCAGAAGGTCAGCACAACAACCAGGGGCAAAGGGGGGGGCAGGGGCAGGACACACAACACCAACACATGGTACCAAATCACACATGGCCTGGACATACCTGACCATCAGGGCCTGGTCACTTCCAGGGGGTGGGGGCGTGGCCAGCAACGCAAGCGTCCGCCACAACGGAAGTGGATGGTCACGCGAACCGGTACGTACCCTACCCAGGCCGCAAGAGCGTGGGTACGGAACGTACCACGCGTCCCTCTACGTCACTCCAACAATGGCGGTACGGCCCGTACCCACGTCAGAAAGGCCTTGGTGCGGCTCGTACCAGCATTGCTGGGGTCATGTAGGGGTACGCGTGGTACGACCCGTAGTCACGCCCCCAAGGCCTGTGTACGGTGCGGACCCCACGGCACCGCAATAATGGGGGGACGCACCGTACCCACCCACCAAAGGCATGTGTACGGGCCGTACCCAGGCACGCAGAGCGTGGGTAGGGGTATGTACGGACCGTACCCCCACCCATGGAAGTACGGCCCGTACCCCGACCCGTGTATGTATGCACCGAACCCCCACCCCAGCAGTGTATGTACGCACCGTACCCCCACTCGTGTATGTACGCACCGAACCCCCACCCGTGTATGTACGCCCCGAACCCCCACCCCAGCATTGTATGTATGCCCCGACCCCCCACCCGTGTATGTACGCACCGAACCCCCACCCCAGCAGTGTATGTACGCCCCGAACCCCCACCCGTGTATGTACGCACCGAACCCCCACCCCAGCAGTGTATGTACGAACCGAACCACCACCCGTGTATGTACGCCCGATCCCCCACCCCAGCAGTGTATGTACGCCCCGACCTCCCACCCGTGTGTGTACGCACCGAACCCCCACCCCAGCAGTGTATGTACGCCCCAACCCCCCACCCGTGTATGTACGCACCGAACCCCCACTCGTGTAAGTACGCCCCGAACCCCCACCCGTGTATGTACGCACCGAATCCCCACCCCAGCAGTGTATGTATGCCCCGAACCCCCACCCGTGTATGTACGCCCCGACCCCCCACCGGTGTATGTACGCACCGAACCACCACCCGTGTATGTACGCCCCGATCCCCCACCCCAGCAGTGTATGTACGCCCCGACCCCCACCCGTGTATGTACGCCCCGATCCCCCACCCCAGCAGTGTATGTACGCCCCGACCCCCCACCCGTGTATGTACGCACCGAACCCCCACTCGTGTAAGTACGCCCCGAACCCCCACCCGTGTATGTACGCACCGAATCCCCACCCCAGCAGTGTATGTACGCCCCGACCCCCCACCCGTGTATGTACGCACCGAACCCCCACTCGTGTAAGTACGCCCCGAACCCCCACCCGTGTATGTACGCACCGAATCCCCACCCCAGCAGTGTATGTACGCCCCGACCCCCCACCCGTGTATGTATGCACCGAACCCCCACTCGTGTAAGTACGCCCCGAACCCCCACCCATGTATGTACGCACCGAATCCCCACCCCAGCAGTGTATGTACGCCCCGAACCCCCACCCGTGTATGTACGCACCGAACCCCCACCCCAGCAGTGTATGTACGCCCCGAACCCCCACCCGTGTATGTACGCCCCGAACCACCACCCGTGTATGTACGCACCGAACCCCCACCCGTGTATGTACGCCCGAACCACCACCCGTGTATGTACGCACCGAACCCCCACCCCAGCAGTGTATGTATGCCCTGAACCCCCACCCGTGTATGTACGCACCTAACCTGCAATAAGAATGGTGTGTGCCTAACACCCCCAGCAGTGCCCAGACATAGGAGGGGTGGGTGCAGAGTCCTCCCAGCAGTGCCCAGACACAGGAGGGGTGTGTGCAGAGTCCTCCCAGCAGTGCCCAGACACAGGAGGGGTGTGTGTAGAGTCCTCCCAGCAGTGGCCAGACGCAGGAGGGGTGGGTGCAGAGTCCTCCCAGCAGTGCCCAGAGACAGGACGGGTGGGTGCAGAGTCCTCCCAGCAGTGCCCAGACACAGGAGGGGTGGGTGCAGAGTCCTCCCAGCAGTGCCCAGACACAGGAGGGGTGGGTGCAGAGTCCTCCCAGCAGTGCCCAGACACAGGAGGGGTGGGTGCAGAGTCCTCCCAGCAGTGCCCAGACACAGGAGGGGTGGGTGCAGAGTCCCCCCAGCAGTGCCCAGAGACAGGAGGGGTGGGTGCCTAACACTCCCAGCAGTGCCCAGAGACAGGAGGGGTGGGTGCCTAACACTCCCAGCAGTGCCCAGAGACAGGAGGGGTGGGTGCCTATCACTCCCAGCAGTGCCCTGAGACAGGAAGGGTGGGTGCAGAGTCCTCCCAGCAGTGCCCAGAGACAGGAGGGGTGGGTGCAGAGTCCTCCCAGCAGTGCCCAGAGACAGGAGGGGTGGGTGCAGAGTCCTCCCAGCAGTGCCCAGACACAGGAGGGGTGGGTGCAGAGTCCTCCCAACAGTGCCCAGAGACAGGAGGGGTGGGTGCAGAGTCCTCCCAGCAGTGCCCAGACACAGGAGGGGTGGGTGCAGAGTCCTCCCAGCAGTGCCCAGACATAGGACAATATACCCCATCAACAAGTTCAGTGACCAACAAGGGTGATACCCCAGATGCAGGTGGAGCCATCGCTGAGCCAGCATGGCTATATTGAAAGGCAACCCTCACACATCCAGGAAATGTAGACACAGCACAGCACAGCATTTGGGAGACACCCTGCAGGGAAAATGGCCTGCTCCACAGAGGATGGAACACACCTTGGGACAATGTCACCATACAGTGAGAGCAAACATGACCAAATACCATTGGCAGGGACCTTTGTGATGGCACGCAGATGGCAGGGTACACCCCATGAGCAGCACACTCCAACATTTCACAGACCCCTAACACATTATCACCACCCCAACTCAGGGAGCACCAGCACCAACAGCAAGTCCAGGAAAGCATCAGTGTGCAAAACCAAAAGAAAATGCTTTATTCAGCAGGAAAATATCTCTGAGAAAATGTCCACTATGTACAAGGGCCATGGGCCAGGCCAGCAGCAAAGTCCGGGGGGGGTACACATCGGGACGTGTGTCCCCTAGCTTGCCTGCACAGTTCACATGTCCATTTCATCCACAGAAGAGGGGGCATCAGGGGGGAGGGTGGAAACAGGCACCGCAGGGACAGGAGGGGCAAGGGTAGGTGTTGTGGGTGCAGGGAGGGATGATTCTGCCACAGGGGGGGTGCCAGCGCCAAAGGTGGAGGACAGAATGGCGCTGCACACGTCGGCAAGTTCCCCCAGCGACTCCCCCGCACCCAATCGAACCACAGGCCCCAAGGAGGGGGGGGGCAGAGGGATGGGTCGCAGCGCCACTGGGGGAGGGTGTGGACAGGGTGGGGGACTCAACTCCCCTGGCCGGGTCCCGCCTCCACCGCTTGCGGGGTGGTGTCATCTTGGGGCTGGGGGGCACACTTGCAGTGGATGATGCTGTCACCGACTGTTGGCCAGGAGAGCTAAGGGGAGTGGATTTGGAGGGAGTGGGTTGTGTGGACTGCGGACTCCCACTGTGGCTGCGTGTTGTACGTTTCCCCCCCGACCCAGTGGGTGTGCCTTCCTCACCCTGTGTGTGCGTGACAGGAGGTGTGCGCTTCGACTTCCCTGGTGGTGTGGTGCCTGTGTCTGTTGGGGTGCGTGCACGCTGACGTCTGGATGTGCGTGGGACAGGCACGGGAGTGGGAATTGGGGATGGTGCAGGGGTAGGGGGGGTAGGCAGCGCTGCAGGAGATCCAGTGCTGCAGTCAGTGTGGAGTCTATGGACCTCAGCAACTGCCGTTGGTCAGACTGCGCAGCCGACATGCCCTCCATGTATGCCTCCATCTGGGTCAGCACCTGGGTGTGGGCATGGAGGACATTTAGCATCGCAGTCTGACCAACCTGCAACTGCCTCAGGATGTCCACAGACTCCGCACTCACCGCAGCAGTGGTGACAGGGGCAGGGGGTGCGGTGCCTGGCAGGAAGGAGACATGTGGGGACCGAGCACGGAGGGAAGGGCCACGAGCAGGTGGGAGGCCGGTGATGGAAACTGAGGTGGCGGGGGGATGTGGAGGGCTGCCTTCAGCTGGGGGGTCAGACTCCGCCACCTCTGGGAGCTCAGCCTCGGACCCGTCTGCGTCATAGTCTGTGTTGGCAGTCAACAGGTCCTCTGCCTCACTCCCCTCGGCCTCCGTGCCACTCCATGTGCCAGACAGGACAGCACTGCTGGCACTGGTGCTCAATCCCTCCTCCCGGTGTGTGCTAGTGTCTCCTTCCGTGTCCCCCAGCGATGCTGTGGGCAAGGTGAAGAGACAGGAGATAATCAGACACCTGTACACATATGTCACATGAGTCAAATATACATAGGTCACATTGCATAGCCTGAAAAGCAACAGGAGTTACACCTACAAAACAATGTACACATGTAGGCCATGGAACACACAGTTTGTCGACCCACCATGCCACTGAGAAACAATGGAGAGCATGACACAACAGCAAATCACTTCACTTCAAATTTTACAGAGGAGCCAGCCTCTGGGGACAAATGTGCACAGCATCTGCACCACACTGCGTCGTCAAAAAGGGATGAGCAGGAATCATATCCATTTACTCTTGGCACATGCTGCAAAGGCAATACATGAAACCATGCCAAACATGACTGGGTCACTGCACCTTGAGCGTATGTCCAGTCAAACATCACACACAGGCCAAACCCAGCAAGGAGGATGGAGCTTTTGACATGTAGGCCTTGTACGCACAAACCACCCACACCTGAGACAATCTCATTGAGACGGAGAAAGTATGTACACCTCTGACTCTGGGATGAAAACACATGGCCTCCACTAATTCATGACTGTACACACACTGCCCCTGGTGCGCCTGTCCACACATCATTGACAAGCAAACATCATCAGATTGTCTTAACAACACACACAGGTAATGCCCACTGTGAGTATGCACAAGCAAAATGGGTCCCCCTGTACAGTGGACACATGTAGCAACCTGTAGGTCATAACAGTTGAGCCCAGGGTACAATGCCACCCTACCCAACCCCTGGCGAAGACACAGTGAATGTCCATATTGTTGGATGACGCACATGATACCTAGGAAGAGGTGCCCCAGGGCACAGTAGTGCCCACACTCCTCCATGGTCCAGGATGGACATGACTGCAAAGTAAGCAACCGTCCCTGCACTTAGCAGGCCTCCCACTCAAGGCACATCATGTCAGAGGGCACACAATTGGACATGCATGCTGGAAGGCTGTACACTTTGGAGACACACCCCTATGTCGTGATTCACAATCATTGCCAAGTGACATGGACCCCACAATGACTGAAATTGGCCATGGCACACGCAAGGTCCCCAGACCTGTGACACATCACCCCCACACATGATGCTGCTAGCATTGGGCACCAGCATAAACTGCCTGCCTAAATAACCTTGTGCAAGAGTGGCTACACACAGACCAGGGAACACATGGCAAGGAGGGGAAGGGAGGGAGTGAGAACAGCACCGGGCTACTTTGGGGACAAGTTGACGCACTGCACAATCAAACCCTGGCAGTGTATCCATGCAACTGCGCACTTACATTGGCTGGGGACACACAACTGACACACATGTACCTACCCCCTTCCTGCTGCTGCTTCTCCTGTAGGTGCCTGTCCATATCGGGGAAGACCACCGCCAGCGCACGCTTCTGGATGTGGGTCAGACGACGGCGCCCACGGTTCTTACGGCTCTCAGGTGAGTCCCCCAGCAGGACCCGTGCAATCCTCCTCGTCCAGCACCGGATGTCCTGCCAGCGTTTCCTCACCTGAGACAGGCTCCGCCTCCGACCCTCTGTACCCCTCACGGCACTGACGGCTTCCCTCCAGATCTCCCCCTTGGCAATGGCGCCTACCTGTGAGGATGCAAAAGTGAGAATACATTAATCCACATGAGCAAAGACACAGAGACACACATATAGAACAATCCTCTTTATGAACAGGCCATGGTATGCATGCAACTCATTGCACCTTTGTCATAGGGACATTATCCACTGTGGAAGGCCAAATGCACTACGTGCCATTGAAAGTACACGGGTGGCATGAGGGGTACCACACACTCACTGACCAGGGATCACACTGTGCCTCACAGGCTACACCAGGATTATGTACAGCACCTCACAGCAGTCACCTGCCCCAGCACACTGATGCTACCTCAGCAGAGTACACAGACACACACAGGTACAGGACAATCACATGGCATTGCCAACTGCGGGTACACACCTCACTCTGCCCATGTGCCAGTAGACGGGGGGTGTCACAGGTGTGGGGCTGGCTCAGCACGGCATGCACACAGCACTGCTCCCTGCTCACATCGGATGGCCAGGCTATATCCATCCCTCATGCTGCTTGTGTGCAACACTCCCCATATGCACTCACCCACATGACAGGGGACTTACACACACACCAATGTGCAGGGGACGAACACGGCCTTTGGACACTCACAGCACAGGTACACTGAACAAACACACATCCATGGGTACTGTCACCTGTCACACTGGGGGGAACACAGGATCACATCAGGACTGTGGAAACAACATCCCCAGGAGGAGTATGCAGGCAGAATGTGGCATGCACCATGCATTCATTGTCACAGTAGGTACTATGCAAGTGAGGAGTGCACACAGGAAACACAGCATGCTCTGCATGGGTGACATGAGGCCTTCCACACCCTGGGACCCACTCTAAACAACAGTGCATGTCTGTCACACATGGACACAATGCCAGAAGTCACTGTCACACAAAAGGGGCACAGTCTAAGCTAGTGGAGTCTGCACTCACCTGAACCCCTGGTCGACCATACAGGCTCTGGAACTGTGGGAGGATCACATCTATCAGGGCAAGGTTCTCCTCCTGGGTGAATGGCTGTGACCTCTCCACAGTCCTGGACATGGTGCCAGAGGAATCACTATCAGCAGCAGTGGTCATGGATGAATGGATGTGCAGGCAAGTGCTCTCTCATGGGACCTGGCTGCCTTATATATGCCTGGCTGGCCTGTTCATGTACAGGAGTACAGATTGATTGGTCAGTCACATTTGCATCCTACGTTTCATCCAATCCCTTCAAACCTACCCCAGTGTGTGGCTTTGCATGGTTTCAGTTTTGATGATGATGTCAAGTCAACATCCACTTTGCAACAATGTAGATTCTTTCAAACTGACTTCTGCTGGGCACCTGGTGCTCAAATTCAAAAATCTAACTCAGTCTCCATGGCAACCATCATGCATTTAGGCCCTTATACTTGTCCCTCATGTGTCCCCTATGTGTTTTCATACATTTACACACAGGTACGGTGCGTTCCACGCCCTAGGGCACCCCACAAGCAGTGATACGGACCGTACACGCGCTTGTACAGTCCGGATCACAATATGGGCGCTGGCGTATGCGTACGCCACAGTAGTACGGACTGTACACGCGCTTGTACGGTCCGGATCACAATATGTGCGCTGGCGTATGCGTACGCCACAGTAGTACGGACTGTACACGCGCTTGTATGGTCCGGATCACAATATGTGCGCTGGCGTATGCGTACGCCACAGTAGTACGGACTGTACACGCGCTTGTACGGTCCGGATCACAACATGGGCGCTGGCGTATGCGTACGCCACAGTAGTACGGACCGTACAAGCGCTTGTACGGTCCGGATCACAACATGGGCGCTGGCGTATGCGTACGCCACAGTAGTACGGACCGTACAAGCGCTTGTACGGTCCGGATCACAACATGGGCGCTGGCGTATGCGTACGCCACAGTAGTACGGACTGTACACGCGCTTGTACGGTCTGGATCACAACATGGGCGCTGGCGTATGCGTACGCCACAGTAGTACGGACCGTACAAGCGCTTGTACGGTCCGGATCACAACATGGGCGCTGGCGTATGCGTACGCCACAGTAGTACGGACCGTACAAGCGCTTGTACGGTCCGTACTACTGTGGCGTACGCATACGCCAGCGCCCATATTGTGATCCGGACCGTACAAGCGCGTGTACAGTCCGTACTACTGTGGCGTACGCATACGCCAGCGCCCATATTGTGATCCGGACCGTACAAGCGCGTGTACAGTCCGTACTACTGTGGCGTACGCATACGCCAGCGCCCATATTGGCCCAGGGACCCTATACACGCACTCAGAGCGTATGTACGGTGCGTTTCACACCTGTCAGTGGTGACAGGCGGCACACAGACAGGAATGGAGCGGTCAGATTTTGCCAAGGGTGGACACCAATGCATTGTCTGTGCAATACCACATGTGTGTGACACAGGTGTGTCAGGATGTGATGTGGCACTTTACCCCTGAGGTGTGGGCAAAGCATATGTACGATGAGCTGTGTACACATGTCGTGTGTGATGGTGCGCATTGTACCACACATCCCCTGCACTCCTTTGACATGTGTGCATGTCGTACACACTAGTGGAGCCATGAGTCACTTGCATGTCCCAGTCACGGACACCCGCACCTGTCCCCTGATGCCAGGTACACAGAATATTACACATGACATGTGTATGGCTGCGTTGCACGCTGCAACCATGTCATGTGTGTGGCATGTGTTTCCATGATTTTGCTGTAGGTGTGTGGTCCAATGCATCAGCAGTTGCTGCTGCCAACATGTGTCTGTGTGTAGATGGCCATGGCACACTGTTCCGCACACCAGCCCACATATGTGATCTTCCATGAGGTGTGTATGTATGCAACTACACGGAGTATCGAAACAAGTACATATCCACATGCTCTCTATGTATGTTCTGTCTCGACATGTACTCCTCCAAGGCAATGTGTGTGGCCTGTCCTTTTCCTATGACATGTGACCAGTGCATATCGCATCCACCAACCTGTCTGTACCATACGCATACTACTTCTGCACATGTGTGGATGTCTGTGAATCCTGTGATGCGTGTGCATGTTCACTTACACTGGCCCACAGCTAGTCTCATGCCATGTCATCGTGAGCTTGCCCCACTCCGTTAGTGGCTGTCCCTTGGTAGGAGTGTCACCTGACTGGCGTACGTGTCCAGGAAATGTGGCACAGACCTGACTCAGAATGTGGCATTTGTGTATTGGCTGTGTAACATGTGCTCAGTGCATTGACAATGTCGTTGTACAGTGCTCACTCTTCGGTGTTCCTTCCATTTCACTGCAGGGCTCCGCCTCTCCCTCGACGTATGCCAGACATGGCTGCCCTGCATGAACGGGACTGTATACGCCGCTACAGATTCAGCCAACGGTTGATTGATGAGTTGACTGGCCGGCTGGAAGCACAACTCCTCCCGCGCCACAGGTATCCCAGTGCACTGACACCCAAGTTGAAGGTGATGGCAGCCCTACATTTCCTTGCCACGGGTACGTTCCAACATACCATTGCTGACGTCGGGGGCATGTCCCAGACGATGTTCAGCCGTGTTCTGCATGATTTCTTAGAGGCCATGTTGGTTCACCTGGATGAGTACATTAAATTCCCAATTCGTGAGCAGTTGACAGATGTCAAGCGTGAGTTCTATGCCCTGGGAGGGATGCCCCATGTCATTGGGTCCATAGATGGGACACATGTTGCGTTGGTACCACCACAGGCACAGCAGGTGGTGTATAGGAATCGCAAACATTATCACTCCATTAATGCCCTTGTGGTGTGTCTGTCCAACATGGTGATTTCACATGTCTGTGTTCGCTTTCCAGGATCAGCACACGATGCCTTCATCATGAGGCGTAGCAGGCTGCCTGAAATGATGCTGCAGCTGCGGAACGAGCGAGCATGTATTGTTGGTGGGTAGACTCTGGCAGTTCAGTGTTTGGCGTCATCTTCCAATCTCACTGCCTGTGCTGACACACTTCTGTCCATGATGTTTCCTTGTAGGGGACGCTGGCTATCCCAACATGCCATGGCTGATGACGCCTGTCCGCAACCCCAGCACGGCTGCCGAGCACCGCTACAACAACGCCCATGGGCGGACCAGGAGAGTCATTGAGAGGACGTTTGGACTTCTGAAGAGCCGATTCCGGTGCCTCCACAAGACCGGCGGAGCACTCCCATATGCCCCCGTGAAGGTGTGCAAGATCATCATCGTCTGCTGCATGCTGCACAACATGGCAGTGGAGGAAGCTGTTCCACTCATACTGGATCAAGATGACCAGGACCATCCACCCGTGGAGGATGAAGGCCTTGGTGACGGGGCAAGTGATGTGGAGGAGGAGGAGGCTGTGGAGGACATGCGGAGTCGGCTCATACGCAACTTCTTTGCTTAGTGGTGAGTTCCAGTGTCTGAGTGTGCACGCATTGGGCCGTGTGTGGCATGTGTTGCAATGTGTGTGTCCATCTGCATGTCTGCCAAGTGAGTCAGTGGTGTGTATTGAAGTGTCACTCGAGTGATGGCGCAATGGAAGGATGTTGTCAGAGAGTCATCATTGTCACCTGTCATGTTGACAACATGATACGTGTTGAGTACATGCTTGCGGATGTGCTCCTTTGGGCTGACTCCTTGTGTGTCTCTCTTCCACAGGTCCATGGGCATGCTGTCTGCTGGTGGCATTGTTGTGCTCCTGCTACTCCTCATGAACACAGCAACATGTGCTGATTCTGCGTCACATGCACGGGCAAGTTTGGAAATCTCCTTAGGGTAAGGGATGCCTCACGGCGTTTTGGGTGTGTAAATTGTTTGTAGTCTGTGTGCACTTCTCCGGTTCATGTGTGGTCAATTTGCATACATGTGGATCCTACATGGGGAACATGACATGGGGCAGGCTTCACCTGGAGCCATGGTCAGACTTGGTGACTGTCATGTGTCAGGGGATTGGGGATTGTGATGAGGCCATCAATGTGTGTAACACTGGCCTCGGAAACATACAGGTTGCACCGGGTTGACATGGTGTGTGATTGCCCCATCAGGGCCTCAATGGTGTATAGCAGCCTCTCCGTGGCAGCAGGGGGTGTTTAGCTGTTATCCGTCACTTGTGTGCCAGTTCAATGGAATACCAGCATCTGTGTTGCAATGGGGGGTGCCAGTGTTGCTCCCACATGTTCATCCACATGACCTGTGTATGTGTTGACAGAGTATCATTGTCATTCCAACACACATGACTAATAAATTTGTCCCTCTGTCTCCAAGGTGCCTCTTCCCTGTCAATGGTGGCCTGTTGCCACTGTGCGTGCGGCATGTCTGGCATAGTTTTCAGAGGTGGTGCATATGTGTCTATGTGTAGAGTGACAAGATGCTAGCGGTTTGTCAGGGAGTGGAAACTGTATTATGCACAAGATGCACAGTTCCATCCACCTCAAGGCAAGAGAGACCATCCCCCAGGGCAACTACAACATCCGTGTCGAATCCTACCCTGCAGTCTACGGACATGTGCCTTACGACTCCCATGATACTTGTCCATATCCGGAGTGCATCTGCACAGCTCTGCTACTACATCGGGCAACCAGGCCTCATCAACGTCCAAACGGGATGGGGGAATGATTCACAGCCAGCTGCAGGATGACCTTCTCGATCCACGCCCACACTCATGATGCAGCCCACAACCCCAACACAACCATGTGGCACTGTGATCCAAAACTGCATTCTGGCATCTCCATGCATCCAACCTTGGCCTAGCCACCATTCTCAACATCCGCCTGACGCAAGCATGCAGGACATGGTAGGGACACATGTCTAGACATACCTGGGAGCGGCAAGCCAGGTCACTCCACATGATCCCTGACCTCTGCGCATGACTGTTGCTCCCCTGAATGTGTCTATAGCCACTCAGCTGGTTGGGCCCAGCACAGGTGAGTATGGTACTCCATGTCTGTATCAGATGATACATTGGGACCCATGTGTGTCCTGGGCAAGACTGAGACCCCACGGTTTGGATGGTTGGAGTTAATTCTGAGATCAGGCATGCTTTGACTTTACGACACACACATGTATTGTAATAATGCAGAATCACGGCATCATCTTGTAAGTGTGATTAATTTATTTGTGGTGGGGTACGGGTTTGTGGGGATGACAAGAGGTGCACAGCGGGAGTGTAGAATCCAAAGTTCACTGGGGGAGTTGGTATCCTTGCCGTAGCAAAATGTCAGAGTCCATGCCACAGTCTTCGTCAACATAGGTCAGACAGTGACCAGCAAGTCCATGTGGCAGAGAATGTCATGTGCTGCTATTGGGCCAGAGGGCCAGGTGCCAGGCCAGGTGACCTGGGAGATGGTGATGTTCTGCTGACTCTCACAGTCTTTTTCGTGGACGACCCACCTTCCTGCGGGGACCCTCGGAAGCAGGCCGTGACGATGTCTGTGACGCTCCGTCGGATGAATCCTCCTCCTCCTGATCCCTCCCTGTGTCTGGTAATGGCCTTCGCCTGGTGCCACAGGGAGGGTTGCCCATGTTGTCGGCAATCCGACGGAGTACACCGGTCATTTGGGTTTGCACCGCCACGAGCTCAGCCTGTCTATCCTCCATCCTTCCTTGGTGTTGCAGTTGACAGGCATGTTGCTGGGCCTGCAGGGTCTTCATCTCCTCGAGGGTCCCCTTGATGTCATTGAGGGTGGACGCAATCTGGTCCATGCCCCTGGTGTCACGCCGGTATGTATCCAGGATGTTGCTGACCTGGGACACTACCGGGTCCTGAGCTCCCTGGTCAGGTTCGCGCCTCCGCCGTCCTCCACTCCCGCCACCCCTGCCCACGTGCACCTGGCCTGCCGTTGTGGGCGCATCGGGTCTCCGGGACCCCTGAGGGATGGCATCTGCGTTGCCGCCTGCCTCCTCCTGGGTGCCCGGAGGACCGTGTCCCTCCTGGGCAGACTGGCTGGGTGGTTGTGTGCGGGCAGGGCTCCTGGACGTCTCCTGGGATGTGGCAGGAATGGGGGTGGTGGTTGGCACAGTTGTACCTGACGCAGGTGCTGCAGGTGGTTGGACACCAGAGGGGCCAGGTTGGTCTGGGTCATCCACGGAGTGGTGAGAGTCGTCGCTGGCGGTGGGGTCCTCATCCCGCGGAGCCTGGTCCTGTGAGACTTCCCCCCCAGTGTTGGGGGGTGATCGTCGACGTTGACCTGTGTGTGAGAGAGACAATGTTAACAGTGTTACATGTGGCATCCATGTTTCATGCATTTCTGATTTGGCACTCTTCCTCTGGGTAGTTGGATCTGTCTTGCATTCCTCTCACAGTGCACTTGTGCATGGGTATGTCCCTTGGCCACAGCTGTCAGGGCTTTACGCATGTGTGACACAATCTTAGTTGATGCATCTATTTGGGTACACAGTCAGCAGTGTGGTGTGCGGGCGTAGCGAGCCATGCAGAGGTGCCTTACGTGTTGCACTGTACGTGGCCAAATGGTGTTTTGCCAAGGCAATTTGATGTTGCAGGTAGGTGACTGAAGCATTTGTGAGAGGGTTCTTACCGACACAGTGGGTGGGTATACTGGGTGTGTGGTTAGGTCTGTGCCTGCAGCACGGATGGACTCGTGCACAGATTGACACATGGACCGGTCTTCATCTACGGTAGGGGGGGGTTGAGGCACTGCCAGACCTTGTCTGCAAGCACACAGTCCACCGGCTGACGAGTGGACATGGCCACACCACCCAAGGGTGATTTAGTCTCCCTGTGTCTCCCTTCCTCCCTCCCTCTGTCACCCTCCTCCCTCTGTCGGTCTCCCTCTGTCACCCTACTCCCTCCCTCTGTCTGTCTCCCTGTGTCCCCCTCTGTCTCCTTCCCTCTCATTCCCCCTCTCCCTCCCTCTATTTGTCACCCTCTGTCACCTCAGGCCAGCTTCCTGGGCACACACAGTTAGCCGGTCTTTGAATGGCCATTGGCTTGTTCATGTGAGTTAGTTCCTGTTCTCCGGGCACCCATTGGGCAGTGTGTCTGAGTGTAGGCTGCTGCTGTGGCGGTGTGTGCTGAGACTCTATCAGAGCGATGCATCTTCATTGTCTGCTGTTATGTGCAAATTGTGCCTTCAGACCCATGTCATCCTGCATGGCAGCCACCATTTGCAGCCAAGACAGTACTGTGTGGGTACACACAGTTTGTATGGCTGTGCCCTGGGCCATATGGGCTGAGGGCATTGTTGTGTGCTTGTGAGTTGCTCAATGTTAGTTTTGATGCCCCCACTCCCAGCATCGGCCACATCCTGTGTTGTGTTGGTGTTTTGTGTGGCCTGTGACTTGGCATGGCCCTGATTGATGCATGGGGCATGGAGGCGCTAGTGGCATGTGTGTGTTTGTGGAGTGTTGTTGTGTCCGGTGGTAGCTTGGGGGGGGTGGCATGCATGATTGATTGTGTATGGCATCCCCCCCATGTGAGGTGAGTTGTTTGTGTACTCACCAGGGTCTGGGAGTCCTGGTAGTCCGTGTAGTCCCTCCACCGCCAGCGTGGACATCACCTTCTTCTCCCAGGGATGGTATTGTACCGGTCTGGGGGGCGGCCCTCCTCCAGTGATGTTCCCCTGGTTGTGATTGTCAGTCATCTTCCTCTTGACCGTCCTCCGCAGATCGTACCACCTGGATTGGCACTCGTGCCTGGTCCTTCTGGTGGTCCCAACAGCATTCACAGAATCGACAATCCTCTGCCACATGGCCGTTTTTTCGGATATGCTGGTCTGTCTGACCAATGTTCCAAAGAGCTGTGGCTCGACTCTGAGGATTTCGTCGACAAGGATCTCCAGCTCCTCCTTTGTGAACTTTGGATTCTTGGTGGTGGACATGGCGTGGGTGTGGATGGTTGTGGGGGTGTGGGTGTGGATGGTTGTGGGGGTGTGGGTGTGGTAGTGGAGGTGTGTGTGTGAATGTGATGAGGGGGTGTTTGTGTAGGTGGTTGTGTGAAGGTATGCAAGTGTGAGGTTCAAGTATGGTGGTGTGGGTCGTCTGTGGGCTCTGGCAGCAGTGGGTCTGTTGCAAAGGCTCATGGTTTGTGTGTGTGGTCCATTTTTATTGGTCCATTTGTGGGTGTGGCTGTGTTTGAAATTTGTGTGGGTGTGTTATGAGGAGTGATTGAGTTTTGGGCCTCTGTTTGGCAGTTTGGCAGTTGCAGGTCAGTGTATGTGATGTTTGTGGGGTTGTTGGGCATGTTTGGTGGTGTGGGGAAACTCTAATTGACTCTCCTTGTGTAAATATGGTTTGTCCTGGTTCAGTACGTGTGTTTTTGGCGTCAGTACGGTCCGTACATGCACTGGTGGGGGTACGGTCCGTACATTCCCTGGTGGGGTGTGGGTACGGCCGTACTTCCACGGGTGGTGGTTCGTTGCGTACATACACGGCTGGGGGTTAGGTGCGTACATACACGGCTGGGGGTTAGGTGCGTACATACACGGGTGGGGGTTCGGTGCGTACATACACGGGTGGGGGGGTTCGGTGTGTACATACACGGGTGGTGGTTCGGTGCGTACATACACTGCTGGGGTGGGGGTTCGGTGCGTACATACACGGGTGGGGGTTCGGTGCGTACATACACGGGTGGGGGGGTTAGGTGCGTACATACACGGGTGGTGGTTGGGTGCGTACATACACGGGTGGGGTGGGGGTTCGGTGCGTACATACACGGGTGGTGGTTCGGTGCGTACATACACTGCTGGGGTGGGGGTTCGGTGCGTACATACACGGCTGGGGGGGTTAGGTGCGTACATACACGGGTGGGGGTTGGGTGCGTACATACACTGCTGGGGTGGGGGTTCGGTGCGTACATACACGGGTGGTGGTTCGGTGCGTACATACACTGCTGGGGTGGGGGTTCGGTGCGTACATACACGGCTGGGGGGGGTTAGGTGCGTACATACACGGGTGGGGGTTGGGTGCGTACATACACTGCTGGGGTGGGGGTTCGGTGCGTACATACACGGGTGGGGGTTCGGTGCGTACATACACGGCTGGGGGGGGGGTTCGGTGCGTACATACACGGGTGGTGGTTCGGTGCGTACATACACTGCTGGGGTGGGGGTTCGGTGCGTACATACACGGGTGGGGGTTCGGTGCGTACATACACGGGTGGGGGGATTAGGTGCGTACATACACGGGTGGTGGTTGGGTGCGTACATACACGGGTGGGGTGGGGGTTCGGTGCGTACATACACGGGTGGTGGTTCGGTGCGTACATACACTGCTGGGGTGGGGGTTCGGTGCGTACATACACGGGTGGGGGTTAGGTGCGTACATACACGGGTGGGGGTTCGGGGCATACATACACGGCTGGGTGGGGGGTTCGGGGCGTACATACACGGGTGGTGGTTCGGTGCGTACATACACTGCTGGGGTGGGGGTTCGGTGCGTACATACACGGGTGGGGGTTCGGTGCGTACATACACGGCTGGGGGGGTTCGGGGCATACATACACGGCTGGGGGGGTTCGGTGCGTACATACACGGGTGGTGGTTCGGTGCGTACATACACTGCTGGGGTGGGGGTTCGGTGCGTACATACACGGGTGGGGGTTCGGTGCGTACATACACGGGTGGGGGTTCGGGGCGTACATACACTGCTGGGGTGGGGGTTCGGGGCGTACATACACTGCTGGGGTAGGGGTACGGGCCGTACTTCCACGGGTGTGGGTACGGTCCGTACATACACGGGTGGGGGTTCGGGGCGTACATACACGGGTGGGGGTTCGGGGCGTACATGCACTGCTGGGGTGGGGGTTCGGTGCGTGCATACGCGGGCGGGGGGGTGGTGGGGTGTTCGGCGCGTATGCGGGCACATGTCTCCATGGTTGCTATGGGAGTTCGGTTCGGACGGTGTTTTTTGCGTACGGTTGTGAAATGGGGAGGACGGGAGGGATCGTACTTGCGCTGTCGGACTTTATTTTTCGGCACGGTGGGTTTTTCGACCGGGGACGTGTCGGTGACTTTTCCCGACCCGAGGACGTGTGGGGAAATCTTCCCAATGCGATTCGTATGGACTTTTTTCCGTTCGAATCGTACTTGGCAGTTTGTACGCTACTTTGACGATTCGGACGGAAAAAAATCCGGATACGAGTCGGACGGGGAATTTTTTTACCGGATCGGAATTGGCACCTATGTATTCTCACTCCAACCTATATTTAATTAGAGTATGTGCTGGACACTGAACTGAATTAATTTACTATTCCCACTCCAGTCTATATTTAATTAAGATAAATGCTGGACACTGAACTTAATTAATTTACTATTCTCACTCCAACCTATATTACATTAGAGTAGATGCTGGACAGTGAACTTAATTTATTTACTATTCCCACTCCAATCTATATTTAATTAAGATAAGTGCTGGACACTGAACTAAATTAATTTACTATTCTCACTCCAAACTATATTAAATTACAGTAAGTGCTGGACAATGAACTTAATTAATTTACTATTCCTACTCCAGTCTATATTTAATTAAGATAAGTGCTGGACACTGAACTAAATTAATTTACTATTCTCACTCCAAACTATATTAAATTACAGTAAGTGCTGGACAGTGAACTTAATTAATTTAATATTCTGACTGAAATCTATATTTAATTATGGGATTTGTTAAATTCTAAAATATATTTAAATTTTCTAAATATTTTTTTTTTTATTAAAAAATATATAAACATTTTAAATTAACTTCCCACCCTTATCCCCTATAACCCAACATTCCGCTCCTAAAATTATTTGTAACATTCTAAATTAAAGTTACAATTTCTAAATTATTTTTTTTTAAAATTAACAAATATATAAACATTTTTAAAACACTTCCCACCCTTATCCCCTATCAACCAACATCCCGCTCCGAAATATATTTGTAAAATTCGAAATTTTATTTACAATTTATAAATATTTTTAATAAAAAATTAACAAATATACAAACATTTTTAAAAAACTTCCCACCCTTATCCCCTAAAAACCAACATCCCGCTCCTAAATTTTTTTCTAAAATTCTAAATTTAATTTACAATTTCTAAATAAATGTCAAAATTTTTTAAACAATATATAAACATTTTTAAAACACTTCCCACCCTTATCCCCTATAAACCAACATCCCGCTCCTAAAATTTTATTTAAAATTCTACATTTAATTTACAATTTCGAAATTAATTTTTTTTTTTAATTAAACAATATATAAACATTTTTAAAACACTTCCCACCCTTATCCCCTATAAACCAACATCCCGCTCCTAAAATTATTTCTAAAATTCTAAATTTCATTTACAATTTCTAAATAAATTTAAAAAAAATTCAAACAATATATAAACATTTTTAATACACTTCCCACCCTTGTCCCCTATAAACCAACATCCCGCTCCTAAAATTTTTTTGAAAATTCTAAATTTAATTTACAATTTCTATAAATGTATTTTTAAAAATTTACAAATATATAAACATTTTTAAAACACTTCCCACCCTTATCCCCTATAAACCAACATCCCACTCCTAAAAATATTTTTAAAATTCTAAATTTAATTTACAATTTCTAAATACATTTTAAAAAATTCAAACAATATATAAACATTTTTAATACACTTCCCACCTTTATCCCCTATAAACCAACATCCCGCTCCTAATTTTTTTTTTTAAATTCTAAATTTAATTTACAATTTCTAAAAATTTATTTTTAAAAATTTACAAATATATAAACTTTTTTAAAACACTTCCCACCCTTATCCCCTATAAACCAACATCCCGCTCCTAAAATTATTTTTAAAATTCTACATTTAATTTACAATTTCTAAATTATTATTTTTTTTTAAATTAAACAATATATAAACATTTTTAATACACTTCCCACCCTTATCCCCTATAAACCAACATCCCGCTCCTAAAATTAAATATACATTTCACATTTTAAATAAAATTTACTAATTAAATTTTACAATATATTAAAAAAATAAATTAACTTTTTTAAAACACTCCCCACCCTTATCCCCTATAACCCAACATCCCGCCCCTAAAACAATATAAATATTTCTCATATTATATACATTTTAACTATTTATACAAACAACTTCAAAATATTTACTAAACACACAATGACGATATTTTCACATGTCGATATTATTACTAACGATATTACTTACATCGACATATAAGTAAAAAAAAAAAACGATATTTTTCACATCGATATTAGCTATTTCGATATTTTGTACATTCGATATTTTTGACTCAATATTTATGTCCCTCGATATTAAAAAGTCGATATATAGACTGCTCACCGTTGGTGTTATTGAAGCTGTTTAAAGCATTTAGGGCTCTTTGTAGGCCCACCCTTGTATGATCCAGTATAGCTGTATCGTCGGCGTATTGTAGCACCGGAAACCTCACGCTTCCAAGCCTGGGAACTACTAGACTAGCTCCTTTTAGGGCACCCTCCCCCCCCCCCAGATCTGCTGCATAGAGGTTGAAGAGGATGGGGGCCAGCACACATCCTTGCTTCAACCCATTCTCTGTGTGTATTTTAGGGGACACTGTGTGGCCGCTGGTTTTTACCCGCACCCAGGTATATTCGTAGAGAGATCTGATTGCCTTCACCAGGTTTGGTGGAATGCCCCAGTTTTCTAACTTCCACCATAGTCCTAATCAATGAAACAGCAGAAAAGTGGTGGATGATTCTTCAGAGTTGCCTGAGATGATAAATAAGTCAGTGCCAATACGTTGTCCGAAGTTGATGACTGTGACCTAATGCCGGTCTGGTAGAAGGGTATTATGCTTTTCTCTTCGGCCCACTTCTCCAAGTCCTTCAGTAGTAGGCGAACATATGCCTTTGCTTCCAGGTCAAGCAAGGCTATTAGCCTGTAGTTTGATGGCTTGAGTCGATCCCCTTTTTTGAAAATCGGTACCAATATTGAGCCCTTCCAAGAATCAGGAGTTATGGCTGTCAAGAAAGTGTTGTTATAGAGCGGAGTTAGGGTTTCTGCCCAGAAATCGGAGGCCAATTTAAAGACCGGTGCTGGGATCCCGTTGGGCAATGGCGCCCCGTCGATCTTCATGTTCTTGATGGTTTTGATGACCATTTGCGGGTTTGTCCATTCGGCTCGAGTACAGTGCGCTGCCGCCTGAGAACCAATTTTCATTGTGAGTTGCCTGTGCTGAGGGTCATGTCGCCTGGGTTAGCACTGGCTGGCCCGGATCGTCTTTCTCCGTGGCTGGTCCCCTCTGTGCTGGCCACGTTAGTGGGTGTAATTACATATAGCTGCTTCACGTATATCATCCAGTCTTTTTCAGCTACACTATTTTCTCTCTGGGCCCATTGACTGCTCAGCTGGTTTATGTGTCTCCATAATCCTGCAAGGTTCTTTTGCTTGAGCAGGGAGAAGACTCTCAGCCATTCCCTTTCTATGTTGGCTTTTTTATGTTCCCATATCTTTTTCCTTCGGGCTGCCCTCAATGAAGCCACAGATAGGCCCTCTGGTTGATCGCCCCCTCTTTTCTTTGTTGCGAGCGCCTTACGGAGGAGCCGTTTGCTATCTCGTATGCCTTTATTTGACCAGATGCTTCCAGATCTTGTTTGCCCGTTGGCCCTGGTGCAATAGGACTGGGGGTTCACAAACTTTGCTAGTAATTCCTCAGAAATGTTCTCCCAGTTTCTTATAGGAGAACTTGCACTGGACAGGCGTTCTTCGAGTTTTTTTTCCATCCATTTTTGGAGAGTATGCTCTGTTCTGTCAGACCATTTTTTCCTCCTCAGGACGGTGTGTCTTTCGTCCCCTAGTGATTCGCCAATAAATTGGAGGCTATTTGCTGACGGGACTTCCAACTGGAACACCGCTCTCAGTGGCCTATGATTGAAATGTCACGATGGTTATTTCTGCATAAAATCCTATTGCCCATTGGGTCACTGCGGCCCAACTGACTGCCGCCCGGGAGCCTGCACTGTTTGTCCCATGCAGGACCGACCAGGGTGACTTGCCACAGTTAGTTGGTGCTAAGACGTGTGGGTATTTTGGGTGCGGCACCCGCTGGATGTCTATGCCCCACTCGGCGAGTTGTGTGGTGTTATTCAAGATGGCTTGTTGAGCTTCTTTGTACTTCAAGCCTACCACTGTTGAGTCACCATGTGTGTGTCCCTTCATGCTCCGAAATTCCTCCCATTCTACCTCCCCCATTTGAGTCTTTTCTAGGTTGGCCAGATGTTTGAAGAGGTGTAAAATGTTATTCCTGTTTAGGATGTCATGCTTACCCGTACTAAGAAATCTCGGAGTAAGGACTACCTCGTGGGCCGCTGTTGTTGCGCCCGGTGGTTGGGCCGCTTTGCCCCATCCCAAGGCAGGCTCTGCCAGAGTTGTTCCTGTGCTCGTACTTGCTTGGCTGATTATGACTGATCCTGCTTGGGGCCGATTGCTGTATCCTTGCTTGTCCCTAGAGCCAGAGTGATGCCTAAGATGTTGCTGTGGTATGTTTGTAGCATCCGGCCACAGTGTAGCTGTAACCGGCTCTGTTTGAGGGAGTGTGTCAGGAAGTGCTGAGCTTGTTCCTACTATTGCATTGTTGTCTGTGGGCAGATTTAGGCTGGCAGGTGGCGTTTGGCCCTTTGCACTGAGGATGATAGCTGGTGGTGTGTGCGTTAACTGGTTTCCCGGAATCCGAGGCCCCTGGGGTTTTTTTATCCCCCAGTTTTAGGATGTAGAAATTGAGTATGGTGGAATAACTTTGGAGACACCTTGTTGGGGTGGATGGTCGGTGTTCAATAGCTGGAAATGTTTCTCTTTTGTCTTTTTCAATTGCTTTCTCAGCTTCTTTTTTGCTCTCCTTGATAGATTAGCTACGAATGTAGCCACTGTACTTAAGGAGTGTTCCTGCAAGTCTTTTGTGGGGGTGTCGCTGTCCCCTCTGCCCCCTTGGTGGAACTTTGTAAGACTTTGGCTGATTTGGTGGTGCTGGCGGGGTTCTTAGTCGTGTGTGCCACGTCATTGCCATGTTACATTTTTTCCATCTGTCCCAGTGGAGCCCCTGCTATCCATCTTGTCTCCAAGAGATGGTAGTTGAGCACCGCCCTGCCAGCTGTGTTGCTGGGAGTCGATACCTCCCAGCGACCTTTAGCGATCTCCATTATTTCTACTAACACCTCGGGAAGGAAGGCCCATTTCTCCATTAGGGTAGAGCAGCAACATGAGCAGTCCCCCGGGTTGGAAGCCAGATACTGGGAGAGCCTGTTGTCTAACCCTGGATCCTAGGTTGGCCAGGCGGCCCGCGATAGCCTGTAGGAGATTATTTTGTACTTCCATCTTAGTTGACTGCCATAACAGGGCTTTATTGGTGTCGCTGTTTACCTCAGTTGGGTTTTTTTCCTCTGGATCCGCGTCATCACTGATGTCACTATCATAATGGTCTGCTTTTGGATTAGGGGCCCATGGGGGTGCTGATGCTGCGGTTGGTGTCCACAGAGGGTTCAGTGTTAATTCTTGAGTTCTTTCGATCTTTTGGCCTAAATTATGGAGGAACAAGGCTGTGAACTCCCCTGCCAAGGGGGGCGTTTGACCCAAGGTGGCTGAGTAGGACCGTGGACTTGTGGACTTTGGGTCTGTTGTCTCTTGTGAAGGCACGATGGTCTCCTCTATCTGAGTGGTGTCAGGTTGATGGAGTTGCGCCATTGTCACTATCGTGGAGGCGTTTTTAATTGAGGCTGTGTCGCTATTCTTGCTAACCAGGGAGTTCTGCCCCTCGGTTGTAGGTGGATGACTGCTCGGCCCTTTGGGGCTGCTGTCCTGGGCCCTGCTTGGGGTGTATTTTTGGTGCATCCAGAAAGGTGCAGTGGTCGGTACATGGTGAGGCATTTTTCCTAAAGAAGTGTCGTATCGACCCCCTTTGCTCTGTGTCTTGCGGCATTCCGTTGGGGCAGTCCGTTAGTGATTTACTCCTCATTGACCTTGTTGCCCTTGTGTTGGGAGGGTGGGTAGTGGAGGTTTCCTCTGCAATCAACTGTTGTCTGCACCTTTTTTTGGGACCCATTTGCTTTTATGTGCAAGATTGGCACTGGGCTTGGTCTGCCAAGGTGCTACTCCAGATCCCTTTTGGCCCTTCTGACCCTTGCGAGCCTACGTGACTTAATCCTGCTCTTGCACTGCGAGTGATGTTAAAGTTGCAAAATTGCAGAGATTCCTTTTGTGGTCTTTAGTTAATCATTGGTCGTTGATCTTTGCTTGATCCTTGATCTTTAGTCCCGGGGTGCGATTAGATTGGCAGTTGGATTGGCGCGTTTTGAAGCCTTAAAGGTTGCCCTGCGAGTCACCTTATGTCTTGTGTCTTGGTTGTACCTCAGGGCTTGGGCGTGCTTGTATCCAATCCATCCCCAGCTGTGTAATTAGCTTCCCCTCCCTGGGTGAGATTCGGGACGGCAGAGGGAAGGGAGCTGGGTGCAGGTGGTACGATAGAGCTGGCGTAGCGAAGGTGTGGAGATGAAAGATGAAGGAGGCAGGCGGGCAGGGCGGGCAAGGTGGGTGAGCTCAGGGTGAACGAAGGCAAAGGCGGATTATGGCACCTTCGCCGAAGTGCCAAGGGCTCACACACGGACTCTGGCGGTCCAGGCTCACTAGCGGGTCATCTCCGCCTGCCTGCCTGCAACTGTCTTGACGATACTAGCTCCCCGGCAGGGAAAAGAGCTGGGGGTGAGAGGGGAGAGGCGAGGACAGGGTCAGAGCTGGGGGCAAGTGTCTAGTCAGCGCCGGACCCACCCCCCGAGGCTCCGAAGCTCCCGCTCAGAGACCGGCGGGGGAGCAGTGGAATAGCGTGGGGCGTCCTTCTGTCGTTCGATGCTAGGCTCTCTGCTGCAGCGGCTGTGCTACGGTCTGTTTGAAACTACGGCGGATAGTTATGCAAAACCAAACCAGAGACAAAGAATGCAGAACTTAGTTCCGATGTTTGACAGTAACAAGAATGTATAGTTATTGTGGTTTACATACGGTTTCATAGTTTTTCACTCACCAACTGCAAGTTGACAGAACCCATGAGAGCAGGGCAACTACCATCCACAGTAATTATGATGCTTCTATTTAGTTCTCTTTACTTTCCTAACCAATCTTTTATTCTTGCCCATACTTCTAGGTTTCATGCAATTTATTTTTCCACACATGTCACTTCCTTCTTTTTTTTATCTCCCAAATGTCACTCTCTAATTTAAATTCTTTCCTCTCTTAAACAACCCACTTAAATGTTATACCCTGTAAAGTCACTTTAATTTCAGCCTTTCAAATTTCTGTCTATCAAATTAGGCTAATTCGTCCTACCTCCTTTGCTCATTTCACTGGCTTTCTATTTCTGAACTATTTTCTCCTAATTTTCTCTTTTATTTCTGCTCAACTTCGCTCTCATTTTCACTCATTTGTTCTTTTGTCTTAGCTTCCTCAGTGGAAAAAACTAGCAGCGGCTCAACTTGTGGGTGTTGGAGCACCGCCCTATCCTTATTTCGATGACTTTTTTTGCCTGAAATTGTAAACACATAATGAGGATAAAAAAAGAAACATACACACACACAAATTGTAGCACTCACTCATGGCCTCAGTCCCTCGGGGACACACATACACACAGCAACACTCACCTGTTACACTCACTAAACTCTGCTGAAGTCTGTGGATTACATGTAAGTGCACTTTGCACAGCCTGGCTTATGTCAAGGAAATAGCCAGGCTGACAATCTCACATCCTTGAGGCCTGTGAGATCATCAGACAGGTAAAGGGATAGCCTCCTGGGATGAATTCCACCCCTTGATGACGTTTTGTTAAAGTAAGCCTCTGGGCGCTTCAGGCTGAAGCCCTTTGAGACCAGGGGCTTCACATCAGTCAAGGAGTGTAGTCATGCACACTCTACCCTGCTCTATCTTGTCAAAGGGTGGGGTCAGGGTAGCATCACGGACCCCATACCATGCTGTGAAGAGCAAGGGAGGGGTGGGTTTAGAGGCTGCAGCTAGGAATCTGAGCACTGGATTCTGTGCAGTGCATTCAGCTCAAATTTCATTGGCTGATTGCGCAGAATCCAGCTCACAGCTTACTGTGCTTCTTAAGTACTCCAACAGAATCCAGCTGGACAGACTCTGCAGAGATAGGGGAAGCTTTTAGCTTCCAGCCCCTCTCATTGGACCTTGCCAGGCAATGAGGGCACAGAGAAGAACAAAGTGCAAGTATTGAGGTGGGTGAGACATCAAACTGGCCCGGAGAACCAAAGATCGCAACGGGCTCTAAATGATGGTGTACGACCAGAGTCTTGAGGATATTTGGCAAGAAAAGAATCAAACAAAGATTATAATATAAGCATTTTCAGAATTTAAAAAAATGCATTTTTTAACACACAAGCTTTTCAGCTTACTGCATTTGATTATTTGGCATGATCATGCTGGCATATAGGGCAATCAGGCGGTGTCTGATGGGCTGGTCCCAAAGATCAGCGTGAGGGCTGTGTTTTTAGCATTGTGTGGGCTGGTTTCATTGTCAGCCGGCCGGTACTTACTGTTGATTTCTTTGATATTACCACAAGCCTTTCCTGCAGAAACACAAATGCCTGCAGTCTTCAGTACCTTGCAAAATACACACATAGAGTGTCTTTACAAGCTCAAAACTGGCCTGATTTACAAGTATGGGCCACTTTTTTAGGTATCTGGTTCCCTGCTGGAGGCCACTTTTATTTTGGTACCATGCCTATTTTGTGTCCCAGTCTAACTCTGTTGGGAAGTGTTAAGTAAAATTGAGTGTTTAAGAGTGATATAAGAAACTTTCCTGCACCTGTGCTGATGAGCAGGTGCCCCCCATGCCTAGGGGAGGGGCGCCCTTAGTTGCGCCATGGAGCTGAGACTCCTCCAGGGGCTAGATGCCAGAAGGGGATGGATCCCTGCTGACGCTCCAATACGTAAAGGAAACCGAAACTAAATTATGTTATTTAAGGCGGAGTCCCGTGGGACGTGTCCTCTTTGTCTTCTTGGACCCCAGGGAAGACGCAGGAGCATCGTAAGTGAGTGAGGGGCGTAGCACAGTGGGTTTCAAGGAGGCCTGGAGTAGCGTTTGTAAACAGTGAGATATTAGCTCAGCTAATTGATATAGTGCTCGGAGCACAAGTTTGTGGGTTCGATCCCTGGTATCAATTAAGCAGTTTTATCTCAATTTATGGCAACACATGGATATATATTATGTTTGTTTTATCTCAATTTATGGCAAAGCATGGATATATATTATGTTTGTGGGGGGCAATGGGCGGCCAGGGCAACAGCGATAAGCAAGATGAAGTTCGCCGGGGTTCGTGCCTCGGTGTGCGGTGAGATGCGTCTTGGAAAAGCTGTGAGGCTGCCGCGGTATGCAGGGGTCCACCCGCCTGTTGGTGGGTGGCGTGGCCACGGCTTCCTACATTGTAAAAAGCAGTTACAGGGCCTTGGATCTCGCCGCATGGTAGGGCAGATCCGCTTTTGTGGTGCGGTTGTTGGCACGCTGCTCTGGGGACGATCCCATTCAGGGGTACAAGAATAAGGCAGCAGGGGGCCGCTGCGAATAGCAGGATAGATGCAGCGGTTTGCAGGGGCCTGCCCGCCCGTTGGTGGGCGGCGTGGCCACGGTTGCCTACATAGCAATAAGCAGTTTCCTGGGACTTGGATCTCGCCGCGGTGTGCGGGCAGATCCGCTGTTGTGGTGCGGTTGTTAGCGCGCTGCTCTGGGGACGATCCCATTCAGGGGCTCAAAAATAAGGAAGCGGGGGGCCGCGGCGGACAGAGGGATAGCGGTGAGGCTGCCACGGTGTGCACAGGCCTGCCCGTCTTCGGTTGGGGGCGTGGCTCCTGCTACGGGAATATGAATAGGCAGTGGGATGTGAATATAAATTGCCAGCGTCTTCGAACTGTAATCTAACACCACAGGTACTGCAGGGCAAATATCTCGGGAAACGCATTCTTAATTAAACAGGAATGGCTCAATTCCTGAACATGATTGACTTGCTGTGGAATATTTTATACTAATGGCAGTCAATTTCATTGTAGTTCAGAAGCAATGCCATTTGCACAGTGGGTCGGGCAGGTGTCTTCAAGAGTCGGCAGTCTTCGATTCGATTCCTGCCATCGCTTAAGGGCTCTCTAATCAACTAGGCGTTAATGGGGAGCTGGAAATGGCGTGTACCGATTGGAAATATGTGCCAGTCAGAGAGGGTTGCTGTGTAATTTACTGTGTACTCTTCCTGGGTCCTGCAAATTTGGATGGTGTCACGGTGGGCATCAGGACTTACTGATCAACACGGTATTGAACAGGGGGGCATGGTGTTAAGATAACGATGTAATAGCTGTCCCAGTTGTGTGGGCGGCCCGGTTGGGGCGAGAACAGTGGGACAGTGGTTTTCAACAGAGGCTGCTGTGATCGGCGGCAGAAGGTAGAGTGTTGAGATTTGTGATAACGGTCGGTAGCAGTGGCTTTCAACACCGGCTGCCGTGATCAGCGGAGGGCACGCAGAGCAGCGGTATTAAAGTTGTGTGGGCTGGGATGGTAGCGGGGCCTCTATGGAGGCGGACCACGGCAGGAAGCTGGGGGGATCTTGCGTCTGCAGCGATAGGCGGAGGGAGCGCCCCTATGCGGATGGGGCACCGGGGGCTGCAATATTGTTCAGCGGTTGACTGCTAGTGAAATACCCCTATTTTAAGAAAACAGAATGGTGTGATGAGTTTATTGTGATTCTTGTAGATCGTAGGAATAACGCCATGCGGTAACGAAGCAACGGTTGGAGGGCTATACGCTGGTTGCAGCAACCTCTAGCTCGTGCCTCTGCACATCGGCGTTAAGTGGAGAGGCATTCAATGCTATGGGGAAGCTGTGCCCAGGACGTAGTGCAGCAGGCGCAGTGGCACCGGGCCATAAGGTGGAAAGGAACCACTGCTCTCCCATTGTGATTTGTTTACTGAGGAACCTAAGAAAAGGGGGGGGCATGTTTCCAACTTACATTTCTCTTTATAGCAATTCCCACAGTTGCTCAATGTCAATGCTTGTTCTTGTAATTCTAATATGTTGTATGCGCTAAAACGATGTCATAGCCTGAGATTAGGCAGGACATTATAAAAATAAAAATAAAAAATCATCATGCAGAGAAAACCTAATGCATGCAGAAGAATGCATAACAGCTCGGTAGGCGTTAAAGACTTGAACTCTGTCAGCAATATTTTGCAAACCAGTAACTTTTGGATGTTACATGGACAAAATTAATATAGGTGGCGTTGCAGCCAGACCTGCCGAGTTAGCTTATGGAAGTACAGGGTTCGAGTCTCAGTGCTTGATCCAAGCAACATTTTTGAGGGTTGGTGTTTTATATTGTATGTGTGCAATCATATTGTATGTGTGCAATCATGAGGGCTAGCCTCCTCAGTCGCGGAAAAATAAATGCATCTGATTTTGTATAATCAAGGCGGAAGCACACCAAACATTGATGGCTTGTTATTCTCTTCCCTTATATGTTTGTGGGAGGCGCACCGCACAGACATGGAGGCAACATGTTTTCAAGACAGCAACTACACGGACTTTCAGGATGACTGTCATATCAGTACCAGCAGGCATGGAAAGGATCTTGCACCCCCAGTGGAAATTGGTTCACATGGGCGGGGACAGGACTGGGGTATGGTCTGCCACTTTAAGTAACATGTGATCAGTCAGAGAAGGGGGAAGATGGCGGTCGGCTAAGGAGCTGGCCGGACGCTCCGGAGCTCCGGACTAAACCAGGAGATCGCTCGGGATTTCTGCATCGATTAGCGGTACATGTACACATGGGTTGTAAGGCGGTAAGGTTTGGATAACACGGGAGACGCCTGGCCACTCGACGGAAACTTTACTTTACTCTGGCAACCAGTATTGGAGAGACGGAGATCTCAAGGAGTCGAGAGTGCTGGAAACACCATTGGAAAAAGAAAAAAAAAGCGCGTACCCTTCTCGCCAGAGTGTCTTTTCTGTACGGGATATGTGTGAGGGTAGTCCGGCTTCATTCTCTGTACTTGTTAGTAAGCCCGTGACCCCCCCCCCGCTCCAGCACATACAGCGAGATTCTCCTTCGGTGCTTGGACGGCAGCGCTCAACGCCCGCCGAAGCTATCGCCTAGCAACTGGGAGATTTTCCTTCCGGGTCAGGCAGAGCAGGGGAGCGGCCTCAGCGGCTTCAGCAGTCTCAGTTTCTCGACGTCTCTTCATCCCAAACCCCTCTCCTGACTTCATAGCAGACTCCACAGCAGAGGCGGCGCAGAGCACTTGGAGCCTCCAAGCCTGCATGCATCGAGCAAGCAGTACGCGCGCGGTGGCGGGAGAGAAGCCCGAGTCTATAGGAGGTCCCCAGAATTTTAAACTCTACGATAGTGGCACCTCAACAAAAACAAAAATAAATAGTCGGGCAGAATTTCTGGAGAAAGGTGGAGGAGATAAGGGGAGTAAGGGTCTAAGTTACTGCCTTAGAAGCAAGCAGTTTTTCGCCAAAAACCCCTTGAGCACCACGAATTCAGGCATTACCCCACTCAACACAAAGAAAAAAACAAAAAAAATAAATGGCTCAGGGAAAAATTCACTCAAATTAGTACCTAAAGAAGGAAGTAGACCTAAGGTACCTTGTGTCCCTATCGATTCAACCAGCCTAGTAACTCCCTCGCTTAGGACCTTTTTTAAGTTACAAAAGGTTGATGGGCCAGAAGAGATGAACTTATCTACGGAAGAGATCTCATTACTTTCTGATCCTGCGATGCCTTCTTTATCCTCTTCATTTATAGCTTCTCGGGGGCCGAGCCCGTTGACACCGGCTGAGGTCATGGCCACAAAAATTACAGTAGAAAAAGGAGCCCCCGGCACCCCAGTAATCTCCCTTGCCCCACGATCTCCTTTGCCGATGCCTCCACAAAAGGAAGTGATCACAATCCTGAATGGGGGTGTAGTTCCAGATGTTAATGCTGATGCTGAAATCGTTTGCGAAGAAATGAATAGGGGGGGGGCAATAGGAGAGAAAGAGGCGGAAATGGGAATGAGCCAGACACTAAACACTAGAGTTGAAGACGATAGAGTTCTAGCACTACTTCTATCTGAAGTCAAAAACAGATTCGACGTCTCGGAGAAAAAACAGTCCAAGATCCAAGATACTTGTGAAGCATTGGACATCAAATTAACTGCCCTCACAGGGAGGGTTACAGCAGTAGAATTGGAAGTAGAACTCCTCAATAAGGAAATCAAAATACATCAGAATGATATTGACATCTTAAAATCTAATGAATGCTCCTTAAAAGAGAAGATTGAGTCTTTGGAAAACCAATCCAGACGAAATAACCTAAGACTAAGAAAATTAGGATATTAAGAAATGTGTCCTTTCTTTGCTGGAAGAGAGCTTTCCTTGGGTCAAAGCTGAGAACTTGGCTGAAGATATACAAAGAGTACATCGGGACCCTTTTGGGAGAAACAAATTAAAAAAGAACCCGAGGAAAATCCTAATAAACTTTAAATTCTATACCCTTAAAGAGAGACTACTGTCGGAGGCCCTGAAAAAAGACAATCTCAAAAGTAACGACTGGATCTATAAAATACGCTCAGATATCTCTAAGGCCACGCAGGACAGACAATGGGAATTAGGCCAGTTGATGCCTCAACTAAAGACCTTAGGGGCCACTGTGCAGATGCGTTTCCCAGCCAGCCTAAGAATTATGTGGTCAAACAAGATGTACAATATAAGGGAACCCAGAGAGGTCATGCTTTTAATTGACAAAATGAAGAACCCATAAGAAGTAATAGAAACAGTAGAATCCCAATGTATTAATGCACCTTAAAGTCCGGAGCTTAGGAGTATGAACAGGGCCTATATGAGGCCCGCTAAAGGAAGAAGGGAGGTCCCCCATGGGAGGGCACAAGTAAAGAAACATAAAAAACAAAATATGAAAAATAGTTACACTAGGGTGGGGAGCAAACTAGGGAAAAAAATCACATAAAAATTGTCCTCAAGTTGCAGGGTTTAGAAAAATTGGAGAATACCAGTGCAGTATTCAGATCGTCATAATAGCCAAGGTCAGAGGAAAAAATGGCCAATTATGTAAAGTCTAGTATATTATCTTGGAACGTTAATGGCTTAAGAACACAAAAGCGGAGAAAAGCCATATTCGAGTACCTTAAAAACTCAGCAAGTGAAATTTTAATTTTGCAAGAAACTCACCTGCTAAAGCAAGAATGGGAAGCTTTCACCAAAAATCTAAGGTGGATAGATACCTCTGTTTGCACAACCCAGACATGTAACATAAAAGGCGTAGCAATAATCTTTAAAAAATCCCTGAATTCCAGAATAATCTCTTCTAGGGTAGACAGCAAGGGAAGATGGGCAATAGCAGAAGTAATCCTACATCAAAAACAATTCACTATAGTGGGATATTATGGCCCTAACTCAGATGACCCGGAGCCCCTCCAGAATTTATATACACAACTACTTGACTTTACATCACCCATAATCTGGGGGGGAGATTTTAACATTACCATCGATCCGAAGACTGATAGAGCTCCAGTTAGAAAAGGCATTTCTCTCCCAAAAATGAGGGAATGGCTGAGAATATCAATGAAAGATCTAGGACTCAGGGATATTTGGAGCCTCAAAGGGGATCAATCAATAAGGTTTACTTTTCAAAATAAAAGATTGGGCCACTCTTCTAGAATCGACTTTTTCCTCCTTGATAGCACTTTAGCTGCAAGGGTAGAAAAAGTGGAACATCTCCAGGCTCATCTTTCGGACCACTCAGCAGTTAAAATGGTCTTGAAGATAGAACAATCACTCACTCATAGGAGATGGAAGGTCGATAGATCCCTTTTTCTAGATCAATCCTTTATAAACCATCTAAAGTTAGAAACTACCCAGTTCTTTGATCAGAATAGTGAAGGAATGTACAGCCAGTTAGTATGGGATGCATACAAAGCAGTGATGAGGGGTGTCATTAAGAGCTTTGCTGCCTTTAAAAATAAAACTGCGAGACAATTGCTAAACAGACTAGAAGGAGAAATAAGAGCGATTGACATACAGCTCCATAGGTCCAATCCTGATTCAACAACTAGATCTCTTAGTCAGGAGAGGAAAGACAAAGAAACATCCCTAAGAGATTCTTTGGATGCAAGGGTAAAAGAAAAGTGGGAGGCGAGTAAACTTGCCCACCATGAATATGGTGAAGGATGTGGTAAGCTACTCGCGTGGAAAATAGAATCGGATCAATCCAGAAACAAAATCAAAGAACTATTAGTAGGGAATCTCCCTGAAAAAACCTTAGATGAAACAATCATTAAGGAGGAATTTGGGCAATTCTTTGGGGGTCTCTACTCTGAAGATTGCTTTCCTACAAAAGTACAGATAGACAGATATTTGGAGAATCTGAACCTCCCGAGTATCTCTTCAGCCCAGAGCACAGAGCTAAACGTCAAAATCTCCGAAGAAGTCACTCAAGTTTTAAAAGAACTTAAAAAAACATGTGATCAGTCAATGCTGGGGAGGTAGATTCAGCGAAGTCTTGCTTACAGATTTAATATGACTTTCAGGGCTGAGCGCCTTGGCAGTAATGACATCAGCTGTTTGTCACTGACGTTTTTCAGTATGTTCGGTCCCTACTCCTACCAGTGGCAATAGTGGCTAATTTTCTCCAGGGTAAGTAGGTCCGGCTAAAGTCCTCTGGGTCAGTTCGGTACCAGCTCACATACCTATGCTTACATCTAAACACATGGCTGGGGATACGTAAAGGGGTGAACTAATTCCTGGCATTAATAGGTAGTCGCTCTTGGGGTTCTCATGGTCCTTCTATTGAGTCTATAGAGCAAGTGCACAATCCTTCTCAAGGGCGATTGGTGCAAGAGGACCGCCTTCCTCCCAAAGTTGGGACAGTCAGCCCGTGACCATGTTGAACAGAATATATTCCTTTCGTCGAGGGCGGTTAGGACAAGTAGCTGTACGCAAGCGCGGTAGCGGGACCAACCAATTACTAACGACATGAGAAACATCAAGGTATTAGATTGTTTGGCTGCACCGGTCACTATTTTTCGCTTGGGTACATGTTTTGGCTGGTCATCAGTTACTACCGCTTGCATTGAACAAGGGCAACACAATTTTCATATCGTTAGGCACTCATGTTAAATGACAAGTAATAAGAAATTGGGTTAAATTGAAGAAATAAGCTTGGGGGACTGAATCAGTGTCACCAGTTCATTGACACGCACTAGTCGTACCAAGCACACAAAAGGATTTAACGAGACCTACGCTGAGCCGCTTACAGGAGGTGGTGTATCAGATGGATTAGACAACAGGTCCAGCCTCTCTGGAAGCCGCTTGGTATAGGTCGTGAAAAAGATACCGTATTCATGGGCTTCATCTCCGGTGCCCAGTAATTACACATCATGCGTTATAATATCATAACTACACCAGCAGTGTTACCCTTGTGGGGACATCTTGCCCTGGGTCTTAACTAGATAGGGACAAGCACCAACATATAGGGAGCAACATCGGTCAACAGGGGGAAACTGTAGATCAGCAGAAATATCTACAACTCACGCAGCACACAAGATGGCAAGGCGTGCGCGAAGGCTCCCGGCAGAAGGGGCACATTGAGTGGCGCCCTAAAGGCGTCAGTAACGGGCATGTGGCTTCATTAGCCGGTAGCTAGTTTCTTGGGGTCCGGGCAGGCGAGAGATTGGGCTCGCCTGCCGGTGGTTCAGGACTTCCTGGTCTCACCCGAGATACTCAATGGATGTTCTTTGGGGGTTGTGTTAGGCTCAAAGCACCCTGGCTGGGGCCATGCGTTAGTGTAGGCCCTCGGTTGGGCCGTTTTCCTCCACGATGAAGGGTACCAGTTGCTGACTTTGTCACGGGTTCGGGTCTGGTTGGCATGGATTCTAGTGGGGTGGAGAGCATGGGGGTTGGACTCCAGGATGACATACCATTTCCTGAACTTTACGGCCAAGAACGTTATGGGAGCATTCTGAGCCAGGTAGTTTGTCACTTGACGTCCAGTTCATTCTTGATGATGCTACTGATTCATGACCTTCTGTTAGAAGGGACATCATCTTTAGTGAAATAGTCAATCTGGCATACAGGAACTTGGATTTCTGAGGGGGTTGTCAGGCTTTAACTGGGGCCAAGCAGCTCTCCCCAGGGGGTTTCTAGTGGGGAAAAAAAAAAGCAATAAAATCAAAAGTAGTTCTCCGCCTAGGCTATTTATTCATTCACATTGGCGGGATCCAGATGTTACTGCTGGACAGGCAAGGGGTGAGCGAGGCCTTGTTCGCAGCCATGTCCAGGATTACCCAATCCTTACTGGCAACCTTAAGGTTCAGAAGTAATACCGCAGGCGGTATGGGTTCGGAGGGCTCTGGAAGGCCAGGAATAAGCCTTAAAAATAAATAAATAAATAAATAAATAAATAAATAAATAAATAAATAAATAAATAAATAAATATAAAAGCTCAACCATTCGAGCAAAGACTATTAGCCGGTGCCACGTTCAGGACAATTTGGCACAGCTGGCTGCAGCCAGGACAAAGGGTGTTGTTCCATCTGGTGGTGGTACACTTGGACTGCTAAGAGGCAGAAGATCTTTATCCAGACTATACTGGGCTATCGTGGAGCACAGTCAGTGCCAAGGGGGGAGGGCGAGTGCGCCAGGGAGCTTCTCACCCTGTGGCGGAGTGCTGACAGATAACAGCAAAGGGGCAAACACAGCGATGGAGGTTCAGCCACTAGATGGACCCCAGGAGGGGGTAGGATGGAAGTGTGCAGTGGGTAGGCGTGGAGGGGACTGACCTGCTGGTGGTCCTGGACTCTACTGCCCTAACCTGCAACATATGGACTGAGTAAAATCTTGGGGCGGCTACCTGTGTACAGGTACCCTGGTCGGCCGGTGCGTTATGCGGTGCCCAGGATTTCGAATAATGCAACTGTTTGCTGTAGCGCGTTCGGGCCTGCTGGCAGAATGTGCGCAGCTGAGTGGGACGGCCGAGTCGGCCAAATTCAAGGTGGGCTATGTGGTGCCCTGGATTTCATGTAATGCAACTGTTTGCTCTAGCGTGTTCGGGCCTGCTGGCCCAATGTGCGCAGCTGAGTGGGACGGCCGAGTCTGCCAAATTCAAGTTGGAGTGTACGGCCAAGCTGAAGTACATGTGTAATGTATGGCCTAATTTCCTTACTGCAGTGACATGTCAGCCGAGTCGGCCAAATTCAAGTTAAAGTGTACGGCCAAGCTGAAGATCAAATGTAATGTCTGGCCTAATATTCCTTACTGCTTTTGACATGTGGATGTCGCTAATGATACTGTGAATAATGATATATATACAAGTGGAACACTTTTATTCTCTTAATGGTTTGTGGTGATTATCTGATATGATGTGAAAAAAAGGCTACGCCTTGGACAACATAACCTGCTTCTGAGAGTTCTTGGCTCCCGCGGGGGGCAGTAGGATGTAAGAAGTGGGGAGGAGTGAGTGTTACGTTGTGCGCATACTATGACGAAGCAATTACTGAACTAAGTGGTACCTTAAGTAAGTTGGCATCGCTAGCGACCAGTCAGTCAGTCTGTCGCCGATTGCATTAGACTGCCCATCGGCGAGCCATCGATGGCCAGGTCTGGGTGTCTAAACATGTTGTTTTTCACTTTAAATTCTATTCCAAATACACGGCAAAGAAGGTGGGGGTGCTGTGTCCTACTTCCCAGTTGTTATTGCAGTTCTATATAGCACAAACTCAGTCCCAGGGCAGTAGAGAGCTTTACATAAGAACCATACATTTTTCATTTTTTAAGTTAAAGAGCTAGAAAACTTGAGATTACAAAAGCAGCTGAAGGGACCTTCCTCTGCGGTTATGCACTTGGAAGGCAGAAGGATTTCCCTTTCTGGCAGCGCAAATGCACTTCTGGCTTTCATTCAAAATCTGTGCATCACAGTTTTAATGTTACCAGTCGTTTAATTTGAAAAAAGTGGACCAGCTGAAAGGAAATCCATAAGACATTTTGGGCACAAACACTGTAAATGTAAGTGTTCAGCAATATCATGGCCGTCACTCAACAAACAGGTTAACACTGTCCCAGCAGTTTAAGGTTTATTGGCACACTGTGAAGTAGTGATCTTGAATGTAAGTGTCTAATTCTCACGCTTGAATCCATTATTTTAATGAGCCTCTCCTTGTCCCAGAGAACCAGTATTCTCCCATTCAATGCATTGAAGCAGTTCTGAGAAGTGTCAGTACTACCCCTTCCAAATTATGCTTGCTACATAAAACTAATTCTCAACTTCTGCGCCCCTCCACTTTCAAATGTAACTTAGTGCCTGTTGATAGACATCATTCTTTGTCTTTCAAAAATATTTACATTTAAATATCTATATTTTCTCTACAGATCAAGCTCTCTTTAAATTACAGCATTAAACTAATTTTACAACTCCTCACATTGTTTCATTCATGCATTTATCTTTTCACATTTGACTCTGTTGTAGTTAGTTTTAAATGAACAGACGCTCGCTATCATACACAGGACTTAAACAATAAATTGTATATATTTTTACTCCACTCTGTGTGCCGCTGGGATAATACCCTGTCCTAGAATCCTGGTAACAAATTAGGCATAGCTAAATACAGCGTGATGCCCTATACAAACCCATGCAGCTTCCCAAAAACTGTTACAAAGTCAGGATTGCCTTGAATTGTGTAGATAAATGCTACTTCGGTAGTGAATGCCTACATTTCAATTCAATCAAGGAGATAACTTTATTTTTGTTAATCTCGGATCATATTGTTTTCTCTTATAATTATATACATCTTCAATTAAAACTCGCGAGTGATTCACTCTGATGTGCACTTTATTCAGTTTAACTCATTGGACCCCACTGCATTTAGGGGAGACCCTTCAACAGGGGCTCCTGCTTATATCACTATGGTAAACAGACATCTGAACATCTAAGTGAAAAACGCAGAGACCAGAGAAACTAAACACAGAATCATGAGGTCGACAGGTTATTCATTCAGATGTACAAGGGTGCTGAGGAATCTGCTATTAGGACTATTCTATGAACAACATAAAATAATTACATGAAATATCTTGAAACCGTGGGCTATAATCACCATTATCCACTATCATGCCACAGGTATATTTTAATTATTTTACACGTGAATGACTTAAAATGAAAACCTCACATCCTTAATTCACACTACAACGTGCTCTGGTAGCCCCGCACCAAAGATAATTTGTATATTAACTATCAATAAGCCTTACTGAGACAATGGATTTCAGGGGTGAGTACACAAAAAATTTCATAGGGCATTGTGGCAAGTTAGACTGCTCTATCGGAGGTCATTTGTATACCCACTACTAAGGAAACATGGTGACAACATGAACTCCATACCTCGAGAGAATTATGGCCGGGCACAAGACTCATACTGCATTTAGCACCTGTGCACCACCTTTATTTGTTGTACTTACAGCATTTAATACAATACAAATAAACAAAAATGTAATGCAGCAGTTACCGGAAACTATTTCTTAAATCAATATAACTTATGACAACTCACGGCCCTTATAGTCAGAACAGTGAGAACCCATCCACTGTGCTCCTCAGGCGGTTCCCGAGACATGCATCCTTTGCTAAGAACTAGCAAATGCCTTTCTGTGACATTCTACCCAGTGCAAAGTGAAATGGCGCATGGGGAACGGCACTTGAGACAGAGCATAGCCAAGTCTGTGTTCACAAATAAATCTCGGCCCCCGTTTGATATTCGAGTACAGTAAGGAGCAAAGTGGGATCAACATATGCGGGCCAGCTCACACAATACCTGAAAGGCAATTTTAAACAGCTTACAAAATACAGGGCCACATGTATCATGTATTTTACAGGTTGCAAAGGGCCCGGTTTGTGACTGGTAACATGCTTTTTGGTATGTATGAATTAACTATTTGTGAATTGGTAACATGTTACCAAATCGCAATTTGGGATTGCAAATACATACCAATTCGGTATTAGGAAAGGGCTGTTTAGTGCGTCCCTTCCTAAAACCAAATCGCAGCGGTATGTAGGAATGTTTTGCGACCAAAATACAGTCGCAAAACATTCACATTTTAACACCTACTTCTAGTAGGTGGTAACCCATTCGCAGACAGGAAGGGATCCCCACAGGACTTCTTCCACTTTGTGAATGGTTGTGAAAGCATTTTTTAAGAGCAGGCATTGGTCACACGGACCAATGGCTGCTCTTAAAAAATGAAAAGAAAACTTTTTCTTTTCTTTTTTAAATGCAACTCGTTTTCCTTTAAGGAAAATGGGCTGCATTTAAAAACAAACATTAGCAAATGCATTAGGTTTCGCCTATCTGATTAATAATAGGCCGTTTTGTGTTGTGAATTGTAGCTGTACAATGTAAGTTACAGAAAGTCTCAAAGTGTTATGACTTGCTTATGTACAAAAAGGCAATATATTGTGCTGTTACTAGTGATATAGTGCGGGCAAGTAAAAGCATAATTTTGAAAATGAAATGAAAGATGGAAATATTAGAATTAATTTATGTAATAGCAATATTATGTGTTTAGTGTGGTTCTGAGGAGCTGGGGGCGTGGCTTGAGCTCACAGCGAGATGGCCGCTCTCTAGAGAGGCTCTGCCCGGCTGAGCCAAAATCCGCCCATTATCTGCCTATTACATACCACTCTTGAGCAAATCGCCGCCCGCCCCTTACCTCGGGGGGATCCTGCACGAGAGGGAGCTATTTTCGTGGCCGAGCTCCACTGCTGAGACTGCGGCCGAATGGTGTTTGGATCTGGAGGCCGCTTCATGAAATGGCGGCTCCCGTGCAGCCCTGATGTCGGCGTGTTGTGGCTCCGCTGAAACTCCTTGAGCCTGGCTTGACTTGACTGGCTACCTCTGTGACTGATCTTGATTGTGGTG
Organism: Triturus cristatus; assembly: GCF_964204655.1. Taxonomy (NCBI): domain Eukaryota; kingdom Metazoa; phylum Chordata; class Amphibia; order Caudata; family Salamandridae; genus Triturus; species Triturus cristatus. The sequence goes on along the minus strand of NC_140589.1, from coordinate 987,727,860 downwards.
CACGCCTGGTGCCGCTAATGCTCCGGCCATCGGGCCGTTGCCCTGAGACGTGGATTGTGCCCCTGCTGTGGACGGAGACAACGGAAGATTGGAGGCCCGCGGATCCCGCTTCGGCTGATCGGGGCTGTGCGAGGAGACTGGGTGAATTCCAGAGCACTCGGCGCCCGCGGCGGTGATTGGGGGGTGGTCTGACCCTGGCCGGTGTCTGCGGAGGCGGCGCGGGTGGGGATCCGGACCGCCGCGAGCTGCGGTTGGGTGCTGGTGCGCGCAGACAGGCTGCTTGCTAAGGCGCAGGGGGAGCTAGCTGAAGGCGCGGCATACAGCTGCTGGCGGAGCGGCCTGACGCCCTGTGGTCCGAGTTGTGGATGTACTTGAGACACTGCTTTACATTTGCTGCAGAAGCCCGGATTATAAACGAGACAGATGGTGTGGGTGGGCCTATGGTGCACAGGCTGGAACTGGTGACAATCTTGCTTGGAGCCTCCACTCCTCTTTAACCTGTGGATTTAGCTGGCACTTTTCTCTCACAGCACTTTACCTTCCCAGCGTCCCTGGCCCCTGATGTGACTGCCATCATGCTGCTGCCTTATTAGTTGTGACCCACCTCCTGCCTGTGGGGCCCTCCGCACCTGGTGCTGCCGCAATCCTGTGTAGTTGAGGCGCAGCTACGGTGCATTAATCTACTGACCTGTGGCTTGGAGAGCTCCCTTACTGGCAGCCTGCGCACCCTTGGTACCCTTGGCCTGCGCAGATCTTTCTATCTGTACGGGGGGCCTTCTGTCCTGCGCACTATTCCTGCTACTATTATGGGGAGGACTGACAAAACCCAGCCTCACCTCACCTTTGAGGCGCGCAAAACCTCCAAGTCTTCGCAGAGGGCTGCCTCGGACTCGGAGGCTGATGCCCCGTCTACAGGGCCCCTACCCTTGAAATGACGCTGTTGGCTATGCAGCGCAGTCTGCAGTCCATTGAGGGAATGATGGCTGCCGTGATCCACCACTTGGACCACAGGTCCTCACAGCTTGAAAAGCGAAATGCTCGTATGGGAGAGGTAGAACGGCGCTTGTCGGCGACGGAGGACTGCCTGGGTGAAGTTACCGGGAAAACGCTGAATATGGAAAAGGTCCTTACCCTTATCCAGGCGAAGAATAAGGATTTGGAGGCCCGCTCCCGGCGCAACAAGATCCGGATTACGGGCCTTCCGGAATCCACGAACGTTGATAAAATGGAGCTCTTTGTAGAGAACCTAATCAAGGAGATATTTGGTTCTGATCAGCTATCCCACGTTTGTCATTGAACGGGTGCACGGATCTCTGGCTGAGCGCCTAGTCCCAGGTGCTCCCCCTCTCCCAATTATAGCACGCTTGTTGAATTACAGGGACCGTGATGTCACTTTACGTATGGCCCGTGATAAGGGTAACATTGTGCATCAGGGCAACTCCCTATCGTTCCTTCCTGATTTTACAGTGGCGGTACAGGCAGCGAGGAGAGAGTTTGGCGCTGTGAAATTGTTTTTGCAGTCCGAAGGAGTTCCCTACGCTATGCTATACCCTGCACGCCTACGTATTGGTCCTGAAGGAGACTCCATTTTTTTTACTAACCCTAAGGCTGCTCTGGAATATGCTAAACATCTGAAGCGTGCGCAGGGATGATCCCAGGTGTTGTCGGACAATGAAGAACAGTGAGCGATGTGTTGCCTTTGCTTTCTGCACTATGGCATTAGGGACAGTTTCTATCTTGTGAAGTTGTTCTAACAGTTCCATTTTTGTCCACAGGATGTTATACTTGGTCTCACTGTCTCTACACACCTTTGTTCTCCCCGGGGTTGTGGTACTCAATGTTATAATGTGATAGGCATAGCTACAAGGCATGCTCAGCCACCTCCTACTAGTTAGGAGGCTAGACGCGCTCTGATGTCCCCGTATGGGAGCACCACATCTGAGATTGTTTGTTTTCTTTGTTTGGGGGGTGGGGCTGGGCTGGGATGGCTTTGGCGAGTTGGGGACGCTGAAGTGGGTGGGGGGATGGGGAGTTCAATTAAGCTAACTGGCACTTGTTATCTTCAATGTCGATGTATTTATCATTTTCTACATGGATGTGACCACATATACCGGAATTCTCCATCTCGGGAATCTTGCATGGCTTTTTCACTGAATGGGTGGTAACGTAAAGTTCCTAACATGGAATGTCCGGTGCCTTAACACTCCCCAAAAAATTAGATCTGTATTGGCCTATCTGAATAGGATGGATGTGCAGAAAGCTTTTCTGCAAGAGACGCATCTCACTAAACATTCTGAGAAGTCTGTGGGTGGACGGTGGGCTGGTGTAAAAGTGGCATCCTCTTATTCCACCTACTCTCGTGGCGTGATGATTCTGTTTAAACCGAGGTTCCCTTTACTGTTATAAGCACTGACACGGATGAGCAGGGTCGAGTGGCATTGGTGCATGGCCAGCTGGGCGGTGTGAGAGTTCTCCTGGTAAATGTGTATGGCCCTAACGTGGATGACCCGGCACGCATTTCTGGGTTTCCTACGGGGGAGATAATTTGGGGAGGTGATTTTAATTTGTGCTTTGACCCCACACTGGATCGAATGGGACAGAGAATTGTATGATCCAACAAAGCTGCAGAGGTGTTGCTGGGTTTATTGGAGACTGGAGGGTTGTATGATGTTTGGCGCTTGAGGCACCCTGGGGTGCGTGAGAGTACGCTTGTCTCTTATGTGCACGGGTCATGTACACGTCTGGATCTGTGGCTTGTCACCGACGCTGCTTGTACATGGGTAGTCGGGATTGACCATAAGGCTCGCACACTGTCGGATCACTCCCGGTACTTTTGGAACTCTACCTGTAAGAGACCCCCCTTTGCATGGCGGTTGCAACCCACTTCCTTGACTGACTCTGTCTTTAAGCACACTGTTGGAGAAGCAATTCGAATTTTTTTTCATGAGAATGCTGGCTCAGTGGACAGTGCGGGTGTCTTGTGGGAGGAGTTCAAAGTGACTATCAGGGGAGTATGCATGGGGCTCAGGCTGGTGTGCTGCGTGATCTTCGGCACCGCATTCACAGATTGGCGCTGAGATCTCTACTCTTGAGAGAGCATACGAGACAGACCCATCGTCTGCCACTTTGTCTGAGATTCGGAAACTTGTGATGGAACACAATGATACTATGGATCCCGAAATGGTACACAAGTCCAGACGACCCATCGCACGGTATTAGGGGGAGGGGGTTAGTCCCAGCCACTCGCTGGCACAGAAACTCGCAGCTCCACAGAGTCAAGAATACATTACTGCAATGTTAGATGATGATGGGGTGGCCCATTACACCACTCCTGAGAGTAGCGAGGCTTTCCTTGGGTTCTACTCCAGGCTGTACGAGTGTAAGTCTTGAGTTCCTGAAGCGGATATGCAGTCCTACCTGGATGACATGGCCCTAGGCTGGCTGACTATGGGACATAGAGAATATCTCACACAACCATTTGATGTAGAGGATGTGAAACTTGCTATTATGTCACTCCCCACATGCAAGGCCGCCGGTCTAGATGGACTTCCCAGCGAATTTGATAAAACTTACATTGATGATTTGGCCCCGAGGCTTCTGGATGTTTATGCGGAGTCGTATGATGCTGGCCATCTCCCGCAGCCTTGAAGGAGACCCTTCTGGTTATGCGTTTAAAACCTGATTAGGATTAGAATCGCTGCGACTCTTACCGGCCTCTGTCTATTATTAATATCGATGCCAAGATACTGGCAAAGATGAGTGCTACCCGGCTGCAGCCACTGGTTCCCTTGTTGGTCCTCTCTGACCAATCAGGATTTGTACCTGCTCGGTCAACCACTCGCAACATATGCACGATTTTTGCCACTTTGCATTACTTTGAACCCGACTTCCAGGCTGTGGCAGTGCTGCTGGATGCAGCCAAAGCATTTGATTCCCTTCAGTGGGACTATTTGTTTATTTTTTTAACCAGAATGGGTCTCCCGCTGTTTTTTCTCCAATGGATTAGGGTACTGTACACTAAGCCCGTTGCTAGAGTGCGCGTCAATGGCTGGGTGTTCTCGGCCTTCCCAAGCAGCAGAGGTACACGGCAGGGCTGCTCCCTATTGCCGATGCTATTCACACTTGCATTGGAGCCCCTGGCCTGCAAGCTGCGTTAGCTGCATGCGTCGGCTGCATTGCGTTTCAGGCAGTGACCCTTGATTGTCTCGCTATATGCAGATGACATGCTCCTTTATGTGCGTGAGCCGGAAACCTACCTGCCTGAACTAATTCGCGAGTACGTGAAATTTGAAGGCTATTCTGGGTTATGGTTAACTGGGCTAAGTCGACGGTGTTTCTGCTGAAAGCTGGTACGCGTGAGGTTGAGCTTGACTTTCCTCTGATTGGACCCAGGATCCGGTGAAGTACCTAGGAATCTGGCCACATAGGGAACCTGAATTGGTAATCTTCATGAACTATGGACGGGTTGTAACACAGATAACAGATATAGCGGAACAGTGGTCTAGGTTACCGCTGTCACTGGCTGATCGGATAGCCGTCAGGAATATGGCTATTTTACCCAAATTATTATACTTATTTGTAAATATCCCCATTCGACTAAATATTGCCCTGTTCAATACACTGCAATCGGCCCTTTGTCTGGGGGGGTAAGAAGCCCCGATGTAGCTGGAGCGTTCTGGTGTAGCCGTTCAATCGAGGCGGGTTTGAGGCGACAGATATGCGCCTATATTATCTATGCTCGCAGGCGCAGTTTGCCCACTATTGGTTCTTTCCGCAACAATTCTTGCCGCACACGGCATTCGAGTCCGACGCGGTGCTCCCAATGCCACTAATAGCTACTGCGCTCTACGGAGGGAGTGGGGGCCCCAGGACGGAAATCAAACCAGTGCAGTGCACTGCCTGGGCATGGCGGACCCTTGCCAAGAGGGCACGGCTTGATTATCTGTATGCTCCGAAGCTCCCTATTACCGCACATCCTGGCATATCGGCGGCTCAGGAGAGCCCTGCTGTAAGAGCACTGTCGAATGTGGGTGTTACACGATTGGGAGACCTGTATGACGGGGTCAGTTCCGCTCACTCCAGAGTGTACAGGGTGGCCGCGATCCTGGGCTGATGCTGGGATTTACCTACGTGAGGGTGTGACAGGTGGCCAGGTCTGTCTATCTCAATTATCCCACTGAACAACAAACATTAAAAGCACTGCAGGCGGTGCTGTCTGGGACCGAACGCAAGGGCCTGATCACTAGACTGTATGATGCGTCACAGCGGGAGCAAGAACCGGGGGATCACCCTTCCTACATCAAATGGAACGCTGCGCTGGGGTTTGAGTTGCCGTTCGATAACTGGGATTCCTGCTGCAAGCTGACTGGTCGCCTCACGGCGAACTATAACTTGCGTACCATTCATTTAAAATTTTTGCACCAGTTATATTACACGCCAGTGCAGTTGCGCAGATTTGGCCTGCGGGATACAGCTAATTGTGTGAGGTGCGGGAAGGCCGATGCTGATTTTTTACATCTAGCGTGGTGGTGCAATGAGATAGCTGCATTCTGGGCCAAGGTTGTGAGTGTGCTCTCGGATGTTGTGCTGGAGAGGGAGTGGTGCGAGCCTGAGGTGTGCCTGCTGGGTAGTGTGAAATATCTCAAACCCTGCGATAGGAGATTGGTTGCTGTTTCAACCCTGCTGGCTAAGCGTGCTGTGGTGCAATGTTGGGGCACAAAATCCACGCCCACTGTAAAGAAATGGATCAAGGATTTAACATATTGTAGGGAACAACTGGAAGCGTACGCAGAGGAGTTACCGGAGGCCTCACGACCTAAAGATTTCTGGGCTCCACAAACGGTGTACTTATTGAGCCACCCAGTGGAGTGATTATTTTGCTCCTTTACAAGATATCTTTTTCTCTAGGTCGGGCCAAGATTTGTTGGACCTGGAACTGCTTTTTACGGACTACCACTAATGTGTGCTCACATGATTTCTTCTTTATATACTTCATTGACACTTTTATGATATATATTTGTTTTGTTGGTGCCGAGTGGGATGGGGGGGTTCAGTTGTTCTTGATATTCTTATTGTTAAACGCAAAACTCGGCTTGCATCAATATATCCAAGGATAATATTCTGTACCTCTGCCTTCGGGTTTGTGTTTGTATACATGTTGCAAGCCTGTCAATAAACACATTTTTTTTTTTTAAAGAGTGGTTCTGAGAAATGTTGGGCCCGGTGCCACTGCACTTCCTGCACCATTCAAATCATGCCCCTAGTGCCTGCAAGATAACTGCATTTGTGACTGCCTGTTTAGTAGTAACATATAGCAATATTTGGTGTTTAGAGGAGTTATGACTATTTTTGGTCCCAGTGTCACTGCACCTGCTGCACCATTCAAATCAGGACCTTATTGCCTGTAAGGTAACTGCACTTATGACTGTGTGTTTAGTTGTAAAATATAGCAATATTCGTGGTTTAGAAGAGTTCTGACTAGTTTGGACCCAGTGCTACTACTCCTGCTGCATGAATCACATGCTGACCCTGTTGTCTGCAATGTAACTACAATTGTGACTGCCCATTTAGTAGTAAAATATAGCAATATTAGGTGTTTAGAGTAATTCTAACCATTCAAATCATGACCCTATTGCCTGTAAAGTATCTGCACTTTTGACTGCCTGTTTAGTAGTAAAATATGGTGATATTTGGTGTTTAGAGGGGTTCCTAGATCGTTGGGCCCCAGTGTCACTACACCTGCTGAACCATTGAAATAGTGACTCTAGTCCCTGAAAAGTAACTGCACTTGTGACTGCTTATTCAGTAGTTAAATATAGCAACATTCGGTGTTTAGAGGAGTTCTGACAACTTTTTACCCCGGAGTCGCTGCACCTGCAGCACTATTTAAATCAAGCCCCTTTATATTGCAAGGTAACTGCAAGTGTGCCTACCTGTTTAGTAGTAAAATATAGCAATATTAGGTGTTTTGATGAGTGCTTACAACTTTTGGCCCATGTGCCACTGCACCTGCAACACCATTAAAATCATTGCCCTAGTGTGTGCTAGATAACTGCACTTGTGACTGCCTGGTTAGTAGTAAAATATAGCAATATTAGGTGTTTTGTGGGGTGCCTAGAGCTTTTGGTCCGGGTGCTACTGCACCTGCTGCACCATTCAAAGCATGACCCTATTGCTTGCTAGATAAATACACTTGTGACGGCCAGGTTAGTAGTCAAATACAGCAATATTATGTGTTTAGAGGAGTTCTGGCACATTTTGGGCCTGGTGCTACTGCACCTGGTGCACTATTCAAATCATGGCCCTGATGTCTGCAAAATAACTGCACTTTAGGTTGCCTGTTTAGGAATAAAGTATAGAGATATTAGGTGTTTAGTGGGGTGCCTGGAGCTTTTGGCCCCGATGCCACTGCACCTGCTGCACCATTCTAATCAAGCCCCTCTTAACTGCAAGGTAACTGCAATTGTGACTGCCTGTTTAGTTGTCAAATGTAGCAATATTAGGTGTTCAGAGGAGTTGTGACAACTTTTGGACCCAGTGTCAATGCACCGGCTGCACCATTCAAATAATGACCTTGTTACCTGCAAGATAACTTCACTTGTGACTGCCTGTTTAGTAGTAAAATATAGCAACATTTGGTGTTTAGTGGCGTTATGACAACCTTTGGCCCTAGGGCCCCTGCACCATTTAAATCACTGGTAAGGTAACTGCAATTGTGACAGCTTGTTTAGTAGCAAAATATTTAAATGTTAGGTGTTTAGAGAAATTCTGACAACCTTTTAGCCCAGTGTCACTCCACCTGCTGCATCATTCAAATCATGACCCCATTGCCTGTAAAGTAACTGCACTTTTGACTGCCTGTTTAGTGTTACATTTTAGCAATAATCTAGGTTTAGTGGGGTGCCTAGAGCTTTTGGCATCGGTGCCACTGCACCTGCTGCACCATTTAAATCAAGTCCATTTTAACTGTAAGGTAACTGCACTTGTGACTGCCTGTTTAGTAGTCAAATATAGCAATGCAATGTGTTTAGAGGAGTTCTGACAACTTTTGGGCCCGGTGCTTCTGCACCGGCTGCACAATTGAAATCATGACCCTGTTAGTCTGCAAAGTAACTGCACTTGTGGCTGCCTGTTTAGTAGTAAAATATAGATAGCTAGTGTACATTAACTTCATTTTTAACACGCAATGTTTATTACAACATTTAAAATTTGATCAAAATGGCTAAACAAATTAAGTTGAAAAGATCAATCCGATAATACCTACAAAGCACACATAAAGGTACTGAGGCATGTTTTAGACCTCCCAAAAGCTAGTCCGTTAACTAGCACACTGACCACTTGTGATGGAAAATTTAGAAGGAAAAATGAGGCCTGACTCGCGTGCCGGTCCCCGTCTGGCCGCTGCCGGCGGTCAGGGTTCTGTAGCAGTAGCTTCAGATGTTGTTCCACTTGTTCCAAAATTATTTCACTTTAGCAACACTAGTGGGACCCACTGATAGGAAGATACAGTCCTGCTACTGATATTTGAGTGAGCGTTGTAGTGCAGGATGAGTCTGAGAGAGGGGACGGAAATTCTGGGGCTGCCGGAGCACATGGCGTAGCCATGCCCCTGCACCACACGGCTTGCTCACGTCTCCCGCTTCTCTCTCCGCTCCACCTGCCTCTCTCCACAAGAAGTTAGTGCAATAATTAACAAGACTGCTGGAGGAGAAAAACTTGACCCCCTTTGTTATATCCGGGAACTTCAATCTATATTCAATGGGCACCTCGGCAGGCGACTTAACAATAGCCCAAACCACACTTAGGGAAATACCCGACCAGGGCAGCAATACATCCAGTTACCAAACGAAAATTGGGAGTTGATTATTGGACGATCGCGAACACTTAAGCCTTAGGGCCCTGAACGACAGGTTTCAAACAAATAATCTGCCAAATGCCACTTCTACTCCAGCAAAACCAATATTGCTTGGACTACACTTTTGCATCCCTGTCTAAATTTCAACACGTTTGTTCATTTCAAATTAGAGACCATCTTCCACAAGGAGGCATATTTTCACCATACATCACTACCCCAAACCATGTAAAGCAGACAACTGACAAAATCTACCTTACAAATTGCAGACGCATTGAGAGCACAACTGTCTGGATTACTCAACTGCATGTAACCGTAAGGGACATACTTTAAGACATTTTAGGTAAAGCAACTAATGCGGTAAAAACGTGGGAAATTCTGGTTGGAACACTACAGGGAAAGCACTCTAAAGCAAATAAATCCAAATGTGATGATAAAGAGGTCACTAGTGCAACACACAACCCTAGATTCAGGGAGTACAAACCCGAAATAAAAAAAGCCCTCAGAATTCTGAGGGAAAAGCCTGGGGATTTAACAGCCTTCGAAGCGTTAAAGTCAAATAAAAAACTAATAAAGAAGTTAAAATGGTCCATAAAAAGAGACCAGGACAATGAATTACGGGCTAAATTACACACTGGTATAAAATACAACAACAGCACTAGATTTTGGACTACAGTAAATCGAATTCTCAAACCAGACAATAGAGGTATAAACTCATATATCACTGATGCTTCATGGGTCCACTACCTAAAAAATTATTCTAATGACGAATCTACAGATAACCTCCAGACGGGCATCTGGGATACTTTAACAAATATACAACATGAGGAACTGTTGTGTAGTTCCTCTAAACCTATATAGGATCTGCGCGTTTAGACAACATACACTATAAGATTGGTGTCAAACTGATTCTAGACACCCCTACCGGGTATGTTAGCCTGTATACCAACTAGCTCACAGTGCCACTAGAAAACCCTCTTACCAAGGAGAGAACAGTTATTGGCAACTATCGAACATGACAACCCTGTCCCATCATGGATTGTGGAAACAATGCAATACTTTTCACTCAGTCACTCGGGCTCACTTTTACTCAGAGAGATACACAGAATAAACGGTGGGAACGTTTTTCAATAAGCATTTATTGAACCAGCGTCATTCTAGTGTAAAATAGGTGGGCTGAAACAATCATTAGACAGTAACAGATATAAATGATTATAAGTACTAACAGAATAAAAGGATGGTAGATTTCTACCATTGTGCTAAAACAATGAATATAGGCAAGTATATAAAATACATGACAGTAGAATGAGCACTCCTACGATGCGACCCTAACTAGATGTACCTAAGTGTACCTAGCATGTATGTGGGTGTAAAGCCAAGAATCCCTCTAGGATAAAGTCAACCCCATTACCTGAAGTGAGAGACTGTTGGACCCCGTCTTGGTCTCGAGATGGACACCCTGCAAGGGATGCCAGACCACTGCAAGCTGGAGTGTCTGCATGCAGGAACCTCAGCGTCTCGCATCAGTGTCGGCATGGAAGTACTTTTCTCCTCTGACTACCTCAGCAAGATATAGTGTATATATATACCCAAAGTGATACCCCCAGGGAATCTACCTTGCTGTGTCATGTCGGAGTAGGATGGCGAAAGGAATTACCCTAATACAAAGTTATTATGCAGGAGATGGTAGGCTTGCTGTCCTGCTGTGATTCCAAGAATCCTCATGCATAATGAATGAGGCTTAACCTTTTCAGAGAAAACCTCATGCCATCTTTTAGGCATTACCGTAACTAGGTGAAAGGTCAGTACTAAGAACCGTTATGTAGTGTAATGGTAGGGGAGAATAGAGGTGAAAGGTTAGGGGACTACCTGAGCCTATATTGGGGTCCCTATATGGAACATAACAGAACTGCCCAAGGTAAATGCAGATAGCATTAAAAAACAAATAACGAAAGGGCAAAAAGAAGGTGCCCCGGGCCCAAACAGCATACCTCCAGCGGTATTTAAATAGGTCAGATGCACACGAATTGTCCCGGCAGGATGGAAAAGTTCCATTATATCTCCCATTTTTAAAGGAGGGGCAGACTTCTTCCAGCAAGCTACCGCTTTATAACTCTGATGGATGTTGACGCTAAATACTTTGCCAGAATTGTGCTTGACGAGCTAATATCATGGACCCATACAATCAGACCGAATTTTTAAAGTCATCTGGCACGATTATAAACATCTTAGCAATCTCTTTAGGTATAGATGCTTCCTGTGCATCCAAAACACCACTATACTTTTGTTGTATCGATTTCAAAGCAGCCTTCAACTGTGTGGACCGGGGAAAGTTGTGGCAGAAGCTAGCAAGCTGGAATATACCGCAAAACCTTTACAGATGTTGATGATGCTTTTAAAAAAAAAAAACATATTTTATTGTCTTTTATAGTCAACATATCACCTACAATTTCAGTAATACATTTACATCTTCCAGTCTCTGTATCACTTTCTTACATCTCATGTCTTTTAATTGAATAATGCACCTATACACTCCGGAGACATTTAATGATTAGTCTTAGTGTCGCTGTCTAGTCTACTTCTGTAAAGGCATTATCTCCCCTCCCAACTTTTCCCCAACATTCCCCCCTCCCCTGCGCTGCTGCTTTCTATGTTGTCATACTACATCCTTCTGAGTTGCATTGTGATCTTATGTCCTGTACCTCGGTGACACGGGGCTCTCCTCGTAAATCTTGGGGGACCTGCCTGTTATGGGCTCCTCTCCTCTAACTCTGGCTCTATTCCCTCGTCCCACACTCTTCTCACAGGTCACCCCTGTCCAGGTACTCCCTCCGAGGTGGCGGATTCCATTTCTGGGTCAGAATTTTTCATGTCTTCCAGCAATATGTTGATAATGCTTTTTAGCGACATGTGGGTGCAAGTCAAAATAGGAGCAGACACGCATTCCTCTCTCGAACAATTCTAACAACTAGAGGTCTAAAACAAGGATGAGTTCTGGCACCAACCTTATTCAAACTACTACTGGCAGATTTGACGTAACCACTACAATCATGGACTCCTCATGCTCCTAAACTAGGCCGAAAAACAATATCAAGCTTTTTTTACAGTACTAGATCTTGGACTACAGTGAACCGAATTCTCAAACCAGGCAATACAGGTATAAACTCCTATCACTGAGGCTTCATGTCCCCACTACCTAAAAAAATCATTTTGATGACAAATCTACAGATAACCTCCAGACAGGCATCTGTGATACTTTAACAAATATAAAACATGAGTAACTTACCAAGGTAAATGTAGATAGCATTAAAAAACAAATAACGAAAGGGCGAAAAGGAGCCTAGTTCCCAAACAGCATACCTCAAGTGGTATTTAAATATGACCCAGATCTCTGGGTCGGAATCTAAGCCCCAGTATTTTCTGAGGTCAGATGCACATGAATTGTCCCCACCACTACAATCATGGAATCCTCATGCTCCTAAACTAGGCGGGAAAACAATATCAAGCTTTTTATATGGCGATTATGTGGTACTGGTTAGCTGCACTCGGTGGGGCTTCAATGACTGCCCGACACAATGACGGTGTACTCCCCAGCCAACGACCTGTCGATCAACCTGGGCAAACAAAAACCATGAGTTATAACATCAAGAGTGCCCGAAGACAGGCCTGCTTTTTGGGTGAAACATGGCTGGAAAGCGCAGATGAATATAGTATCTTGGGGTATTTATTGATAACAAAGGCAGCTTTTTTAACACAGAAGGCTGCAATACAAAAGAAAGGCCTGGTTCCCATTCGCTTGTGCAGCAGAAGCAGTGACTCAGGATTTATTCACTGATGGTGAACTAGCGGTGTTTAGTTCTTAGCAGTTCGACCATCCTAATCACCTGGATTTATTTCCAGGCATTGCTGTTCATTCAAGTTCAAGACACTACCCCAAAGAATTACGGTCTATGGTGTCCACCACTCTCTATGACTGTTTGTTACCGCCGAGGAGTTTGAATCCCTCTCTCTCTGACGACCTTCGGACGTCTTAGAGGCCTGTCCTCCGACAGACATGGTGCCCACGCCCCCTTTGTGTTTATCTCAGTCCTGATGAAGACCCCACTTCGTAAGGTTGCATCCAACACCTACAACAATCAAGGGGTCGAAACGTCGACTTAACATCTTTGGCCAATATCGTCAACAGTACATGATGCACTGTGATCGTCTTTATATGGCATTATTCAGAATTGTGGATATTGTGATTATGATTTAATCTGTGTATTAAATACGGCAGAGATTCAAGTATGCCGCTCAATTTGAGTGTAATTTAGTATATTTACCACTGTGTTCACTTCCTTCCAAATTCCGCACTAATTCACTCACCCCCCCCATCCCTCTCTTTGGGCACGTGTTCTACTTTTACAAATTGTTGCTTAAAATTGCTGACTCCATTTGAAACATCTTAACATATTCGGTGTGATTAAATGGCATTCGAACTTTTTTGAGCTGTTTGCTTAATTGTGTTTCTTTAATGTTTTGCTTTAAATGAATTGTATGCTGGGACCACTTTTCTCTATACTGGTTCTGGCCACAGCATTTAAATACTTAAAGAAAAAGCTTGCTGGTCCCTCACTGATGCCACTTCTGGAAGTTGTAAGAGCAAAGCTTTTCCTAACAATCTCATATGAAAGTGAAGCATTAAAAGGGCAGGACGTCAGCACCCTAGACTCCGCAATCACTTGTGCTTACAGGATGATATTTTCCCTGCCAAGTTATACCTCACCCTTGCAGATAAGATTAGAATTCGGGTTGCTAAAAGAGTCAATTAGCCAGGTGCAGTGCATACATAATATGTTAGAACAAAATTAGCAAAGTTGAAACTGAACCACATGTTATAGGACGAGCTACAGCACTGGAATACGTCACCGGCAACAGTGTATCTGCAAGAGTCTCTCGTCCTTGCAGGCCTCACACAAATTGAACAAACTGCTACCCATTTACAGACTTTCAAGCATCTGGCCAAGAAGTCACTTAAAACTCAATCTGTTTTAGAGGACAAAGCCACACTAGCAAAAAGAGCACATGGGTGGATGACACCAAACAACTATTAAACTATTGCCCTTAAAGGTTACTTTGCCACTGGTTACCCAGCTTTTATCAAGCTGCAGTTTTTAAAATACCAGCTGGGGTTATTACCAGTTAAAGATCATATGGCACCCTGGCTGCGTGGAAATCGCCCTCTTACCTGCCGACCTTGTGGGAGCAATTAGGAAGATCTGCTGCACTTAGACTGTGCCTGCAACATATTTCTGACAGAAGGGAAACAACTATTAACTTTAGCCTGCTTCGATCCAGGGGATCCCCAGCTAAACTGCCGCTTTGTCATATATTTGTTAAAGGTGGAGCAAAGATTCAACAAAAATTTAATTTGTTCATCGCAGCAGACGCAAACACAGCTTAAATGGTTACATCATTGGAGTTGACCTGTTTTATCCTTGAACCAAATGCGCCTGAAACTAAACTATAAAAAATGTGAAACAGTTCTCCCTTTTAAGTGACTTCGACCTACGTAACAGCATCTAATCTGCTATAATAGCACTTCTTGTTTACTAAAGCACAGATTTCCACCTTCTTTCTTACCACTCCATACTTTTAAATTTAAATGCAAAGACTTAATTTTAAAATTGCTAATTTTATGCACACCATGTATTCTTGTATTTATATCATGTGTAACTTTTAATGCAATGGTTTCAAGTAACTTAGCAATTATTTAAAATAAACTTGAAACAAACTTTCTAAGGCTAAAGCATCTGCTTTACACAACTTAGTAATAAAAAAGCAAGCTTTCCAACTATCTGCCTTTCCAATGGGAAGAAATCTTATCTTGACAGTGAAAGAGGCTTAAACAGTATGAACAGCTTTAGGAATATTGTAAATGTGTACAGCCAGGGGAAGTTAAAAACAAAAGCTGAGAACACAGTAATTGGGTTATGGGAACTGATAAAAAAGACACTTTTAAGGTATATTAAATACTAGAGATTTCACAAGCGCAATCACAGACATAGTGCTCTGCTGACCCTAACAGGCCAGGTAGGTCGATTTGCGACCAATTAGGAAACGCTAAATGAAACTCATGGAGTTTCATAGATTCAAATAGAGAATATCTAATTGCGATTCACAGACAATCGCAATTAGGTAGTTGCTATTTGAACTAATGATACATGTAGCCCACAGGCTTTTAGAAAGGGGCCAGGGTAGGATGAGAGAAAACCTCTTTAAGATGTTCATTGTTACAGACGTAAAACACAGCAAAAAACATATTTGAACATTAACCTAGTAAAAAAATGCTTTTCTTAACACCCCACAGCACAATCCCTTGCCTGCCACAAAGTTAGACAGTTTTGGGTCAACCTACTTTTAAAACAGGAAGGTTGTCATAAGAATGACAGAACATCCCTCCCTTTCAAAGAAAGACTCCATGACCTTGAAAAACAGATTTACTTTACACTAGCAATAAACTACAGAAACATTTGGAGATAAAAAGCGTTTGCTGCCATGAAGTATAACTTGCTACATAAGTACACAGTATTATTAATTCACTTAACTTAAACATTGAAAAAAATGTCATCATCAATTACAAACACTCATTAAAAACACAGGATGGACTGGGTACAATTAAAGAAGAAACATTATGCTTCATAAATTACATGTTCATGGCAACACCGCAAGGTAAATGGTTTCATATATGTATATTTGCCCGTTTCATTAGATACACTCCTCAGTTTGTTAATTACATTCACCATGGTTACTGCTGTGCCAGGGAATGCACTACTCTGACAGTTATAGCTGATTAGTAAAGAGCAAGAAAGGGCTCCCCCTGATGGTTATTGGTTTAGAGTCCCTACTGTCGTAGGGATACCCCATGGGGATTTTGTAGTAAGTCGGTTGACAATCTTGAGGGCCCAACTTGCAAATCAGTGATCAAGATCATCTGGTCCTACTTCAAATGCCCAAAGACCATCCTTGCAGCTGATAGCACTAGAGTCAAGGCTAAACAAGAGGTCTCTCACCCAACATTAAACTCTTTAAGTCGCAGCCTATCAGAAAGTGCAACTGTCTGGCTATGCAAAAGACATCTTGGGGACTTTCAGAAAGTTGACCTGGGAATGCATTCCATCCGTGACTTGATATTATCTTTGTGATTTATAACTCACGTTTTCTGCCTTTCCATTTGCTGGCTTTATTTGCTTTAGGCTGTGCAGCTTGAGTTCATACCTCCCCACGCTAAAGCTGTGTTTACAATATTTCTTCCACAAACCTGTTTTCTGTAATGAACAGACCTTTAAATCTTTTTCTTATCTCGTCATATTTGCTAGGGGCACATGTCCTAAACCGAGGTCAAAAGTCAAGCTGAGTTTTCGTAGGAGCCTGGTGTTTATTTTACTTTTGGCTGACTTCAAAGTGAAAGCGTTTATATTAAAGAGGATTGCAACATAGCCCTCTGAAAAGGTATCTCATTCTTCAGCTGCACAAAACATTTGAACGTATTTTGCAAAATCCCTCTTCTTTGGTGAGTCCGTTTAAATTATTAAACTGCCTTTTAGTGGCAAAGTACAAAATCGCATTTCCGTCGCAGCATCAGCCCAACATATGGTGATCTTGGGCAATTTACACTGTTTATGGCCCATTCACTGTCAAGCACAGGATAAGATCTTTTCACGTGAAGGAGCCAGCCTCATTGTAACACAATTTAACTATGCTTGGTTTGTACCTTGATGTGTAAAGCACACGGTTCATTTATGACATCTGTGGGAACTCATTTTGGAGAGTTGGATAAGTTTAAAGTCACTTTTTATGATAGCATTTGTGTTTATGTTTAGCTACAAAATAATTATGTATTCCACGTTACATCTTGCTACTGAAATGGCTGGTGTGCTTGTGCCTGGTCCAGTGTCCCCCTTACTCCACTTGTTACTGAAGTGCCACAACAGACCCACCACATGAAGTTTCCAATGGGCAGTCAAGGTTCGAGGAGGTGACACAGGGGAGGGGGGTTTGGAGAGTGCAAATGGTCTTGTGGAAGTGGTGGTTGTATGGTTGCTTGTGTCTCCGACCGGAACCAGTACAGTTAATGTCTAGTGTCTATTTCGATTGTATACAGCCAGTACTGTTAATTAGTCTGCTAGCAATCTGGGATCCACCTTCATCTAAGGCATCTCAGGTTCCACAGACAGCTACCACTAATAATCAACAGTTTACAGTCACTGTTACAGTGTGTAGAAAGTAGCAAGCCCTGCGTGCTGCAGGTCAATATATTTCCATATTTGGGCTACACTTTCAACAGCATTATGCACTGAGTACTGGTAGCATTATGCACATAGACGCACTCCTGAAGATACTATTATCAAAAAGGTCCGCCTCAGGATTAAACAGGGACTGCAAGCCACCAGAAAGACACAGAAGAAAAGGACTGCTTTACTGTTTGAGTTTGTTGGTAAAACATCTCTGGGCTGCTGAATTAGACTCTCCTTCTGGTTGTGTGAAGGTAAATAAATTCTATAGTCTAAGAGCCACGAAGGCTGGCAAAGCTTTCCTTAAGATGGCTAGAAAGCTTCATTCTGGAAAGATGACACTATCAGGGATTGCAAGAAAACAAATTCCTAGCCCCTTAAAAATAAATCTCTTCCTTTAAATTCCCTGAAGGGCCTTTAATCAAGCCCTGCTTTCTTTAAAAAAATTGAGGAAGAAGGTGGTTGCCCTCAATTACCAGTGTTGGAAAATTGGTTCTTGGAGCCGAGAGTAACCATGGAGTGTTCGGACTCTATTGATAAACCCTCGTACCGGTCATGTCTCCAGAGAATCTTCCAGGACCTGTGGGAGATGGTGAAGTATTGGAACCACTTCATGCTGGTTTTACAATGCAGGATAACGATACTGAATTTATACGTAGGCCGGTATTGGCCTACGGGTCAGAAAGCCAGGCTATCACCCAATAAATGTGCAAAACATCTACAATGAAATCTTTTAGCACTACACCTAATGACAAATCCTCGATAGTCTCCAAAACATCAGACGCCTGAACGTGACTTACATACACTTAGTAATTTGCCAGGGAACTAATTCCACTATTCAGAGTCGTTGCACTGTTTAGAAAGAATGTTGTCTTCTATCCTATCCCTGATTGAAAAATCTATAAACAACTCAAATTACATCTTGGATTTCCTCTTGGCGATTCTCCAATGTTTGGTTGATAAAGAAGGAGAGAATAAAGCCAGTTATTTGAATACACAATTTGAATTTCAAATGCTGGCCACAACTGGCTCTTATATTGTACATCATCAGAACCATCATTCATCTCCTAAGCTGTCCTACAGGAGCTTCGGGAGACAAGGAGGCCACTCACAGAGTACAAATAGGAAGGAGAACAGCAATAATATTAGAGAGAGGATACAGACCTACTCTGCGAACAACCTATTTGATACTCTTCCTCTGAATCAACTGTCTTAGTGATGGCCTCCTCAGACTTAAGGCAATAAGGGTGCTATATTTTTCATTTTCCAGAGCAACAAGGCTGTAAAACCTTCGAAAGCCAGATTCATAGAAGCTCCACAGAAAAAGCTTCAAACAATTATAAAAAGAAAACACCGCAAAGCATACATTAAACCGGTTTGAAAAATTATGCTTTGCTCAAATATAGGCACCTGTAAAGGAAAAGGAATAAGACGTAAATGTTTCTGTGGTTATCCTTGGCACTAATTCTGTTGGCCTGTTGGTTGTCCGTGCTTCAAAGGCTGAATCAGACCTCATTAATAATGGTCCACTGAATGGTAACCTACTATTGACTCTAATTTCCAAGGCCAAGGTCCTTTCATCGCATTCAAGGAGTAATATTGATAAAAGAGTGAAAAATCTATCTTTAAAAATAATTCCACATGCCTTGAATAACCCGCTTACTTTGGATTTCATTGTACTTTTTGATGATCAGGAAACATTACCGAATACATGTTTCTTGCTTAGCAGGAATTAGAACATTGGAATGTTGGAAGCTCCATAGAAAACAATGGAGTGCTCCGGGCTTATAATGGCTGGTATAAGCCCGGAGCTCCAACATTCCAATGTTTCTTTGTTCACAGCTCTGGCTGTGAACAAAGGCTTCAGGGAGCCTGAGGGGATTTGAATCCCCTCGCGGTCCCTGAAGGCTTCGTTTTATTTGTTAGAACATTCTGTCCTCTAGTGGCAGAATGTTCTAATAGCCTTATAGCCCTTCGTAGCAGGGCTATACCGGCTTTTAAAGTCCCTCTGCTTTGTTAAAGTCCCTCGCCTTCGGCTCGGGCCGTTAATGATGCAGTGGGCCTTTAATAGCCGGTATAGCCCGCTACGGCGGGCTATAAGGCTATATTATGTAAAATATTCAGGTGAATCATTCTTCATTGTGAATGCATATATCCTCCCTGATGCCTATCACACCCAGTTGATTAAACTACTGTTATCATCGATATCCGAGACTACAGAACGGGAGGAATGTGGATAGGCAGTATTAGCAGGAGATCTTAATTCTGAAATGTCTAACCATGCACTATGGGTATTTGTGGACCTGGAAGATGCTCTATAAATTCCTCCTGCTGTACTACCCATACAAATCAAATCAGATAATAGAGGATTTATCCTCTTGGACTCTTTAAGAAAACAAGAATGTTTAATAGGGAATGGTAGAATTGATAATGACATCCCTGCAAATTATACGCATACGTCAAACAAGGGGTTCTCCCACATCCATTATTTAATTGTTGCTCCAACATCCATTATTTGTGTCTTAATCTGTTTTTGGCTTCATTGTTTCATTGAATGCCACTGACAGCCATTTTAGTGACCACAAAGTTCTTCCATTCTGGTTCCATTTCTTGATAGAAAATGTACAGGTCATGGAACTGCAAAGAATATACATGAGGTTTAGGAAGTCCAACAGCAGAAGTCACTGGAGGCCTTATAAAATTAATAATAAGTTGAAAGAGTCTTTACTTGCAGTCATTGTGGACAGGCATGTGATGTATTCAGATACCCTACAAAAATATGATTTATATATGATGCAATTTGTGAAGAAAGATAATCTGTCACCTACGACCCCCTCATGTAGATCAAATTTGTGATTGTTTATCCTATTAAATAAGGATGACAATGTTATCTTTGATTTCTACTGAAAGGGGTAAATTGATTGGCCTATTGAAAAGGAGATTTAGATTAAAAGCCTAATGAAAAAAACAGGAATGTGATTGCAAGAGGTTGCAATTCGAAAAGACAGAAGCAAATGCTGGGAAATTGTTTCCCAGTGTTGTGGAAACAGAGTTAGATTGCTCCCAATTCCAATCAGGAAAGATCAATTGCTGATTTTATTTCTGATCTCTATGGCCGAACTATGATGAAGAGATGTTTTGTTAGCATGACGTTCCATATTCAGTCTCAGACTTAATATATGCTTCCCCTACAATGGAACAAATGAAAAGTTTCATTCAGAGAATGAGAACCTTAGGTGCGATGGACACGGATGACATCTCTATAACAGTAATTAAAAGGGAGGCCATGTTGTGGTCAATTTTTCTAACTCCAGTATTTGATTGCTGTTACAAATATTGTATAATCCCTCCTTCATGGACAAGGAATGTTATAGTTCTGCTATATAAAAATGGGTCACACAATCGGCTCAATATTCACAGGCAAATTACTCTTTTAGATTTGGTTGGAAAGATTTTGAGAAGAGTATTTTGAATCCTCTCCACACTTGGGTGAACGAGGATTCCAACTGAAACATCTAGCTTTAGGAAAAATCACTGTGCATTAGATAATATTATAATGCTTTTTCTATTTATGGAAAAAAAAGTCACCATTCATGATCAATTGGTATATACAACCATAATAGATAGTTACACTGTGTTTGACCGAGTGGACTACCAAATGCTGTGGAAAGAATTGCATAGGCTTGTCATGCCAGGCAAGCTGTTGTGATTAATTATTGCTTTACACTCCTCAACTTGGTGTCAAGTTCTTTTAGAAGGATATCGGGCTTGACATCCACAGTTTAGACCAATAATGGATTGAAACAGGGTTGTCTTTTGGCCACCATAATTGTTCTCTCTATACATGTCTGGCTTGCCTCAGGTTCTTTATTTCAGTAAGGGGGGTCAGCCAAAAATAGCAGGTCGCCGCCTGCCACGCTTGTTGTACACAGATGACATTGTTATCTTTGATTTAAAGCCCATGGACTTTAATAACTGCTTGTCATCTCTCCATTAGTTTGTTCATTCCCAAAATGAATGTTTCCAAAAGTAAAGTTTTAATTTGTGGGAAAAATAAACTTCAGAAAGATTGTAGCTATCATTGGCCGTTAGTAAACAGAAGTTGGAAGTAGTGAAGTCCTATCATTATCTAGGGATTTTTTCTTTTAGCAACCCGAATGAAAACAAGCATTTATTACTTAGTTCTAGCATGGCCACATCTCAAGCCAATGGACTAAGGTTGTTGGATACAGACACTTTACACATTTCTTATCAGTCTATCGAGTAAATGTTCCCCAACTTTACTGCATGCTGTACAAAGAATCAATGTTTTAAAATGGCACTTTTTAAATAAAATTGAAAGTCAAATGTATACGAAATTATGTAATTTGAACACGTGCTGCTGTACAAGCAATCAGACTAGAATTTGGGCTGATTAGCACTTCTGTACAAGGGCTGGCTCTTGTAGTACGATGTGGATACTGGTGGCTAAGAAGCAAAGATAACCCATTAAGGAGCTTTACGCATGCAGAAACCTTTTAAATGAAGAAAGAAAGCTATATGTTTTATAAGACTTTACATAATTGCTCAAAATCTGTTTGAGTTAAATCAGGAAATTCTTTTTTCATGGCCACCTTTTTAGTTAAAAAGCCTTTTAAAGCAGTCCTCAGGCAATGTAAGCTTAAGTTAGGACTCAAACCTTCACATAAAAAAGGGGAAATTTAATGCAATAACTCCCTCATCTATTGTGAAGAAATCACAAAAATATTTGACCTAGAACCTTGATCGTGGAATCTGTCACTTTTTAATGTTGCAGCGACTGAATATACTACCTTCGAAATGCTTAGCCACTAATTGGTCAAAGATGCAGGTTAAGAATAGAATATATGATTAGTGCAACAGTGGAATAGAGAATGTCAATCATGTATTATTTTATTTGCTGCACTACCTCTTATATGCAGCCTATGTTTCCAGGTACTGCATAGAAGGAAGGATCCTTGTCAGTCTTTCCATTTATTTTCATTTTCTGAAGCTTGGACACATCACGTCGTGCCCCAGTTCTTTATCTATCCCATTCTTGCGTGTGGGGAAGTGTCGTCTTCGACTGAAGTCTTTGTTTTTAAAATACAATGTACGCATTATGGATGAAGCACACCATTTGCTATTCTCCATTAATGAAAGCATCTGTAAAAAAAATTGATCAAAGCATACTTTATTTATGAAAGATTGTTAAATTATCTTGTGGATCTCTTTTGAGATCCAAATTCTGAATAAAGAATTGAATTGAAAAACACCTGTGCAACCACAAAGTAAAATGCTATTTAAAGAAAGAGAAGTGAGAGAGAATGAGTCATTTTTCTTTCTTTCTGAGGGGCCAACATAATGTAACATTGTTATACAGGGTGAAAGCAAGAAAGACTGGTCTACTATTATTATGTTTGAGATTTGTTGTTTAGTGGAGTAACTAAAATATAATGTATCCATCCTTTTTATGTCCTCTAATTTTTTACATTTGGATCAAAGGGGTTTAGAAGTAAATATTGTATTTACAGTGGAGAGTTTGGGAATATTAAAATCATATTTGATCTTTCGTCAATGTTTAATACTTTCCCTGATTGGTGAAATGGCTGGCTCAAATTAATCCCCCCAAAGCATACTTTCACATTTAGCCACGGCCACAGAACAGGTAAAAGTCTTTGATACATGAAACCCCTTTTCAATCAAGTCAGTATTGTCAGAATAGGCAGCAGGTCACCGGCCAAATACTCTAGGCTTTAACATGCAAAGCAATGGGATAGATGAAAACATGGCAAGGCTTTCAACATACCAACAAAATCTAAAATTGCAAGCTGTCCCATTGTTACGTGTGATACCTTCATCCATTCAAGGCTTATTACCCAACTGCACTTTACTGCTGGGGGTTTCAGCCTATAGCTACAATACTGACAGCAACAGTTCATGTTCCGGTATACAATTGATGTCTTAAACTCGCATGGGGACACTTAGCAGCTATGAATATCCACACCACAGCTGCACCACTTTAAAAAAAAGTCAGGCAAAGAGTGCAGAAAATCAGTGGCGAGGATGTTTACAGTATCCAGTTTCAGGTGCCTTAGAATACAGGCTACAAATGAATGTTCTTTAATTCAAAATTGTAATGGTTTCACAAGGTAACATCTTGTTAGCAGGGTTGACTACCCCTACAATGTCCCATTATACAGTCAGGAGTAGATTAATGACCCTCAACTGTGCCCCAGAACTGTTTTATTAACCCAATTGAATATAGCACTCTTTTTTTTATTAATGTATGAATAGTCTTGTAAATCAGACAGAGTCCGACAGAGTGAGTATGAGAGGTAATCAGATGTGAGAGAGGGTAATGATTTGTGAGTTTGAATGAGAGCGCAGTATTAACAAAAGTCCTTTGGACACACAACTAATGGGAAGACACTAAATACCCTGCTTTACTCCTTTACATTAAATATGTGCTTTATAACAACCACTGCAACAGCACGTTTTGGAAACACTCGAAAAACTCTACTTTGGGGGTTAGGCAGCTAAACATTGATAAGAACTGATTTCAAAATGTTTGGAAAACACTGAGAAAACCCACTGAAATTCACAGAAAACCACTGAAAACAGACCAGCCTATAAATAGGAAGCTAACATCAAATTCCATTCCTTGTTAATATCTCCCGGGAAGAATGAGTCAAAGGGAAGAAGGAGGCTGAAGATAATAGGTTTAATGAGCTCAGTCAAAATAAAGATTTATCCCTGATAGGTGGTAAATACTGGCAGGTCTCATTTTGCTTAGTTTGGGAAAGGTGATCTGTACTTGCAGATGTTAAAGAACAGAGAAATTGATCAGGAATGAGGTAGCATACTAGACTTAGTTTGTGATTGGTGGCACACCTTCCATCACTATCCATATGCCTCCAATTATTTACCCTTTTGGTCTTGCCATAAGATAGAGGAATTTGGAGAAATGAGAATATCCATTGCAATAGTGAAATGAGTGACTTGACCACATCTTAGCTAAGATGAGGATATCTATATCTCAGTCCAGCCAAGATGATGATACAATTAAAGGCAACATATCTGCAGTTTAGAAGGGCACAGCTAAGGGTGGGTAAGTATTAAGGTTTGAAGAGGAAGTCTGTGGAAGAAATTTCACCAAAACAAGATTTAAAAGGTATGGTTTTGGAGGTATGAATTGTTCTCCGCAGCTAAATTATAGGAATAGAAAAGGCCTGTGTAGGAGGGGAAACAGGACCATGGATTAGTACTGGCGTCTGGAGAGGCAGTTTAGTGAAGAATCTAGATTGCAGAGTACAGTTAATGATGTGTGTTTTTTGGATTCATCAAGGAGGAATGGAAGGAGGATGAAGAGAGAGAGCTTAATGAAGACTAGAGAGGGAGTTGGGATTTTGTGAGTGTGGATTCTTGAGTAATGCCCAACCCGTCAGTGACATTTTCCCAGATGGCAGGGTGCTTAGTAGGTGCTGGTGATTAGTAAAGGTATTATCTGGTGGAGATTCTACTACAGTGATTTTAAAATGCACGGTAGCCTCCAGCATCCTGTCATATGGGTGACAAGTAGGAGGAAGTAAGAATAGAGTATCTTACTGAATTAGGGATATAACACACAGAGGGGCTATCAATGCAGTCATACTAAGAAAAGTTACGGACTGGACGTCAGAGAATGCTGTCATATAAAACAAAGGATTAGTATAATGTAATAGGTCAAAAGCAATCATGCTGGAAAATGCAATAGAAGAAATGCTTTGAAAAATTTGAATTGAGGAGTTTGTGGATTGCAGTTTAAGTGATTGTGTGTGGGTAGATTCAGAATCAAAAGACCAGGGTGCACATGCATCAAAATAGTCAATGGCGATTCTTTAGTTGCGATTTTTAAGGGAAAGCAATTAAAGAATCACTATTGCCTCTGCATGTAGGAATCGCAAACACAAATTGCGATTCCTACACATTCCTTAATTGCGAGTCCCAATTAAGGAATTGCTTCCCATTCATTCCTATGGGCCTAGAGGCCCATTGGAATGAATGGGAACTGCATGCGCAATTTGCGAGTACCCAATAGGTACTCGCGAATTGCGCATGCAATTTCAAGGGTGCCAAAAGGACACCCTGTTGCACCCCTGAAATTTCAATTTATCCACATGTTGCGCACACACATGCCCCGAGGCATTAACACGGGACTTTGTTAAATGCACGTTAGTGCATTTGCAAAGAAATCGCAAATTACCATCAACTTGAGATTGACGATACTTTCTGATTCCTATTTGCGAAATCGCAAATTTTTACTGGTTAATGCATTGTATTTAAGGAATTGCATTTTGCGATTCCTTAAATGCATTCGCAATTTGAGTAATCACAAATTTAGCGATTACTTAAATTGTGATTTTTGCATTTGGGATGATGCATCACAAACGCAAAAATACTGGTCGCAAAGGGGCAGATTCTGCGAATCTGCCCGTTTGCGAGTGTTTTTTTCCTTAATGCATGTGGCCTTAGCTCTCCAAAATGGTATCAAGGATAGGGTCTGTATTTATATTTAACAAGTTGAATTATATAGGAACTGAATATTGTAGCTACATTATCAACAGCAGTTAATAAGCAGTTGCAGTTAATATCAACAGACCAAAGCATTATACACCAATAATAGCAAGCAAGTATTATGAATTTCTTATGATAGAGATCCAGCGATCAGGGATCAATAATTTTTTCATAAACATAGGCCCATGTACAATACCCAACTAATCCCTTCACGCTGAGGTTCAGTGTGATGCAAGTTTATACCTAATTTACCACAAACACTATCAAACCTGCATTTCTCTTCATATCATTGTGGAGATAGACCTATAGTTGAAAAGTTGATAGTAATAATTATGTACTCATTCTATTCTACTAAATAATAACAGACTCAGTGTGTATAATTAATAATGTTTATCGTAAATATTGTGAATTGAGTACAGTCACACAATGCAAAGACTCAAATTATCACGAAGAGAAAGTATTAGCAATCAATTAAATGAAATTCATGTCAAACAAACAGTGCATTGAAAAAGTGGATAGGCGAACAAAGAAAAGTTTCAGAGATAAAAATACATTTGCAAATGATTATGCAAATTCAAAGTTATCATTTATACTAACCCAAGTAAGAATCAGAGAAATCTACCCTCTGACTAAAAAGGGCAGCAAGATCACTCAAGAAGAGTCGAGTGGCAAAGATTAAGTCAGGAATCAGGACACAGGTAGGCCCTTTATCTGGAAACAGCAAACCGACGACAGCGACAATCCCCCGCTTCCTAAACACCAGCCGATCACCACCAACCACACCCTCCGGAGACTTTCAATTATAACCTAAAACCTAAATATTCAACTTACATGTTTCTATATGAGAACAAACTCCGTCTCTCATTGGCTAAGAATGGGGGTGTTCTGTCACACCACTCTCATCATGACCAGTTCATTCAATGTCCCTTTGTCTTAAACATTCAGCATTACGACAGATTATTCCCAGGAAACAACTTTGAACACAATGACAGTATACATTTCCTGCAGTTCACTACATGTTGCAAATCTCTGCGCTTCCATTGTTTGCTTCTGCCATCTCGTGAAGGAGCTGGTCGTTTCCACTGATATTGTAATTTCTTTTCCAAAGCTTGGCAGTCAGGCTGTGCACCATGAAGGTCATTTTCACACCTTTACGTTCTCTTTTTTCATTCAAAACCCATTTTTATTCATTTAATTTCTCTAGCAAATATTAACCCCAAACTGCCATGCAGAAGTATAGGCCCATGCTTCCTTTTCTACAGAAAACAAACACATTTATTATTTTCATGAAAATGTAATTTCATTGCACACCATCCCAGCAATGCACTAACCCTTGTACAACCCGTGTTATTCCTAGCAATTATTATTAACGTGCACAAAAGCAGCATTAGTCTTTTTGCCAAAGCTCTTGCCGCCTAGTTGTCATGCATTAGTACACGCATGCGCAAAATGTATTTCCCCTTATTTTAATGTTCTTCAATAATATTTTTCACAGCACTGTGTTAATTAAAGGTTACTGAGGGATCAATCTGAGCAGGTTTTATTTTCTCAAAACCCTGCTCCATTAATCCCCCCCCCCCCTTTTGATGGCGTTTTTGAGCCATCATGAAAATACCCAACAAATACAATTTACCACTTATCTGAAATACTGTACTCCTTTCTCGTTTTATCATTTTCTGTCTAAATCTTTCATGCTCTCATAGTGATTTCCTCTCATGTCCTCTGATTCTATCTTTTCTCTCTTTCTTTTTCTAGCCTTACGTTTAAGATCTAACACCTTATCCTTTCTACATTTGCATTTGCAACATTTATACATCAAAATAATAATTTATGTCACTACTACTACTAAAGTAATAGGTATTAATATTTTTCCTGGTAAACTATTACCTAAAGGAGAAAAACAGTTTCCCACTGAGGAAAAACTCTTACCACGTTTCTCCCATGCACCATCAACCTTCAATTCGGTCAAACCTTCATGAAGTTCAGTAATATTTCTAATATACCCCTCACGATTTAACTCTTACCAGGGATATAAGTACAGCATTGTTGTATTTTCAACATGCTACAGACTCCACCCTCTTTTGTCAATTATATATCAAGGGCAAGTCGATTTTGCAAAACCATTGATCTAATTGCAACCATTTCAGTATCAATCATTAAGAACCCACCAGCAGTATCTGTTGATAAACGATAAAGCACTGTGGACAGTGTTCTAATTTTATATGAATTCAAAATGACCCCAACTTAAGGTATCAGTGCTCAAAAAATATCCCCTATTATTTCAGATAACTTGCTCCTCCCTTATTTTGTGTTAATCCCTGTTTTATTTCATTAAGTCTTTTATTCTTATCTACATGGCACACTTTTGGAAACACTATGCCTAAATAACAACATCCATACCAACCTGCAGGTAACTTATAGTAGGCATTCTTACCAAACACATAATAAATTCCTGGGAAAACAGGATCCTTTCCTCCTTTCAATCAACAACTTACTTTTATCAAGAAAGTATGCTCACATTCACTAGAGCCAATGAAGTAACTATTAAGTTCAGTCTTTTCTCTAAACACACAAAGTTTTCCTCTATGTTGAAAATCTAGAGTCATGGCAGCGTAAGTCTCACCCTTTTTGTAATCACCCTCTCTGAAAGCTCATGGAGGTACATGAGACTTTTGCTCAGCAGATTTCTTTTTTAAATGTCGTCTTCTATCTTCTACCATATTTATAAATTCTATTTCTTCATGTCCTAATTTACAGGTTAAATTGTTTCTATGTCCATCTATTGTATGTATTGGTTTATTACCAATGAAAAAATCACCCATGTATGCCGCTTAAACAGGACCATAAACAATTAAAAAAAACTCTCCTAACAGGAATTTCAGAAAATATTAAATCAAAATTAGAGTGAAAATACTCTAATCCTTCCCTCTCATAAAACAAACTGGTTAAAAAACTACAAGACACACCATAAGTTACAGGTAGGTGAGGATATGTCACCCCCTCTGAGACAGACAATGGTAATTGCATACACACATAACAATCTCTTGTGTTCATTAGGTTAACATATTCATACAACAATCATTAATTGACTTAATATGATAAACGCTATCCTCTTCTATCTTTTCCATATTAGTGTTTACATTATATTTAGTACTAGAATCCATTCTCTCACTTCCCACATTAGTATTATTTTTGTCATTTTTCACCATTACCACAGGCACAACAATAATTAGTGTTAACCACACCAACATTAGTAATACGACACTACATAAGCAAGCATTAATACATCTATTTTTGATATCCAGTCTCTGTTACCTTTGCCATTTTAGACACTATATACAAAAATTAAAAATGTAAGAAAAAACCCTAAAATTCTATAAACTTTAAAAACTGAAAAAACTTTGAAAAACGTATCCAAAAACCATCTAGAGCAGTGTATCCTTATACTTTAGGCCTCTCTTCTTTAACCCCTCATTTTCCTTTTCTTTTTATATCTTGTTTATCTTCAAATCTTCTGGAACTGTCAAAATAGTCTTCATTAAATGTAATGCACTTTCATTTTCATAGTTCCTTTTAAGGCGGTCTTAATTTGCTTTCATCACTTTAATCAGTACCAGCTTTTACTTTTCTTTGATTTGTGTTTTCAATCTCTTCCAACACCACAAATGTCCATTCTGGAACTGTGTATTTCTTATTCGGAATTTTTTTTTGTTGTTTTTCGTACCGATTCTTCTACTGAATCACTTTGTTCAGTTTGACTCGATATTTCAAAATCAAATCAAATCAATTCAGCTTTATTCGGTGCATACAAAGGTCACCATAAAAGCACAAATTTCATACGACATCAATATCAATTAATAAAAAATCACAATTCATACAATATAAGAATAATAAAACAATATTTCATTAATCATTTTCTGTCATAAAATGCAAATACTTGTTTATAAAATGGGATATATATAATATTTGGGGGCTTACAATTCTCTCTACATGTTGATCTTTCAGTTATAATAAGTTTATATTTACACAACTAAATTATATCGTCCACATTCTCATATGATACGGTTTCCTGATAAGTATAATCTTTTCTTTTCCTAATTGCACATTGTACAAATCTGATAACGGAATTAATGATTTTCACATTTCCCAGATTACAAATAAGGCTGAAAGCACTTTGTAATTAAAAAGTCTATTAGATAAAAATCGAGACTTTAAAAACAATTTCCGTATATTAATATAAAAATTACAAAATAGGATAAAGTGCATAGTTGATTGTGCAGATCTTCCATCACATGGGCAGTTAGGTAATTTGTGGTTCCATTTTTCCATTTTTGGGAAGGCTACTAAAAGATGTAGTGTATCCATCCTCAAACTTGTTAGGTAAAATCTTTGCTGGATGTTTCTCACCAATACAAGGTGTAAGGGTAAGCCAACCGTGGCCACCCGTTCATGATAGGAGACAACACTTTCTTTTAAGTTATCAACTCTATCTCTATCGTTTTCCACAAATTTGGAATATCTAGCCCTCAGGTCCCTTTTGCTAATCTTGTGAATGGTCGAAGGATTCTTTTTGTCAAAGTCAGTTTTACAATAGGTTAATAATTTGGAGATATGCTCCAGTCATGGAATTTTCCTATTAAAATCAAGTGTAAGACAGTCCATTATTATTTCTTTCGAGAATTTAGTTTCATCCCTGGACCATATCCTTTGCCACAGGAGCAAGCCGGCTAAATTTATTGTGTCGGTTAGGTATGGGGCCATTAGTTCCTTATGCACTATGCAATTTTCTGTAGCTTGAGTGACCGCTAATAATCTTTTAAGGAATTTATTTTCTTGTGTTTGTAAAGTAGCAATAGGTGCTCTCCCCCAAATCGCAGCACCATTCGTATGGACTCGATATTTCATTTATTTGATCTGACCTTTTCTTTTCTAGGGTGTATTTCAGTATTTTCACTCTTTTTGGCCACACATCATCTTTTGTTGCTTTCTTAACTTGAACTGCTTCTTCACCTTCATTGTCAAGTTGTCAAGTTCTTTTATTTAGTTCTTTTCTTCACTGTACTTGCTCTTGATTTTCATCATTCACTTTCTCTTTTTCTTTGTCAACAGTAGTCTCTTGTTTCCCAGTAGCTGGTGCCCACTTTATTCGACTTGCACTTGGTTCATATTCATGTTCAGCCTTTTCAGAATCTGTCTTACTGGATTCTATAGCTTCATGTCCTTCAGCTTCTGGTTCTTTTCTTTTCTTTTCTTTACCAGTTGCTGCTCTTCTTCTAGTCTTTCAAGTGGACTTGGTACTTTCTTGTATGACTCGCATGAATCCAGTTTGGCAAGCCACTACACTTTACTGCTGTCGTTGTCACCAAAATATTTTGGTATGGTCCATTCCATCTGGGCTCTAAACAAGACTTCCTCACGTGTTTCTTCACAAGAACCCACTCGCCTGGATTTAAATCATGTGCTTGATCCGGCTGTGTTGTGGTTGCACTTTCTCCAACCTGATGAGACCCAGAACGCACCAGGTCAGCCAATCCTTTGCAATAAGCATGCACCAGATCATCAATAATATTCATCAGTTTGTTTGCTGGTACAATTGCTTGTCTCATTGCTCTCCCCATTAGAATTGTGTGAGGACTCAATTCAGTCTTTTTATCAGGAATACTTCTAAGACCCATGAATACCAGGGGTAAAGCATCCGGCCATTTTAGTGTTATAGACGCACACACTTTTGACAGTTTGGACTTAATAGTGCCATTAATTTGCTCAACCACTCCTGATGCTTCTGGTCGATAGGCACAATGCAGCTTTTGTTCAATTTGTAATGCTGCACAAATAATCTGAATTATTAATTAATAAAACGAGTTCCTCTATCTGTTTCTAAAGAAACTGGAAATCTACACCTAGGAATTATCTCTCTTAGAAGCAATTTAGCAACAGTCAGGCTGTCATTTCTTCTTATTGGATAAGCTTCCACCCAACAAGAAAAAAGAAAAAACACATATTTCAGTCCATTACAAGGGGGAAGTTCGATAAAGTCTAACTGCAGCCTGGTAAATGGTCTTGCTACTTTTCCAATTCGACCCCAACTAACAACTGTCTTTCTACCTGGATTTTGCTGCTGGCAGACAATACACCTCTGGCATAGACTCTCTGCAATGACCCTGAATTTTGGATTATACCATGACTGCTTGAAGAGTCTGATCACAGCATCTCTTCCAACATGCACAATTCCATGGTACATTCTTGCCATCTGAGAAAGTAAACGATCTGGCATTACTGGTCTTCCTTCAACATACAGCCACACTTCATCTTCTGCTCTCTTTTTACATCCTGATTTTATCCAGATTTCTTTCTCTTCCTCATTTGCTTCCTCCTGTAACTGCCTAATTTATTCTCGTGTTTCCAAAGAAGAAAACATCTAGTGGCAATTTCTATCTTTCGTCTCCATCCCTCTGTTGATTGAAATAGAATTTGGTGCACAGAAACGAGCCACTTGGTCTGTGTATCTGTTTTCATTTGTCACATCGTCATTTCCTGACTTGTGTGCTGAACATTCGACCACAGCAATCTTTTTAGGCATTTGTAATGCATCCAATAAATCCTTCACATTTTTACTGTTCCGGATTGGAGATCTTGAAGAATTCAAGA
The DNA here is from genome assembly GCF_964204655.1 of Triturus cristatus. Taxonomy (NCBI): domain Eukaryota; kingdom Metazoa; phylum Chordata; class Amphibia; order Caudata; family Salamandridae; genus Triturus; species Triturus cristatus. The sequence goes on along the minus strand of NC_140589.1, from coordinate 987,695,535 downwards.
ATCCACGTTGCATCCACAACTGTCTAAAGTCATGTACCACCCCAAAATCATAATGACTATCAGTGAATATGGTTACTCTCAGATTTTTGCCAATTTGACATGCTCTTCTCAAAGCAATTAGTCCAGAAATTTGAGCAGAATTTACCCCCTTCAGACAAGATGCTTCAAGAACCATAGACACTGTACATACTGCGTAAGCAGCACTCAATATACCCTTTTCATCTCTCAGACAACATCCATCCACAGCAAACAATCGTGAACTTCTTCATCCTTTACTTCTTCACAACTTGAACTCTGCGATAAAGTTGCTGGGTTCAATGTTGTGCATCTTGTTACCGTCACATTTTTTGCACCCAAAATCACTCTTTCATATCTAGTCAGCCAACTGTACATAATATGCTGAGTTTGAGTTCTTGTTCAAAGAATCTCAACAGAGTGTGGCACATATACCTTCACTGGATATCCCATAACAATTGCTTCATTCTGCTCAAGACTCACAAGTAGCAGCCACTGCTTTCAAACAGCCTGTTAATGCTGCAGCCACTGAATTGAAAGTTGCAAAAACAACAAATGATGGACAGAATGCAGAACAATGTCATACATTCACCCCAGTACAGAGATCTGGGCCTAAATCCATCGTTTTTTTGCTCACCATGCCATTCCAGTTTGAACCCAGCCATATGCAAATCAGTCTTGACCCTGTGCCCCATGGGAACAGTCCAGCCCGAACTGCCAAGCCAAGTCCTCCCTGGACTGGAAACAAGCATCCTAAGACCGGTTTCGGGCTTTCAGCCCTCATCAGCCAGGATAGCTTGATTCCAGTGGCATGGAGAGCAAGGGACTCACGTCTGAGCATACCCTTCCCACTCGGGGTGACAAATGCAAAAACAACAAATGATGGACAGAATGCAGAACAATGTCATACATTCACCCCAGTACAGAGATCTGGGCCTAAATCCATCGTTTTTTTGCTCACCATGCCATTCCAGTTTGAACCCAGCCATATGCAAATCAGTCTTGACCCTGTGCCCCATGGGAACAGTCCAGCCCGAACTGCCAAGCCAAGTCCTCCCTGGACTGGAAACAAGCATCCTAAGACCGGTTTCGGGCTTTCAGCCCTCATCAGCCAGGATAGCTTGATTCCAGTGGCATGGAGAGCAAGGGACTCACGTCTGAGCATACCCTTCCCACTCGGGGTGACAAATGCAAAAACAACAAATGATGGACAGAATGCAGAACAATGTCATACATTCACCCCAGTACAGAGATCTGGGCCTAAATCCATCGTTTTTTTGCTCACCATGCCATTCCAGTTTGAACCCAGCCATATGCAAATCAGTCTTGACCCTGTGCCCCATGGGAACAGTCCAGCCCGAACTGCCAAGCCAAGTCCTCCCTGGACTGGAAACAAGCATCCTAAGACCGGTTTCGGGCTTTCAGCCCTCATCAGCCAGGATAGCTTGATTCCAGTGGCATGGAGAGCAAGGGACTCACGTCTGAGCATACCCTTCCCACTCGGGGTGACAAATGCAAAAACAACAAATGATGGACAGAATGCAGAACAATGTCATACATTCACCCCAGTACAGAGATCTGGGCCTAAATCCATCGTTTTTTTGCTCACCATGCCATTCCAGTTTGAACCCAGCCATATGCAAATCAGTCTTGACCCTGTGCCCCATGGGAACAGTCCAGCCCGAACTGCCAAGCCAAGTCCTCCCTGGACTGGAAACAAGCATCCTAAGACCGGTTTCGGGCTTTCAGCCCTCATCAGCCAGGATAGCTTGATTCCAGTGGCATGGAGAGCAAGGGACTCACGTCTGAGCATACCCTTCCCACTCGGGGTGACAAATGCAAAAACAACAAATGATGGACAGAATGCAGAACAATGTCATACATTCACCCCAGTACAGAGATCTGGGCCTAAATCCATCGTTTTTTTGCTCACCATGCCATTCCAGTTTGAACCCAGCCATATGCAAATCAGTCTTGACCCTGTGCCCCATGGGAACAGTCCAGCCCGAACTGCCAAGCCAAGTCCTCCCTGGACTGGAAACAAGCATCCTAAGACCGGTTTCGGGCTTTCAGCCCTCATCAGCCAGGATAGCTTGATTCCAGTGGCATGGAGAGCAAGGGACTCACGTCTGAGCATACCCTTCCCACTCGGGGTGACAAATGCAAAAACAACAAATGATGGACAGAATGCAGAACAATGTCATACATTCACCCCAGTACAGAGATCTGGGCCTAAATCCATCGTTTTTTTGCTCACCATGCCATTCCAGTTTGAACCCAGCCATATGCAAATCAGTCTTGACCCTGTGCCCCATGGGAACAGTCCAGCCCGAACTGCCAAGCCAAGTCCTCCCTGGACTGGAAACAAGCATCCTAAGACCGGTTTCGGGCTTTCAGCCCTCATCAGCCAGGATAGCTTGATTCCAGTGGCATGGAGAGCAAGGGACTCACGTCTGAGCATACCCTTCCCACTCGGGGTGACAAATGCAAAAACAACAAATGATGGACAGAATGCAGAACAATGTCATACATTCACCCCAGTACAGAGATCTGGGCCTAAATCCATCGTTTTTTTGCTCACCATGCCATTCCAGTTTGAACCCAGCCATATGCAAATCAGTCTTGACCCTGTGCCCCATGGGAACAGTCCAGCCCGAACTGCCAAGCCAAGTCCTCCCTGGACTGGAAACAAGCATCCTAAGACCGGTTTCGGGCTTTCAGCCCTCATCAGCCAGGATAGCTTGATTCCAGTGGCATGGAGAGCAAGGGACTCACGTCTGAGCATACCCTTCCCACTCGGGGTGACAAATGCAAAAACAACAAATGATGGACAGAATGCAGAACAATGTCATACATTCACCCCAGTACAGAGATCTGGGCCTAAATCCATCGTTTTTTTGCTCACCATGCCATTCCAGGCACAGGGTCAAGACTGATTTGCATATGGCCATGTCTAAACTGGGGTGGTGTAGTGGGCAAAAGAACGATGGATTTAACCCAGATCTCTTGACTGGGGGAGAATGTCTGCATTGTCAGCATTCCGTCCATCATTTGTTTGTTGTAATGCTTTTCGCCCTAAGTGGGATGGGTATTCCCAGACGTGGGACCCATGCTCACTACGCCACTGGAGTCAAGCTATCCTGGCTGATGACGGCTGATAGCCAGAAACCGGTCCTAGGATGCTTGATTCCGGTCCAGGGAAGACATGGCTTGGCAGTTCGGGCTGGACTGTTCCCATGAGGCACAGGGTCAAGACTGATTTGCATATGGCCATGTCTAAACTGGGGTGGTGTACTGGGCAAAAGAACGATGGATTTAACCCAGATCTCTTGACTGGGGGAGAATGTCTGCATTGTCAGCATTCCGTCCATCATTTGTTTGTTGTAATGCTTTTCGCCCTAAGTGGGATGGGTATTCCCAGACGTGGGACCCATGCTCACTACGCCACTGGAGTCAAGCTATCCTGGCTGATGACGGCTGATAGCCAGAAACCGGTCCTAGGATGCTTGATTCCGGTCCAGGGAAGACATGGCTTGGCAGTTCGGGCTGGACTGTTCCCATGAGGCACAGGGTCAAGACTGATTTGCATATGGCCATGTCTAAACTGGGGTGGTGTAGTGGGCAAAAGAACGATGGATTTAACCCAGATCTCTTGACTGGGGGAGAATGTCTGCATTGTCAGCATTCCGTCCATCATTTGTTTGTTGTAATGCTTTTCGCCCTAAGTGGGATGGGTATTCCCAGACGTGGGACCCATGCTCACTACGCCACTGGAGTCAAGCTATCCTGGCTGATGACGGCTGATAGCCAGAAACCGGTCCTAGGATGCTTGATTCCGGTCCAGGGAAGACATGGCTTGGCAGTTCGGGCTGGACTGTTCCCATGAGGCACAGGGTCAAGACTGATTTGCATATGGCCATGTCTAAACTGGGGTGGTGTAGTGGGCAAAAGAACGATGGATTTAACCCAGATCTCTTGACTGGGGGAGAATGTCTGCATTGTCAGCATTCCGTCCATCATTTGTTTGTTGTAATGCTTTTCGCCCTAAGCGGGATGGGTATTCCCAGACGTGGGACCCATGCTCACTACGCCACTGGAGTCAAGCTATCCTGGCTGATGACGGCTGATAGCCAGAAACCGGTCCTAGGATGCTTGATTCCGGTCCAGGGAAGACATGGCTTGGCAGTTCGGGCTGGACTGTTCCCATGAGGCACAGGGTCAAGACTGATTTGCATATGGCCATGTCTAAACTGGGGTGGTGTAGTGGGCAAAAGAACGATGGATTTAACCCAGATCTCTTGACTGGGGGAGAATGTCTGCATTGTCAGCATTCCGTCCATCATTTGTTTGTTGTAATGCTTTTCGCCCTAAGTGGGATGGGCATTCCCAGACGTGGGACCCATGCTCACTACGCCACTGGAGTCAAGCTATCCTGGCTGATGACGGCTGATAGCCAGAAACCGGTCCTAGGATGCTTGATTCCGGTCCAGGGAAGACATGGCTTGGCAGTTCGGGCTGGACTGTTCCCATGAGGCACAGGGTCAAGACTGATTTGCATATGGCCATGTCTAAACTGGGGTGGTGTAGTGGGCAAAAGAACAATGGATTTAACCCAGATCTCTTGACTGGGGGAGAATGTCTGCATTGTCAGCATTCCGTCCATCATTTGTTTGTTGTAATGCTTTTCGCCCTAAGTGGGATGGGTATTCCCAGACGTGGGACCCATGCTCACTACGCCACTGGAGTCAAGCTATCCTGGCTGATGACGGCTGATAGCCAGAAACCGGTCCTAGGATGCTTGATTCCGGTCCAGGGAAGACATGGCTTGGCAGTTCGGGCTGGACTGTTCCCATGAGGCACAGGGTCAAGACTGATTTGCATATGGCCATGTCTAAACTGGGGTGGTGTAGTGGGCAAAAGAACGATGGATTTAACCCAGATCTCTTGACTGGGGGAGAATGTCTGCATTGTCAGCATTCCGTCCATCATTTGTTTGTTGTAATGCTTTTCGCCCTAAGTGGGATGGGTATTCCCAGACGTGGGACCCATGCTCACTACGCCACTGGAGTCAAGCTATCCTGGCTGATGACGGCTGATGGCCAGAAACCGGTCCTAGGATGCTTGATTCCGGTCCAGGGAAGACATGGCTTGGCAGTTCGGGCTGGACTGTTCCCATGAGGCACAGGGTCAAGACTGATTTGCATATGGCCATGTCTAAACTGGGGTGGTGTAGTGGGCAAAAGAACGATGGATTTAACCCAGATCTCTTGACTGGGGGAGAATGTCTGCATTGTCAGCATTCCGTCCATCATTTGTTTGTTGTAATGCTTTTCGCCCTAAGTGGGATGGGTATTCCCAGACGTGGGACCCATGCTCACTACGCCACTGGAGTCAAGCTATCCTGGCTGATGACGGCTGATGGCCAGAAACCGGTCCTAGGATGCTTGATTCCGGTCCAGGGAAGACATGGCTTGGCAGTTCGGGCTGGACTGTTCCCATGAGGCACAGGGTCAAGACTGATTTGCATATGGCCATGTCTAAACTGGGGTGGTGTAGTGGGCAAAAGAACGATGGATTTAACCCAGATCTCTTGACTGGGGGAGAATGTCTGCATTGTCAGCATTCCGTCCATCATTTGTTTGTTGTAATGCTTTTCGCCCTAAGTGGGATGGGTATTCCCAGACGTGGGACCCATGCTCACTACGCCACTGGAGTCAAGCTATCCTGGCTGATGACGGCTGATAGCCAGAAACCGGTCCTAGGATGCTTGATTCCGGTCCAGGGAAGACATGGCTTGGCAGTTCGGGCTGGACTGTTCCCATGAGGCACAGGGTCAAGACTGATTTGCATATGGCCATGTCTAAACTGGGGTGGTGTACTGGGCAAAAGAACGATGGATTTAACCCAGATCTCTTGACTGGGGGAGAATGTCTGCATTGTCAGCATTCCGTCCATCATTTGTTTGTTGTAATGCTTTTCGCCCTAAGTGGGATGGGTATTCCCAGACGTGGGACCCATGCTCACTACGCCACTGGAGTCAAGCTATCCTGGCTGATGACGGCTGATAGCCAGAAACCGGTCCTAGGATGCTTGATTCCGGTCCAGGGAAGACATGGCTTGGCAGTTCGGGCTGGACTGTTCCCATGAGGCACAGGGTCAAGACTGATTTGCATATGGCCATGTCTAAACTGGGGTGGTGTAGTGGGCAAAAGAACGATGGATTTAACCCAGATCTCTTGACTGGGGGAGAATGTCTGCATTGTCAGCATTCCGTCCATCATTTGTTTGTTGTAATGCTTTTCGCCCTAAGTGGGATGGGTATTCCCAGACGTGGGACCCATGCTCACTACGCCACTGGAGTCAAGCTATCCTGGCTGATGACGGCTGATAGCCAGAAACCGGTCCTAGGATGCTTGATTCCGGTCCAGGGAAGACATGGCTTGGCAGTTCGGGCTGGACTGTTCCCATGAGGCACAGGGTCAAGACTGATTTGCATATGGCCATGTCTAAACTGGGGTGGTGTAGTGGGCAAAAGAACGATGGATTTAACCCAGATCTCTTGACTGGGGGAGAATGTCTGCATTGTCAGCATTCCGTCCATCATTTGTTTGTTGTAATACTGAATTGAAAGTAGCAGAAAAATATGCCACTGGATGACGTGCCATTCCATGTTTTTGTGTTAAGACTGAAAGTGCACATGCATCTCTCTCACAACAGAATAATGCAAAATCTTTTGTGTAATCTAGCATTACCAATGCAGGTGCTCGATAAAGACTATCTCGCAATTCAATAAAAGCTTCCATACACTCCTCATCCAAATCAATCGAATCAACCACATCCTTATGTGTCATTCTTTGTAAAGGTTTTGCGATCAGTGAAAACCCACTGATCCATTGCCTACAGTATCCAACCATTCCCAAAAACATTTGAACTTCCTTTTGAGTCTTAGGATGACCCATTTGCAAAATCACAGTAATTCGGTCTTGCGTCACTTTTCTAACTCCTTTCTCAATTTTGTGTCCCAAATATTGTACCTCTTTTTGACAAAACTGTAATTTTGCTGGTGACACTCTATGCCCACCTTCTGCCAAATGATTCAGTAAGGCAAGTGTATCTGTCACACAGGCCTCTCTTGGTTTTGATGCCACAAGCAGGTCATCAATGTACTGCACTAACACTGAATCTTCTGGCATGATCAATGACTCCAAACACTTTTTCAAAATCTGATTAAAAATTGAAGACCTCTCTGTATGCCCTTGAGGAACTCGGTACCATGCCAAGACACGGTCTCCGAACCGGAAAGCAAATAAATATTGGCTATCCGGATGTAAAGGTTAAAAAAAAATGCTTGACACAGATCAATCACGGTGTACCATTCTGCATCACAAGGAATTTGATAAAGAATCACTGCTGGGTTTGGCACTATTGGACAACAGGGTACCATGATCTTATTAATTTTCCTCAAATCCTGCACTATTCTGTATTTTACACTTGGTTTCTTAATCCCCATAATAGGTGGATTAAAAGGCCTACTTAATATTTCTTTTAAAATACCTTGCTCAATCATTTGATCAATTACAGGAATCACTCCTGCTGTGATCTCAGGACTCATCCTGTACTGAGGTGTTTTTGGATATATTGCACATAGTTTAACTGTAACTTTAACAGGATCCACACCCTTCATCAAACCAATATATTTTCCTGTAAAATCCCATACATCAGGTCTTACTGCATTTCTCAACTCTGCAGTAAACCCTCTTCTATAAGCAATGAATACAAATCATTCACTTCTGTACCTTGCTTCGCTAACATCATTTTAAAAGCAACATCCTCATCTGGTGTTTGAAAAGCAATACCATCTGGCGTAAAATAGATGGTGCAATTCATTTGGCACAACAAGTCCCTTCCTAAAAGGTTCACTGGACTTGTATCACATACCACAAACCAATGCATGTCTCTGGAGTTTCCAATATGAACTTCTATTAGTTATTGGAGTTTTAATATATTTATTTTAGACTCTCACAACTTGGATAGTTTCTCCTGAGAGGGGTAGGTTTGGAATTTCTGCTGCTCTCACAGTAGAACGGGTAGCACCAGTGTCCACAAGGAATATAACATCATTACCTTCCACTTTTCCATCAACAAAAGGACCAGACTGATCTACTGCTAGAGATGCGCCCAGCACGCACTCTTCCTCCCCCTCAGGCGCCGTCATTGAGATGAGTCGGAATCACTCTCTAAACATTGCAACAAATAGTGGTAGACCACTTGTACATTTTGATTCTTAACAACTTGTTCACCTGCGTGAAATCCAGTATTCTCACTGTATCTGTGTACTTGAGCATTCACACTATTTGGCATAGGAGCTTGAGCCACCTGTACTTGTCGTGTCTGTGGTGTAACTACCTGCTGCTGTTGTTGATTCACAACCACTTCATTCTGCATCTGCAGATTGAAATTTTGATTTATTCCATTATTTTTCAGTAAAGATCTACACTCATTCCTCCAATGTCCAAACTTTACGCACGCATGACAAGGATATTTCTTTTTCATTTCTTCTCTATTCATTTTACCTCTACCTCCATGTGATACCTGACCATTTTGATTTCATCCTTTCATTTGAAATTCTGTTTGAGAAACATTATTTCCATCTTTCTGTTCTGCCACTTACCCTATGCCCACATCATTTTCTCTTTCAATTTTTTAATGCCTTGATTCAATATCATCTCTACAATATTTGGCATATCTCAGAATCTCATCAACTGTTTTACTCTGCCAACAAATTAAATTTTGCTGAATCATGTTACTAATTGCGGGTTCTAATCCAAAAACAAACCTCTTTACAAAATGTTCCATATCTTTGTCACCTAAACTTTCAAAACCACCATACTGTTCAAACACCTGTAACAACCTTTCATAATAAGCATGTACTGATTATTTGGGTTCCTGTGTTGTACTGTCAATTTTAACCCAATCTGTTTCTTTTGGAGAAATCTTACTTTTCAAAAAAGTGATTACTTGATTATATTTATTCATCACCTCTTCTGAAGGTGCTCCTGTTTCCACATCTCTAGGATATTTTTCCTTCGGCCAATCAACAGTATTTTACACTCAGTCCATAAATCAGCTGGAACCACAATCTCAAACAAGCTATCTAAATCTTTCAACAACACTTTTGAAACCTTTAAACCTGTTTGTACCACTCAACAGTTTTCTCCCTCAACTTGGGAAAGTCATTCGTAAAGGATAATATATCCTGTCTTGACCAAGGAACATGAACATATGCACCACCTGGAACTTCTCTCATTGGACATACCATTTCAGCCTGTCCTATTTCCCTTAATGGAAATAAAGATGCATTTTTACTTGCAAGCATTTCTTCCTTCTTTTTCACCCATCTACCTTTCTACCGTTCTAAATCACCCCATTTCTTCAAAGTATTCATTAATTCTTTTATTTGTAATCGCTTACCAGACGTATTCAAACTCTCCAAATCTTTATCAGTAAAATTCAGTCAATACATTTTCTGCAGAACCTTAGACTTCTGTTTGTGAACTCCATATTCTTGTGCAGCTTCTGCCAGTTTCTCATGTAAATTCTTTGTTTTCTATGTTATATTCTTACACAAAAACAACAACTCTTCATCTCGGTACTTGCTCAATCTCTCTGGACTTATTGAACCAATAATCATTTCTTCCAGATCCACTCTGTCTACCTATATCTATTCTTGATTGAGACTTATTATTTTCCATTCCTCTTATCCAGTCATCTAACTCCTCTGGCGAAGGATCCACTGAACTCCCTGACACTGGAGTTGTCCCTCTAACATCATGTACTATCTTTTTAAGATCCATCTGTACACTTCTCTTGGATGTTTCGATCACATTTTCACTAACTGGAAGATCAATCATTGAAGTATTTATCTCAACTGGCTCCGATCCATTAACATTCCTAGCATTATTCACGGGAATTGTCAATGCATGTACTCTCGATATATTCTGACTCTCACCATACAATTGAACTATAGGACCAATTGTTACTGATACCGATAATACTTCTGCATTCAAACTCATTTGACTAATTCTCTGAGTTAACTCCTCCCTTGCTTTATTTAACATGTCAATCTCATTCTCTTGTAATACTAGAGTACCTGATGAAACTTTGGAAGCTACCGGAACTTGTGTCACCGGTGAAGCTTGTGGAACCTAAGGAACTTGTATTTCAATTAGTGGTGCATTCAGAATTGTTTCCCCTGAACTTTCCTGATATGGTGGAGGTCTCTTTAACAATATTTCATCCATTAACTCATCATCTATTTCATTTGGATCTATATCGAGTTCCAAAGTCTCTGGGTTATACCTTTTCTCTTTACATTTACCTCCAGTCTGATCTTCAGCAACTATTACTGGATATAATCCATCTCTACTTGCATCTCTCCTCCATCTTTTCATTTGATCATCCCATCCAGCCTCAGAATACCTCGATATTATATTCCTGTATTTTATTCCATTTCTGTGTCTCTCCCTTTTATTAGCCTCATGTTCCCATTCCTCAAGCGCTTCATACTGCATAGCTCTAGGATTTAGTTTTAATGAATTCATTCGTCCTCTCAAGTTCTCCAAAATCCTTACATTAAATGTACCATGCTCCAGAAAAGTCAAAACTCCATTATCTTCCGTATAACTCATCCAGTTCTCTAACCATGTACACGTATGATACTTATGTTCCAACATTATGAAAGAAGCGGGTGTTCTCGGAGGAGGTATAGGAAGTCCCTGTCTAGTTACTATTGGCTTGTCCTTTTAACATAAATCTTTTAATCTTTTTACCATCTTCATTTTTCAACTCTTTTTACGCTAAATATCTCAGTAAACAGAATAAAATTCTTCAGTAATTCTGCTTATTCTATTTGCTAACACTCATCCAATACCAGCGCGACTCACACTAACCAACCAATCACAGCCCACTACGTATCTACTATTCTAATCAATAGCAACGCAGCTCACAGCAACCAACCAATCACAGCTCACAACGCACCCGCTGCCAGTCCAATACCAGCGTGGCTTTTTGTGACGTCAGTATTACTCCTACTACTGACCCTCCCTTTACAAAACAGAAAGGCAATGTATTTCTAGATTTTCTCAACTAAATTGTTGTTAGAAACAACACAAAACAATGCTACTTTGTATGCTCCATTAATAAAAAGAGATAGTTTCACCTTTTCAAAAAGAAATACTTTCACTTCTAATAAAATAACGACCAGCGCTACTCTACTCTCATTCAAGTTAAAGGAAGACTTGGTACTCCTCTAGGGATATTAGCCAAAGTTTCGGAAGAGGACTTTTTTTTCCAGGAAGAGGTCTTGGTACTCCTTTGGGGATGTAAGGCCAGAGTTTTGGAAGTGGACCTTTCACTATTTCATGCAATCTTCTTTCGATCAAATAAGTCCCTAAAATAACATCAACAGCATTTCGCTGTTCTATATTACGACAACAGACAAAGTACTTCTGCAGTGTGATACTTTTCTATACTATTCCTCTGCCACATTGGCTAAAATAACATTATCCCGGGATCTTGGGTAACTCCGTACCCATACTTCCAAACAACATAAAACAAAGACACTAACCTTTCATGTTAATAACGAATAAATCAATAATTATTACCAAACTAATCAATAATTAACCATCCTCTGCTACCAAAACTGATCCAGCGATCAGTGATCAATAATTTTTTCATAAACATAGGCCCATTTACACAACTCAACTAATCCCTTCACGCTGGGGTTCAGGGTGATGCAAGTTTATACCTAATTTACCACAAACACTATCAAACCTGCATTTCTCTTCATATAATTGTGGCGATAGACCTATATTCGAAAAGTTGATAGTGTGTGTAATTAATAATGTTTATCATAAATAATGTGAATTGAATGCTCATTGAGTACAGTCACACAATGCAAAAGGCACAAATTATCACGAAGAGAAAATATTAGCAATTAATTAAATCAAACTCATATCAAATAAACGGTGCATTGAATGAGTAGATAGGCAAAGAGAGAAATGTTTCAGAGATAAAATACATTTGCAAATGATTATGCAAATTCGGAGTTATCATTTATACTAACCCAAGTAAGAATCAGGGAAATCTACCCTCTGACCAAAAAGGGCAGCAAGATCACTCAAGAAGAGTTGAGTGGCAAAGATTAAGTCAGGAATCAGGAAACAGATAGGCCTCTATCTGGAAACAGCAAACCGACGACAGCAACAATCCCCCGCATCCCAAACACCAGCCGATCACCACCAACCACACCCTCCGGGGACTTTCAATTATAACGTAAAACCAAAATATCCAACCCACATATGTTTCAATATGAGAACAAACTTTGTCTCTCATTGGCTAAGAATGGGGGTGTTCGGGGGCGTGGCCAAGATGGCGGGGTGAGCGGACGCCTTTCCTGCCGGCTCCCGCTCCGTTGATCCCCCAACCACGGTTCTAGCGCTGAATCTCCCCCCGGTTCACGAGAGCTGTACCAGCGGGGGCAGAGGTATCGAAGATCGAGCCGGTAAGAGAATCACCACGCCCGCGGCAGCCTGGAGGCAGACAGCGCGCGGCCGGAGCTGAAGAGCCGAGAGGGGGCGGAGCCTCGGGCCGGGCTGCGTGAGGCTGCGTCCGGCAGCAGACTTACGCGAGTGCCTGGGCCCGCGGCGGGGCGAGACGACGCATAGCGGTAAACGAGGCCCGTCCTGGGGGCCGAATCGGAGGATGGGATGACACCCGGGGACAGCGAAAAGTAGTACACAGTCCGGAGGTGGCTTTGCTCCGCCACTGGCAGCTACAGGAGACAGCGGAATCGGCGGCCTCCCACGTGGGCCCAGAGCGACCGAGAGCAACTGCGGCCTGCACAGACACCAGCGCGGGGGGCTCTGCTGTGGAACCTGCGACAGCACGGCCGTGGGGGGCACCCTTGCCCACCCGGAGGACAGCGGACTTACCCTGGATACGAGGGGACATCGGCGGATCCCGGGAGCGACCCTTCGCGGGGGGGCTCCTCAGACTGCTGGCGACGCCATTGTAAAAGCGCGACAGCTCTGCAGGGAGAGCAGCAAGCGGGACCCGGAGAGACCCGGAGGGGGGCCCGGCGCCCTCAGCTCGTGGGGGGAGCGCAGCCATCGGATGCCAGGAGAAGAACCTACTGAGGACAGCTAACAGCCCCGCAGGTACGGCGACGGCCAGATGACCTCCCCCCGTCGCACAGCGGTGGAGTAACTCTCGGACTGGAGGCCGGAGATCCTCTCAGCAGCGGAGAGGGACCGAGCGGAGGCCGTCGCGACCTAACAGCCTCGGAGGTGCAGCACGGTTGGGGGTGGCTACGGCGGTGCTCCAACGGAGTGAGCAGGACTAGGCCGGAAACAGCTCCTAGCGAGAACTGGAGTAGCCTATCGCCCCGAAGGTGCGACGACACCGAGCGTAGGACTCGGAGCCTTGGCAGCGCGGAAACCGAGGGCCGCCACGGAGACAGCGGCGGCGGGAAGCGGACTCGAGGGGTGAGAGGTCGGGCGACACTGGGCCACAGGGACCATGGCCGGCAGTAGAGGAGGGAAGAAAGGGAAACGCACTCTCCCCGAGCTACTAGGACGCCACCAACAACGAGCAGATCGGGGGCAGCAGTCCCCCGGGTCCTCCGGAGGGACACAGGAAGCTGGAGGCGGAGAACCCCCCATCACCAGGTCCTTTATGGAGTCGCTCTTCAGCACCCTCAGGGAGGACTTCCAAACCCTGAAGAATGAGGTGGCAGGCGAAGTACGGGAGCTGCGCCGGGAGGTGGATGGCCTAGGAGACCGGGTGGTCGTGGTGGAGGACGCCAGCCACAAACGAGACGAAGAGTTTGAACATCTGCAACAAGAAGTGTTGCGCCTTAGAGACCAGCAGATAGATCTCCAAGCCCACGCTGAAGACCTTGAAAACAGGTCTCGGCGGAACAACATAAGGGTCCGGGGGCTGCCATCCACGGCCGAAGGGGCAGACGTAGCGGGATATCTGCAGGCCCTGTTCCGAGAAGTACTGGGCGAGGCGGAGGGGTTCCCTATCCGAATTGACAGAGCGCACAGAGTGGGACCCCAACGAAGAGCGTCGGCGCCACCCCCAGACATATTGGCCTTGCTTCCGGATTTTTCGCTTAAGGAACGCATCAGGGCGGAGGCGCGGAAGAGGCAGCCCCTGACGTTCCGAGGCCATCAAGTGGCCCTCTACCAAGACCTGTCAGCCATCACGCTACAGAAGCGAAAAACGTTCAAGACAGCCACGGATTTTCTAAGAGCACAAGGCACGCCTTATACCTGGGGACATCCTTTTAGGCTCATCTTCCGCTGGAACGGTACTATGCACCAACTACGTTCCCTGCGGGAGACTTGCGGAATCCTGGGTATTGCCGCACCAGACGACGAGATGGACAAGCAGCGACAGGGTCGATCTCGGGAGGATGAATGGCGGAGAGTGTCGGGGCGCGGGCCCCGGGGGCGGTCCATACGATCGGACTCGCCCGGCATCAGAGCCAGCACGAACGAGGCAGTAATGGAAGTGGCCGGAAACACGGGAGTCAGTGATGTCGCATTGACTGCCTGAAGCAGCTCCGGGGAGAGTACAACACAGCCTTTCTCGAAACACAGGTTTGGGGGACGGGGCGGGGGGGCGGGTGGGGAAGGGGTAGGGGCCTGACGTCCACTGAGATACTATACCGAAGACCTGCTTCCCTGGAAGCCGGACTTGGACATTGATACTCCAGGACTTGGTGGGAAGGAGAGAGGTGTTACGGACATGCTGTTGGGGAAGGGGTGGGCGGGTTATCAGGGAGTTTTGAGGGGTGTTTGGGGGAAGAGGAGTGGGGAGGGAGGGCATCGGGGTAGCCGGGGGGGGGCAGGGAGACTCAGAGATGGGGGAGGGCAGTCCAGTGCGTGGCCGGGAAGGCCGATGCCATAGTGGCATACATGCTATCATCTGTCAATTCGCAAGAGACACAGCGGTATCGATGACATCCCAACATGCCGCAGACACCTTTTAAAATTGTCACGCTTAATGTCAAGGGCTTAAACAATCCGATAAAACGGCGAGCTGTTCTATCCTTTTTAGAAAACACCGGAGCAGACATCTGTCTGCTCCAGGAGACCCACCTCTTACCCCGGGACTGCGGTAGGCTGCGGCCCTCTGCATTCCCCACACAATTTTTCTCTTCTAACAACACTAAAACCGCGGGGGTGGCGATCCTCGTAGCCCGGCACTTTAGAGGGGAGGTGCTCCATAAACATGCGGAATTAAAGGGCAGGCTTCTAGTCTACAGAATCCGAGTGGCGGGTCTCACGTTTGCGATTGGGTCCCTTTATAGCCCGAACGATCGGCAAGAAAGGTTCCTCCGCTCAGCGTTAGAGGAGACTGCGACGGCACAGGACAGGCATGTAATCTTAGGGGGCGATCTTAATATGGTTTTCGACGGGGCAGCTGATAGATCCGCCCACCGTTCGCCGCAGACGGGAGAGTTCTCGACGGGATGTCGGGCCATGATGGCGGAGATGGATATTGGGGACCTCTGGCGTCACATGCACCCCACGGCGCGAAACTACTCGTTCTACTCGCACGCACACAAGACATATGCAAGACTGGACCACCTCTTGGTCTCAGGGCCGGTGCGTGAACTGGCTACAGCCGCGGACATAGGAGTGATCTCGGTTTCGGATCATGCCCCGGTGTCGGCTACCCTCAGTTTCCCGCCGACCTCCAGCCCCCCACGGGTTTGGCGGTTGCGGGACACGCTCCTCGGCAGACGCGATGTGATCACACAGGTGACGACAGCGGTCAGGGAGTACCTGTCACATAACGAGAACTCGGACACGACAAGAGCGACACAGTGGGCGGCGCTGAAAGCGGTACTCCGAGGGGAATTTATTGCGATCTCCTCGGCGGACAACGCCAACAGGAGAAGGAAGCGGGAGGAGCTCACGCAGCAGGTCCGCGAACTGGAGCACATGCATAGCCGGACGGGGGCCCCTAGAATATGGCGGCAACTTCAAGGAGCGAGGAAACTCTTGACGGCCTTAGATATGGACCGTGCGGAATACGCGGCATTGCGCCTCAAACACGCCTACTATACAGGGGGAGATAAATGTGGCAGACTACTAGCAAGTAAGCTCAGGGTCACTCACCAGAAACACACAGTGAAGGCGATCACCGACCCTTCGGGCTCCACGGTCACGGACGACGCTGGCATTGCGGAGCGTTTCCGCCGGTATTATGCGAGTCTCTACGCCGGAGACATCCCGGATGCACCCGCAACCCGGAGGTATTTGGACTCGGTTTCTTTGCCGTCCCTAACGCCCTCCCAGACGGAGGCTCTTGAGCGGGACATCAAAACGGAGGAAGTGATATCCGCAATTGCCCGCCTTAAACATGGTAAATCCCCAGGACCGGACGGCTTTACGTCGCTTTTCTATAAAACGTTCTGTACACTGCTGGCGCCTATCCTCATGCGTTTGTTTAACACCTTTGCGACGCCGGGAGCCATCCCGCCAGACCTCTTAAGAGCGTCCCTTGCGGTGATCCCCAAGCCGGGTAAAGACAGATCACACTGCGGCTCTTACCGACCAATATCTCTCCTCAATATCGATCTCAAACTATACACAGGGATCTTAGCTGCACGTCTCGCCCCCCTATTGCCAGGGCTTATCCGGATCAGGCGGGATTCATCCCTGGGAGACAAACGGTCGATAATACCAAACGAATCCTTCACCTCATTGAGAAGGCATCGCGTATCCGGGGAGAGAGGATGTTGCTGTTAGTGGACGCAGAGAAGGCGTTTGACCGTGTGTATTGGCCGTACCTAGAACAGGTGTTGGAGAGGGTGGGAGTAGGGGACAAATTTCGTCATATGATTTTTAATTGCTACAGATCCCCAACGGCCATAGTAAGAGTCAATGGGTACAGCTCGAGGAGCTTCGACATTGAGAGAGGCACGAGACAGGGGTGCCCGCTGTCACCATTACTCTTTGCATTATATATGGAGCCCTTTGCCCAGCGGATCCGAGATAACCCGGGGGTGAAGGGAGTGAAGTTCGGAGGCTTCAGCCATGCAGTTAGCCTATATGCCGACGACGTGATACTCTCCATCGACGACCCGCTCTCGGCTCTCCCAGCGTGCATTGAAGAACTGACCTCCTTCGCAGAGGTGGCAGGGTTTAAAATGAATATGGGCAAGTCGATGGCCTTGGATCTCTCCCTGGCGCCGGCAACCAGAGCCCTTTTGCAACATCGAGTCCCTATAGTCTGGCCCCGGGAACCGGTGCCCTATCTGGGAGTCCTTTTGGCTCCAACGTTGCCCACGATAGTATCGGCCAACTACACTGCTTTGGGCCGGAAAGTCAGGGACGAATTAACACGCTGGGATCGGGGCACCCTGTCGTTGCTCGGAAGGGTGGCGGCGGTCAAGATGACAATTTTACCACAGATCCTCTATATGTTTAGGGCACTCCCGCTATGCCCACCAACGGGATGGCTCCGGCAGATGCAGTCGGATCTAGGACGCTTCATTTGGAAGGGCAAGAAGCCAAGAATGCGGAGAGCACTCTCATTGCTGGCACCGGAGGCGGGGGGGCTTGGTATCCCGGACCTCCGCAAATATTTTCAAGCGGCACAGCTGCGACATCTAGTGGAATGGAGCAGATGGGACTCGGATAAACACTGGCTTTTCCAAGATCAAGCGGTGGCGGGGCGTCCTCTGCAGGAGATACCCTTCCTTCGCAGGGCGCACCGCCCCGCCAACTTATACGCCTCTTTTATCACTAGGGTGCATCTCCAGGTCTGGGATGCTACGAATCTCATACATGGATTGACTACGTTCCCCTCTCCGCTGACACCTCTGGCGGACAATCCGGAGTTTGCACCGGGGATGGAGAAGGGCGCACTCCACCGCTGGCGAGAGGCGGGATGTAGAGCCCTGTGCCATATGTACAATGCAGAAGGTATTATCTCCTTTACGGACCTACGACGGGACTACGCACTGCCGGAAACCGAGAGAATGCGGTATTGGCAACTTCGCCACTGGGCGCTGCAACCACAGGTGCGCGAAACAGCGGATAGACGGCTCCTCCCTTACGAACGCTGGCTATTAACACGCACGACCGACGCCAAACTCATCAGTGATCTGTACCAATTCCTTCAGGTGCCCCCCTCGCACTTTTACAATCCGGGGCGGGAGAGATGGGAGAGGGAGCTAGGAAGGACCCTGAGCCACGAGGAGTGGGGTCAGATAGCTTACAGAGCCCGGCACTCGGCGTATCACACGGGACTTACCGAAACCTTTACCAAGGTCTCCACATATTGGTATTACACCCCTGCACGTATACACGCCATGGACAGTAGTAAGGAAGACACCTGTTGGAGGGGCTGTGGGCGGGTGGGTACATTGACACATATCTTGTGGGAATGCCCCTTACTGGGGGCTTATTGGAAGGAGGTGCTCGACGAGGTTGACTCCCACTTTAAGACTGAGTTACCGCGCCTTCCAGCTTATATAGTGCTGGGCCTCCCCAACGACCTGATGTACCCCTTGAAGTCCCGCAGAGGCAGACAGATCGCCATAGCGTTGGGGTCCGCCATCCAGAACATCTTAATACACTGGCGCACTCCCACCCCCCCTACGATCATGGGCTGGCTGCACAGACTATGGCATGTTCTGGGCATGGAGAAACTCTCATTGACGGTGGCAGGGGACGCGGAGAAGTTTAATGACCTCTGGCAGCCATTCCGGTCCCTTCTGGTCACAGAATTCAGGGAGCTCACCTGCCCCAGATACCTTCGCCTCCTGAGGCTTACTACACAAGAGAATAGCGCCCCCTGATAGGGAGTGAGGTTGCGGAGGGACGGGGTTCCCAGACGAGGTAGCGCACCGAGCGGGACTTACTAGAAGCACGCACTGGACTGGGAAGGGGGGAGGGGGGAGTGGAGGGGAGTGAAGGACGAGAAGGGAAGGGGGAGGGGGGTGTTAAGACGGGATTGGAGTTTTGTTCTTCGGTTTTTCTGAATGTCCTGGCAGATAGCAGTCCGACTGGACAGTCTTAGCCGTAGAGCCCGCTGCAGAGACTGGGGCCCTACCGGCCACATTAGAGTGCCTGGTCGAGGGGAACCTAGCGGGTTTGACTGCACAGGATATTTGATGCCCTAATCGTAGCCCACAGTGCTCCCTTTTGCAGGATACGCGGCCGGCCCTGAGGGGTTGTAGGCGACATGCTGTGTTAACATTGATTTCCCACGGGGCTGGATTGGAGTATGAGTAAGCAACCCCTTTACCACAGTAACGAGCCGGCCCGCAGGGTTGTAGGCGACGCTGCTGATGCTGTCCATGGCATTCTGTTTCTGTTAAAATCAATAAAAGATTTAAACGTAAGAATGGGGGTGTTCTGTCACACCACTCTCATCATGACCAGTTCATTCAATGTCCCTTTGTCTTAAACATTCAGCATTACGACAGATTCTTCCCAGGAAACAACTTTGAACACAATCATAGTAAATATTTCCTGCAGTTCACTACATGTTGCAAGTCTCTGCGCTTCCATTGTTTGCTTCTGTCACCTCGTGAAGGAAGTTGTTAGTTTCCACTGATATTGTAATTTCCTTTCCTAGGCTTGGCAGTCAGTCAGCGCACCATGAAGGTCATTTTCATACCTTTATATTCTCTCTTCTCATTCAAAGCCCATTTTTATTCATTTAATTTCTCTAGCAAATATTACCCCCAAACTGGCATGCAGAAGTGTAGGACCATGCTTGCTTTTCTACAGAAAACAAACACAAACATTTATTATTTTCAGGAAAATTTAATTTTATTGCACACCATCCCAGCATTGCACTAACCCATGTACAACCCGTGTTATTCCTAGCAATTATTATTAACGTGCACAAAAGCAGCATCAGTCTTTTTATCAAAGCTCTTGCGGCCTAGTTTTCATGCATTAGTACACCCATGCGCAAAAGCATTTCCTCTTATTTTAGGGTTCTTTAATAATATTTTTCACAGCACAGTGTTAATGAAAGGTTACTGAGGGTTCAATCCGAGCAGGTTTTATTTTCTCAAACACCTGCTCTATCAGTTGTATCCAGAGACAACAAGTTTTTTTCCCTTGATCAATATTACCATTCTTGAAGATGATGATGAGTATACAAACCTTATTTTCACAGGAAACTGTAACATGAGAGTATACACCAGATTTTATTTTAATGTGTTGGTTATAATACCTAAAAGCAGTAGTGTCTCATAGTTGGGGGGGGGGGAGAGACTTTTCTTAGACATTTTAGCAGTATTCACAAAGACCCTAAGAGGGAGAACATCTATCTTTTTCTATTTTATACTTGGTTTGTGTTGGATTTTGTGTTTAAGGTCTGTTTGTCCCACTATTTCTGTTTTGAAGAGCTCTTGTCCATGCCGAAAAGTTGGTATCTTATTTAATCTTTTTTGTATTATGTCTACCTACAGTCTAGTGGCTGTTTGCAGTCTATGCTTCCTAATGAGCCAAAGTGTTGTTGGGCTCTGAAGCATGTCTGCTCCCCAATCCATTCTTAGCCATTATAACAGTTTGTCTGAGATAAAGCAGAACAGAAGAAGCCACTGCAGAAAAGTTCATGTGATGCTGGATTTCTTTATCAAAGTAGTTTCTTCTTGAAGCACTTTAAGTTGGTTACCTAGAAAGAAAAACCCTTCATGCTGGATCACCTGAATACAAAGATTGATAACGTCTACTACCAAAATCTTGATTTAGGAACTAAGTCAGTATGCCTCTAACAATAAGTAGATTGAAAAAAACATTTGGACTTCAAATAGTTGAATCCTTAGTGTTCCAGACCAGTACATGGTGCAAACAGAACTTTAACTCCCTCCAACTTTCAAGAATATTCATTCTTGAACTTTCAGCCTCAATGATGCAGCATGGACCTGTCTTTTTCTTGAATCTCTAATAAATTCATTTTCGTTTTCACTTCTGTTATATTCTGTGTTTCTGGAAGTTAAGTAGTGTAGTGCTAAATAAAGTAGAATGTACATATCTAATAGGCTACTATGTTGTCAACATTATATGGGCTTGAAGTTCCAGGATACCAGGTAGTTGAAGATGGACTGAAGGATGAAAGGATATGTGTCGTTGGGGCTGTAATAAACTACTACCAAACACTATATGAGCAGCGTCTTTACTATAGATTGGTAATAAGCTCCAGCAGCCCCAAACGAGAACCTGCGCCTCAGTTGCAAGGAAGCTGTGCTGCTGATTTCTACTCTATGCTACATCCACAAAAGTAGTTTTAGGCTGCAAGTATCTGGTCAGGCTAAATATAGTACAGAATTCCTCTACCGACAGTCATGGTGAGTGCAGCAGAAAGGTATCCATTTCACTTTGCCTCTATTGTGGATCAGATGTGTAAGTGCATTGTTATTTTAAGTACACCTGTTGTTAATTCAAAAGACTGTCAGCCCTAATAGTTTTGGTGCATGCTTTCCCATGGCTTTTGAGCTATTCATGCACCACCATACACATGTTGCAAGGTCATGTCTGTGATCCTACGTGCTGCCATCTTCGCAGTATAAGCAATTCAACTCTACACCAGGATAAATTGGAGGCCGCCCTTTGTGTGGTATGGATTACACTATAGATATTCTCATCACTGTGCGCTAACTTTTATGCCTGCATTTGAACAGGTGACTGACCGTACGAAGATTGGAGGACATCAGTCGGCACTTCTTGTAGTTGGTATAAGGTTTACATTTGTATTTATTCTTTAAAATTGCCATTATTTTGACTGTGTGTCTACACTGAATATTGGAGCATCTGTTTTGGGTTTTTAATTCAAATACTTGTGTGCAACGCCTGAATCTGAAAACTCCTCAGCCTTTTTTACATTGTGGATCAGAACCTGCTATGTAATGGGAGGAATGGAAGATGTAGTTTAATAATTATATTTAAACATTTGATAAAAAGAATATGCCTTCTGATAACAAAAATAGAATTTAGCTCCACTATTTATGTTTGGGTGGATTAAAAATGTATGACACAATTGATAAGAAAACTAGACAAGCTGGCAAAGGTGATGTATTTCAGCATGCTTTGGAGGACTTAGATGTGTACTCTTCTCCGACAGTGTTTGTAGCAATAGATCACAACAATTTTTGTCACAGAAAGCAAGGGGAAAAAATTGAAACACTGATGATTATGCAGTGTCTCTTAAAAAACATGCTGTAGCTTGTAAATTTGGAGCGTTGCATGACGAATTGATAAGGGATCAATTAATAATGCAAGTAAATGATACTAGCATTCCAGATCTGTTAGGGGTGAGTGGGGAGTCACCTTTGAAAGATGTAGTTGCCATTGTACAGAAGGCTGAATTAAGTGGTAAGTGTGCCAAAGCTGCAGTAATGATAATACAGTTACACGGAACAAGTCTAGTGTGATTGCATAGTAACGAATGGGTCAAAAAGTATAAAGATCAAGCAAAAACGGTTGAAGTGGAAATTAAGAGATGCTACCCTCAAATACTACCTGTTATTTCTGGCAAAACTCAGTCATCGGAAACCAAAAGACCTATTTCGTCACAGATATCCCAGATGCCTGGGATTGGGTAGAACAGTGGCAACATGGCTCGGTGGAAACCAAACCTGCCACCCTACACAAGCGCCAAGGAACCACTTGAACTGGCCAGGGCTCACGTCGCAGACTCATTGCACCGAATTCTACCTTTGGCATTCCAATGCCAGCACAGGGCGAGTGGGTTTCAGCCCTGACCATGGCATCCATTTTTCGGGAACCTGGCAAGAACCACTCCGTAGATTTATCGGACTATGCCTCTTCTGACAAAGATTCAGAGAGCTCAAAGTAAAATATGGCCGCTATCATGCCACCTATTATTACCCGCCCAACAGTAGAGGACATAATCTAAATATGTGGCAAGATGCTAGAATGCAATCACCTCAGAGTGGGTAATGTTGGACATTAGTCTGTAGAAACATTATCCCACACCTGCATTGCGCACAGTGAGGGCGACTGGTCCACAAGGGAGGGCTGAAGCCTTACCCATGTCGCAGTCACAGCCACTAGCCACCCTAGAGAGAGCGGATCCTTCCTCCTTATCCACAGTCCTCAACAGCAGCGACAGAACTCGGTGGAAACCAAACCTGCCACCCTGCACAAGCGCCCAGGAACCACTTGAACTGGCCAGGGCTCACGTCGTAGACTCTTCGCATTGAATTTTAACTTTAGCATCCCAACGCCAGCACAGGCCGAGTGGGTTTTGGACCTGGCATCCACTTTTTAGGAACCCAGCAAGATCCAGTCTGTAGATTTACTGGTCACTGCCACTTCTGACAAAGATTCAGAGAGCTCACAGTAAAATATGGTCGCTATTGTACCACCAATTATTACCCCCCTCCCCCCAGCAGAGGACATAATCTAAATATGTGGAAAGATGCTAGAATGCAATCACCTCCAAAAGGGTAATGTTGGATATTAGTATGCTGAAACATTATGCGGCAATGGACATTGCGCACAGTGAGGGTGACTGGCCCACGAGGGAAGGCTGAACCCTCACCCACGTTGCAGTCACAGCTGCTAGCTGCCCTATATAGAGTAGATCCTTCCTCCTCACCCCGCCTGCCTCAAAGCATACAGCACACATGTTGCCTGTCTAGGCCCCTCGACAAACCCAGATGGTCTCTCACATTTCATACCGGAATACACCATGGCTACCCCTCAGATGACATCATGGGAGCAAGACCTAGGCCTGGCTAGTCGAGCCCCCCTCTCCATGTACAAACCTTAACTAGGAGCACACTGCACCATCGGCTCCACAGCTGCAAAGTTTTATCCTAAATGTTTAGGCAGCCAGATGTTACTCTGGCATCCAGGCAGACTTCCCAGGATATTACAGCATAGATTTCAAAATTTTGCGGCACAAAAATTGAAATTTTGCAGCACAAAAATTGACACTTTGCTGCATTATTGCAGCACTTAATTTTACTTGTAATCATTCCTTTTCAGCCTTAAATCAATGGAAACTGTTTTAGCAGAGCATTTTACTTTGACATAGGCATGTTTAAAGTGTCTGAGAGTGCTCTTTTGCTATAGTCTCATTTGTGATAGCATTCTGGATAATAGGTTAAGCCAAGCACAATAGCACAGGGTTGCTAGTCCTCTTGTTTCTTGTGGCAATATGCTGACTTCAGTGGCGTAACAAAACTTTAGGGGGCCCCCCTGCAAAGTACATGGAGGGAGCCCCCCATTCTCCGCGTCAGTCAAGAGCTCTCAGGCCAGCGACCCGATGTACTACATGGGCTCACCCCAGCCATAAAAAAAGGATTCTGGTTCCTCTATTGGTCACATCCGCCCTTTCATTGGGCGATTTACATACATCAGTAAATACTGCTGCTGCGCCCTCCAGCAAAGTTACATAACACTGCCTCCAGCCGGCCCACCAAACACATCCTGCTACTTGATGACCCACCTTCAAGCGAAGCCCGCTCAGTGGACCACCTCCAAACACAGACCACTGCCTTCGTGCCTGCTACTAACGCAGCCATCAACTATACTCTCACCCCTACGAAACCCGCAGTTATGCTTTTCCACCCGCCTTTAAAACCACCCCTCAGATGTCACTGTGAACCTGTGACCGCCGCCCACTGCTCCTCTGTCCAGCAGCGACAGGAAGACTGATGGCCGGTCCCCATCTAACCATTGCATACCAGCAAAGACAGAGCCTTTCAGCTGCTGCCCTCCCCAGTGCCACTGTGGTAGTTTAAAACATGTTAAACAATCTCTTCAACTGACCATTCCAAAACAGTTCTTCCTGCTAGCCTCTACGGCATCAAAGCCGTTCCTGCTTCTTCTCATCCTCTATATGATGCACACAATAATATTAAATGTACAAAGGGTCCGAGTTTTTGTATCCTCACACCAACATTAATTTACACTATGTACTCCACTAAACCATACCTCCTGTCAAAGGCAAACCTTAGCCCATGTGTAGCACCAGTCAGCAAGTACCCCAAGTCAAACACCAGAGCGAATGCGCGATTCATGTAATGAAACCTATAGTGACAGCGTAGCATTTTCCCATCCACTGTCAGCCCAGCGAAGTCTGCAACCGCACAGTAGCCATCAGTACCGGCAACGTCTAAACCGCAATTCCACTTCCTTACAATGGCAGCTCCTGATACATTTACCTATGACTTCTGGGCGGCATCTACCACAGACAACAGCATTCTTTGTCTCCGTAAGACTAACCGAATGCTGTTGGTGAACGCTTCTCTTCCCCCTTCCTTACTAATAACTAATGGAGGATAACGAAAAAAATGTATAGTCCTCTCTTATGCAAATAGCGTATCAAACACTTGCTGCCCGCAGTCCTCACCAGATCCACATGTATCAATATTCTGCTATTGCACCATCCTGTCGACCCTATTGTTATCTGGAGATGTTTTTTATCCCTTCCGTGAACTGAGAAAAGCAATAACTTGCACGAAAACAAATCCCTTTAAAACCTTTGCTATTTATACAGGCTCGCAAAGCACTTACTTGTTTTACTGTCGTTGCAAAGCAAACAGGTAACTCATTCTAAGATTGGAATTACTACTTAGAAGTGTGGAAGTTAATACTGAGACATAGGATGATTTGTTGCATGTCTGCCAGACACACGTTCTTCCCTGCATGCGCACACGATGCAACAATACAATTTAACTATACAAAATGTTCCGAAATGTACCGGAAGATAAAGAAACAGCCCATATTATTTTTAGAAAGAAAAGTAGACAAACGTCAACTTTATACCCCATGACATAAAAGCCTTAGCGTGCACAGCTTGCCCAAATCCACGCCACCTGATTCAGCCCTGCCAAGAACCACGCATCTGGCGTTAGACTATCGCATTTAGGTGTGGTGATCCGCATCACCGCAGTGAAATGCAAAATCACGCATAACAGGCATCGCGCCTCCTCAGGTACCAGTGCTGCTAATCAATGTTGGTGTACTATTATTTCCATGTGGCCGCCGTCTGTTTTCTGGTGCTTTTCCTGTCTCCTAAACGCGATGCGGTACATTTCGTTATGCAGTATAGCTGCCTGTGTGGTATTCCTGCAATGAATGTCCCTTTTCTATGCCCACCACATTTTGCCGTATTTCTGTAGTGTGTCCATAAAGTTAGGTCTCATGAGGATTTGTTGCAGGCGCGCGCGCGTCATGCACCGTCAGCCCTACGATGTCAGATGCTTCGAGTGCGACATCTGCAAGGACTGATTCCTGACAGGAGCTAGGGGCTTGAGAAGGGCACCGGAGTTCTAGAGTGGGTGATGTGACCCGGGATAACCTCCACCTCCTTGCAGGGAGCGATGTGCAAAAACGGCCGCTCTGCATGGAGGAGCCAGGATCCAAGATTCCAACACGATGACACCACAGCGCTGAAGTGCCCAATTTGATAGCTGTTTTGTTGTTGGGGGAACGGAAATAACGGTGAGTAAGTATTAAAGGAATAACATGCGGGAGTCTGTTTCGAGGCTGATTCCTATCTGTTTTATTTTTAACTTTCACATGGTGGTATTAGCTACTTTCAGCAGCAGACATACCGGGATGAAAAACAAAAACGTTAATTGTGACGGTCTCGTAACTCCTGTGACCTAGGTGTATTGGTAACTCTTACCTCCTGTGTCAGAGCGTTGATTTCTTCAGATGCAAGATAGATATATGGCTGCACCGATTAAGGGTGTTACATTGAGTAGTTGCTAAACGCGTGACAATGGTTTCCAAAAGCGTTAGTGTAACCAGGTGACATTGTATTGATACCGCACATTACACTCTCGGAGTGTATCAACATAACCTCCCCTCCCCTTACTGCCATGAATTATTGCTCCTCAGAGGGTTAGCGCCTCCAGTTTCGTAGTTCCACCTGTAACTGTGATCAGTCACCACGCAGCCATCCAACGCCTGTTGGCCATCCCGCATTCCTCAATGCTCCTATTTTGACTAGAGTCCATCGAGAGGCATGCTCTAACAGTCTACTATATTGCCTCATCCAGCCTCTCAAGTTCGGGCCTCTGCCTGCTGGTTGCAGGCCCTTGAGGCCCAATTTACACACACACAGAAGAGGCCTCAGGTTTCCTCCACCCAGCAGGTGTTGTATGAATGCACATACAGACGTTGCTCCGCAGACGAGCTGATTGCGCCGAGGGTCTAGGTGCCTACCATGGCGCAGGGAGCTGTGGCCTAACTCTAGTCTGGGAGCATCAGAGGCACCACTGCACACACTACTTCATGCTCGGATCTCCCCTCCTCTCGCACTCCTGGCTAATGGACGAAGCACTGCAGACCAGGGCAGTCTAGACCACATAGTCCTAAAACATGTTAGATCCCCGTTGCACCCTACCACAGGCAGAAGATCAGTGAGGAGGCACTAGAGGGTAGGTCACTGGGTCCAACTGCGATTTTAGCATCCCAGAAACTGACTGATTACTTATAGATGAAAGCAGCTCTTTTTGGAAGGTTTAATCTGACCACAGGTTAGCATTTAAAAAACCTTTGCAGCATTTCTACGCAGAGTAACCAGACATTATGGGAGGCCTGATTGGACATTGAATGAACTGCCACTTTTAAAGTGCTGGAGTAAGTGTAACCTGGCGCATGCAAACATCTGATTTCTGCGAAGAACATCCTATGTATTTATTTTGTACAGTTACATTAATATGTAGCTGATGGAAATCTGCTTGGCGCTTGCAAATTTGCAAAGACACCCAGTAGGTTGGTCACCATGAGTGTGCAGAGGAATACATCTCAATTAGAGCACATTTTCACACTGATTCACTCATAGATGCCAAGGTTTCAGATTGGTAAGTGTGACGTTTTCATAATTGAACTATAATAATGGGTGACATTCACGCAGTCTGACTCTGCTCAGTTTTCAGTAGCCTGCTGTTAGCGCTCTTTAGTTCAGTGACTTTCTTATAGTTTCTAGTTGCTCAAATGGGTGTAATTTCTGATATTTATATGTTTCCCTATTTTTCATTGCTTGATTTTGCTCACAAGAAAGTGTCACTCATCCTGTTGAGATGTCAATCATAATTACAATGAAATTATGAAAATGTCACACATAGCAAACTGAAACCTTGGCAGCATTGCTAATTCTACCACACAGAGCACATTTGAACATCTCATAATTTCATGGCACACAATTCAACTATAAATAATTTAACCCTACAATATTCCATACCACATAATTACAATCCTAAAAATTAAAAAACACATATTTCCACTTCACTCTGTACCACATAATTCCACATCACATAACAACATTCCACACAGGTTAATACCACTCCAAGCCACATAATTCCACTCCACACAAAACAATTCAACTACACATAATTCCACTTCAACCTATATAATTATACTTCACACAACATATTTACACTCAACTCCAAAACACACAATTACCCTCCACAAAATACAACTCTGCAACATGCTGCATAATTCCACTCCGCACAATTATACACCACACCATGCCACATAATTCCACACGTCACAAAATTCCACAATTCATCACACAACATAATTACACTCCACATAATACCACTCAGCACCACATAATTTACCTTCACATAATTATGGTCTACTCCATAAATGCACTCCATATAAATCCAGTCAATGCCACGTAGCAACATTCCACATAACTACACCACACCATGCCTCATAATACCACTCAACACAATTTTCACTCAACAGCGCACACTTCCACGTCACACAAATTCAACTCTATACATTTCCATTGCACACCACATAATTCAACAACAAACTACATAATTCAAACCAATAATACAATTACACAGCCCACCACATACATCCAATCTACACCACAAAATTCCACATCACGCTACAATATTTAACAGCACACCACACATGTAAACTCCACTACATAGCACCCCACAACACAAAATACCATTCCAGATAATCTCACTCCAAGACACACAATCCCACTCCAAATAATTCTAGTACACTCAATACCACACAATTACTATCCACATAATTACACTGCATAGAATACCTGTCCATCAGTCAATATGCTACAGAATGTTTATCCATAAGTTACTTTGCACAGAATGCCTGTCCATCAGTGAATGTGCACAGAATGTTTATCTATCAGTTGCATTGCAGAAAATGCATGTCCATCAGTTCATGTGCCACAGAATGTTTATCCATCAGTCCCTAAGCACAGACCGACTGTCCATCAGTTACTATGCCACAGAATGTTTTTCCATCAGTTGCTGTGCACAGAATTTTTATCAATCAGTTGCTTTGAAAAGAATGCATGTTCATCAGTTAACATGCTGCAGAATGCCTATACTTCAGTTACTTTGCACAGAATGCCTGTCCATCAGATAATGTCAGATAATGTGCAGCACAATGCTTGTCCATGAAGTTTGTATGGCCAGTTATACACATCTAGAATACAGCACACACCTCGGCACTCGTCAGCATTTCGAACTTTGAGAAGGAGATGTTTTCATGGCTAATATGTCTGCATGTAATCACGGACTTCAGCATCATTGACACGTTTATAGTCCTGTTCAGCATGTACCCTTGAAAGGTATTACTGTCTTCCACATGTACCCAAATCATTACCACGTCACCCTAACCTGCTTCCATCGCACTGGCCATATCAGGAAGCCTGGATCTTGTTTGTGCATGTTGGATTGCTGCCAGAGTTCTTTCTGCACAGCAGCCTATTCCTAGTCTGACTGGCCTGGCTCTGACTGAAGAGAAACAATGTAACTTGTTACATTGTTTCTCTTCAGTCCTGGGTCAGCGCAGGAGCTCAGTGCAGGCTGCTTTAGAGGCTGCTTTAGAGAGAGAGAGGCTTGCTTTAGAGCAAGCCTCTATCTCACAGCTCTCTACCGAAGAGCTGAGGGGGCCCCCTTCATTTACTGAAGAGTGGGGGCTCCCCCGCACCGCGGGGGCTGCGGGGGTGTTTGTTACGCCCCTGGCTGACTTGGGGCTAGCGGTTCCAAGCCCCAAAGCCATCTGCTCTAGGACACCATGTTTTGAAATGTAACCAGATTGTTTGGGGGAAATCGTAATTGCTTAGCGAAACAGTCATTGAAAAAGTGAGTAGGTATGGCACTTGTATAACACATGCATGAAGAGGTCTGCCACCGCACACTACGCACAAGCCTCCACGACGCCAGGATCCAAGAGAAGGCCCTGAACTGGACCACCTCCTTCCTCTCTGGCAGAACACAGAGCGTCCGCTTCCCCCTTCCGCTCCGAAGCCACCGAGAGCATCTGCGGCGTACCCCAGAGCTCATCCCTCAGCCCAACGTTGTTTAACATCTACATGGCACCGCTCACCCACGTCGCCCGATTGCACGACCTTAACATCATCTCATACGTCGATGACACCCAGCTGATCCTCTCCCTCACCAAAGTACCCCCACACCGCCAAACCCAACCTCCACAAAGGAATGAAGGCCCTTGCCGAATGGATGAGGAACAGCCGACTGAAGCTGAACTCGGACAAGACGGAGGTCCTCATCTTCGGAGCCACCCCTTCGGCTTGGGACGACTCCTGGTGGCTGACCGCACTGGGAACAGCTCCAAAACCGACCGACCACGCACGCAACCTAGGGGTCATCCTCGACTCCACCCTCTCCATGACTAAGCAGGTCAACGCCGTCTCTTCCTCCTGCTTCAACACCCTCCGCATGCTCCGCAAGATCTACGGTTGGACTGTGGAAAACGCCCTCTACGCAGGAGCCTCAGCCAAACTCCTGAAACGGCTTCAATGCATCCAGAACGCCTCTGCATGCCTGATCCTCGACATCCCTCGCTGCAGCCACATCACACCCCACCTGAGAGACCTGCACTGGCTCCCCATCAACAAGAGGATAACCTTCAAGCTCCTCTCCCACGCACACAAGGCACTCCACAACACCGGACCAGCGTACCTCAACAGATGACTCAGCTTCTACACCCCCACTCGCCAGCTCCGCTCCGCCGACCTCGCCCTCGCCCTCGCCACAGTCCCCTGCATCCAAAGACCGACTGCCGGCAGCAGATCGTTCTCCCACCTCGCCGCCAAGACCTGGAACACCCTCCCCACCCACCTACGGCAGACCAAAGACCTGCTGACCTTCAGAAGACTCCTCAAGACCTGGCTTTCGAGAAGTAGCAGCATTCCCCACCCCCCAGCGCCTTGAGACCCTCACGGGTAAGTAGTGCGCTTTACAAATGCTATGATTGATTGATTGATTGGTCAGGGGGAGAAAGAGAGATCAAGAAAGGAGGGGTGGTAGAAATTGTAAGAACCATTTGAAATCATGTGATATAACCCCTCCCAGTCCACCCGTTATGTCCCCAACCTTAAGGGCTACCCCAATAGGAAAATATAAGCAGAAACCAAAACTGCTACTGAGGGGCAATCTGGCAAGAAAAGCCTAGAGACCCAAGCAAAGTGTTTGGTGAATGGGAGAAGAAAAAGCAACGAATACACAACAGTGATAAATGAGGTTGTTCGGGGTAAAAACAGTAAACGTCTTAGGATTGCCCAAAACACCAAAGGTCCTAGGGGGAGATCTTCTAACTCGGTATGTCAGTGTACTGAGTCTGCTAAAAGAAAATCTTTAGCAGGTCCTAATAGTGTTGTCTTAGTTCAGGTTGGAGATGATCATAAGCAGATGAGACCTCCGATGTTATTCCTAAAGGTACAATCTAGAATGAACAGGAAGCAGACAGCCAACTCCTTGACAGGTCTAAAACACTAAATGTATTTACCAACATTAGAAGATTAAGGAATAGCTCTACAAAGGACTTGGCATTGGTTGACTTTAGGGAGCTCGCCGGAGAAGAGGTAACCAGAGTTTTGTTTACATCGCAAAAGATGAAGAACATAATGGAAGCTGCTGGTCCAGCCCTGGGGTCAAACGGCACTAGTCTCAGGGAAGAAACTGAGAAAATGCAGTTAGCCACGTTTCTATGTAAACATGGTGGGTTAAAACAGAACCAGGTCTATTTTGCCAGTCCTCTTGGTGTATAACAGCGATCAAGGGATGGGAGGAGTTGGTGGGAACATGATGGTTCGCAAGAAATAATAGTTACTATAACTTTCTCAAATGATAGAGCACTGAGTTTAATGAATGAATAAAGTTTTTTTTTTTTTAAAAGAGTTTTCAAATCAGTGCACCAAAAAACCAATACTACATGCAATAGCATCTTATGTAAGACCCAACCATCGATGTACATGTCAGGAGAAACCGGTTCTTCCATGTTTTCTCCCTAGTTCCCCCACCCACCACCCTCTCTACCCCCACCCCCCCTGTCAGTGTGCCCGCGTCAACCCCTCTTCAACTTCTGCATGTAGGGCCCCTTGGTCCGAGAAATCCTAACTCAAACCAATCAAAAGAACACTTTCATTGTTCTCAAGAAACAGGAGGCCCCGCATTGACACCCATCTACGCCCCATGCTCCCATCATGACTACTCGACAGTTCTCAATATAGAGTGCAGACGCCGAGTCCTCCATGAGTGTACCTAAGTGGCCCCCTCCTGCGCGGTCTCCCCAGTAGCCCCAGAGGGCCCCGCCCCAGGCTCCACACTCCGGTCCATGAAATGAATGAATAAAGTTAAAAAGGCTCCACACTCCGGTCCATGAAATGAATGAATAAAGTTAAAAACATATAGCGGAAGATGATGGTCAAATTGAAGCTAAAAAAATGAAAAGCAAAGCTATTCTTTAAAATCATGCCAGCAAAAGGATATGTAAACAGCCGGTACTGACTTTATAGTTAGCAAGTAAAAGATAAAAATCAGTACTGTTCATTAGTGATATTGGCTGCTCTGGGGAGAAGTAGCCCTCGCAGGGTGGGGTTCTGATGTGGTGGAGCTCACCTGGCTGTTGGTCGCTCTCTACGTGTTCCATTTTTTTCTTTCAGGAGTGTGCATCTTTGGTATATGAATTTGCTAAAATTGGTCATGTTCTTCACTGTGTCCAGGGTGTAGAGTTGGCAAATGGCATCCTTTGCTGTGCGAGTGCCCAGTTGGAGAAGTATGGATCTATGATGATTCAGTAGGCTTGTCGCATAGCCGGGAGGCATAGCAATATATGTGCCAAGGACTCCCTTTTATAGTTGCATAAACTACAGTCTGTGATGTCTGTAAGCACTTTCCAGATTGGGTATAGTTCTTTTGAGGTAAGCGGATGTAATCTTGAAGCTAAGATCTGATTTAATGCCTGTCTCCCCACGGCCTGCATGAGGTGGGGCTTGGTTATTTATAGTATTTGTGGAAAAAACAGAGTTTCGTGAAAGTCCATGACTGCAAGGGATTCCATGTCTAAAGTCCGTAAACGAAAGCGCAGTTGCTTTTTTATTGATAATTTGATGGTTGTGTAATCAATTATGCTTGGATCCCAATTCTCGAAGGCTAGTTACAGTAGTTTCTTTGCTGCTGAAAGTTTGGCAGACCAGAGATTGTTTGGTTTTGCGAAGATGGTTTTTCATGAGGGCCTTCATGGAGTTAGCTGGGCCCTCAGTTGCCAGGTAAGAGTACTTTGCTAAGGTGGCCAGTCCTTCTAGTTTTTGTTGAATGAGGTCGAACTCAAGGTAGATCAAGTTGTTTCTTGTGCAAGCAAAATATTTTTTTGTACTCTGCGCATTGTATTTTCTCTAGGTCTACTGCAAGCATTCTGGGGAAGGCCTGTTATGCACAGTTAAGTGATGGTAGAAGTTTAACCCGCAGTACCCTTCGAACTGCTGTGGTTGTTGGGCTGTCATAGGGGGCTCGTAACTTGCAAAGGGCGTGCGTAGCCATCTTACCTTCCAGCTACATTCTTTGTAGATGGAGCAAGGGGCAGCCAGTCTCGTTTAGCCAGGTACCTACATAATTATAACTTTGCACACAGTCCAGGCCCAAAGTACCCAGGTGCATTTAATGGCTTTTTCTTTGGGAGGTTTCCGAAGATCACAATTTTGTATTTGCTCGTGTTAGCTATCAACTCGTTCTTGATGTTGTATTCTGATAGGGCATTAAGAGCTTTTTGAAGGCCCATTTTTGTGTGGTCCAGAAAAACTAGATTGTAGGTGTACTGCATTAGGTGGATTTTTTTTATTTCCAATTTTTGGAGTAGTGAGGGAGGCCCCATGCAGTGCCGGGACCAAGTCGGCGGTGTACAGATTGTATAGTAGCGGTGCCAGGACACAGAGTTCTTTAGCCCCCAGTCTGTAGCAATTGTTTCCATGGCAGACTCCCTGGAAAGTTTAATCCTTACCAGGTTGAGGAGTACAGTGATCTAATGGCTGGCAGTAGGTTTGGGCAGATGTTCCACCCCACCGGTTTCCGCAAAAGGATGATGCAGACCACCCCCGTCAAAGGGTGCTGAGTAGTCAATAAAGCATGCGAAAACTGGGTGGGAGCGACAGGCTACAGTTTGTTGAGCTAAATATGACAGGACTGTGATGTTGCCAACAGTTGAGCCCCCTGGTCTAAACCCGGTCTGGTAGAATGTCAGGAGTCCTTCGGAGTGTACCCAGTCTGCTAATTCCTGCAAGAGTGTACTTGCGGAGGCCTTTCCCTCGATGTCCAGCTGTGCGATCATCCGGTAATTCTTGGGGTTGGTATTTGAGGCTTTTTGGGAAATTAGTTGCAGCAGTGAGCCACTCTAAGAGTCTGTAACGTCCTCCAGAAGCCTATATTCCACGTACAGCACTGAAAGGTTTGAAGACCAGAAGTTGATGTCATCCCTAAAGAGGGAGCTGGGCAGCCCATTGGGGCCTGGAGCTCTGTTTTTCCTGATCCTTTTCAAGACAGTGCATACAGCTGCCTCGCTTAGAACTGTGGGTTTCGTAGGGGACCTGGAGCGCTCAGCTCTAGCATTTTCTAATTTGCTCTGTGGGCGTGTCCATTTACACATATGGGTCTCTGATCGCTAGTGTATGGTGACTTAACATGCACTACCCCGGTCTCTGCTGGAACCAAGTTCCCTCTGTTGGAGGACCCATGAATGTAATTGTTTAGATATTCCCAAAATTGTTGTTCGGTTCCAACAATTCAAAGGTCTCTATCCAGTTCTCCTCAATAGCTTCTCGTTTTAGTTTCCAGACGAGATGCTTGTGTCTTTCTTGCTGATTTCAGCTGCTTTTTTGAGGCTTCAGTCCTTATGTTTTTTGTGTGCCCTTTGTTTTGTTTTTAGTTGCTGCACGCTTAGTTTGAATTGTAGAGCCTAGCCTGAGGTGTGGGTTGGTGTGCTTGTTTTGGCATGGATGCTGCTTTCTCGAAGCAGCATGCCCAGCTCTAGTGCAAGATTTTCCCATTTGCCTATGATAGCCAGCATATTGGTCCCCGTTGGCCAGCCACGCCATGTACATTTCCAGGAATCAAATTTATTGAGGGTAGTCTGCACCCATTTTATTCTCCTCAGAAGTCTGTGTTGTTCCTCACCATTTGACTGCCTAAGGGGACTAAGAGTATGACGGCTTCCCACTGTGGTCTTTAGGCACAGCAAGAGGGCTGCATTTTGCTTTGGCTCTGAGGGAGCATTTCAAAGCTTAGCATGATCTTGCCTAATCGCTGGCTCAATAGGATGTAGTCAATAGTTGTCTGATTGTTATAAGTGGGTGGATGGACTATAGCCGGCTCAGACAATGTAGATAGGAAATTTGCTGATTCTAAGTTGTATGTCTGAAGGAGGATATTGAATCTCCTGGTGCTCCCAATGGTGCTGCCATACCCCTAGGTGGTGCATATTGAAATCCCCAAGGATGATAGTTTCCAAGGGTATGTGTTGTGTTATCAGGGTTTCAATCTGCTTGATCAGCCGGGTGAGCTTGTCATTGGGTCCCTGGCCGTGGGGATTATAGTATAGATTGATTAATAGGATGGGTAGTGGTCCTTCGACACACTTCTGCCCTTTCAAGATGCCAGCTAGAACCATACGAGAAGTGTTTTTTATTTCTGTAAAGCACATCTTTAGGGAATGCTTAATGTATAGGGAGATGCCCCCAGAAGGTCTCCCGAATAGATTGGTTTTGATTGCTGGTTTAAAAAATTCTGCGTAGCCTATTAAGGGCTGGATGTGGTTGCCCACGTTTCTTTTACGCAGATGAGGTACGCCCCTTCGAGGAGCGTTATTGCCGTTGAGCTTTGCAGGATCTTATGCATGCCCGCAACATTCCATGTCAGGATGTTTAGTGTATGAGTGCTTCCTGCAGTGCTCTTGTGGTGGGGGGCTAGGGGCGGGCCTAAAATTTGTCGGCCATGTTAGAGGCAACCCAGCACCAGTAAGCCTAGTTTGGAGACGGTGGGGCGCAGAGAGGTGGACAGTCTTTATTGGTCGTAGTGACGTGCCTGCCCCATGCTGGCCATCCACCGTGCATCTAATATTCATATTTGTATGTTCTAGGGGAGTTACCACTCGGCCGGTGCCTTTCAGGACACAGGCCATTGGGGTATTGTTGAGGGGTGCATGTAGAATGAATGTATACTTTTCCTTATTGACCATCTGGATGTCAATCCCCCATTCTGCAAATTGATCTTTTTCTTTGAGCACACCTGCTGATAGACTGGTATCGCGCCCAGTTCCTTCGTATGCTGCGACGTCAGAGTGACAAATTGCACCGACAATGTCCCTGCTGGTAATATGCGAAAGCAGCTGAATGTGTTGTAGAAGTTTGAGAATGTTTGCTCTGTTGAGAACATCTATATTAAATTTCGATATGTACAACGGAGTCTTGCTCGTCTTTGACGGCTGACCACCCCCTAGAGCTGAGTAGTTTGACCAAAGGCTAAGGTCACTGTAAGGGCCCCTTTGTGTTGATGGAATTGTGAGGGCGTATGTGCGAATACAACGTTGATCTTGTGGGTGCCCTGAAGGGCTCGGTTCTGCCCCTTGTGCCGGACTTGTAGCTCCTTTTTCCCTGGGGACAGTGTCGAGCCAATGTGGCTGGTCTATTGAGCTTTAGTTGTTTGTAGGGCTTCTTTGTTGGTTTATTTCTAGCCCTGGAGCATTGCATGATGTTGTTGATAGGCTTATGTGAGTGTCTGGGCATAACTGAATGGACGTGGAATAGAGTCCCTAGGGGTGCTGGCTTGAAGTAGCCATGACTGGGTCGCTGACTGGAGTGCTCAGTTGTTTGTCGTGGGCGTTTTTATCCCATGGATAGGTGTTTTGAGTATTGGCTGTCTGAGGCTTTTCAATCCAAGCCTGTGCTGTTGTATCACCTTGTGCGGTGGTCGCTGTCTTTGAGATACAAGCCCCATGGCAGCCTGTGCGTTTGTGTGGACAGTAGTTGTTTTTTAAGCTGGGGCACCCGGTTCCGGGGCTGCCAGGGGGTGAGCATTCTTAAAAAATATGGGAAAGAGAGGTGGGCTGTTTCCGGCGTTGATAGACTGCTTTAATGGCTCTTTTTTCCCTGCTACATTGCTTGGTTTGTGCCAAGGAGTTTTTGTTGGTTATCGCGTTAAGTGCTTTTGGTATTTTTTAGGCTTTCTTCGCTCTCCGTGTCTAAGGCTGTGCTTGAGGCACACGCTGCGGACCTGTGTCCCCTGCATTATAAAGCTCTGAGTCAACTGTTTGGTTGCTGTGTCCTGTCATTGGGTCAGAGAATGATGGCCGGGTTGCATTGGCTATTGTCTGCAGCTGGGGTTGGCAGGATGCGTGGGTTAGTTCCCTGCTGACTTCTGTGAGTTAATTTGTGCTGATTGCCGAGGTCTGGGGGCCTGAGCATGTTTTGATTTAGAGTTTTAGCTCCTCCACCGGCGAGGCAAGTACCCTAGGAAGGGATGTCAATTTATTTACTTTGTCTGGGCACCGGCATTCTGGTGAAAGAGTCGGACTGCTGTTGGCTGCGGCAATCCTATCTACTTTCTTGGCCATGTCAGCCATTGTGAGTGACATTACTTGGAGGATTGCCATCTGCATTTCAAGTTTCTCCAATGGACATGTTAAAGCATTTATGGCTGCAGACAAGGAAATGCTGACTGACCTTAGCAGATTGTCTTGCGCACATAAAAGTTCAAACGGTAATAGCGAGGGTGATCTGTGCAGAGAGTAGCTTAGTTCTGGCTCAGAGAAGGAATCTAAGACAATGCATTAGCCCTGGTTATGCTTGTGCACACTAAATTCCTGATTAGGGTCTGCCTTTGTGGCTTTGCTTTGTGTGCATGAAATGTGGGAGATAGGTTTTGAAGTGTCAAGTGGGCTGATGATGCCGTCTGGTATCTCTTGGGCAGTGGCAGTAGGGTAGCTTCCTTGTTGCTTTATTTCCTCCATGGTGGGGCGCTCGATTGTTGAACCTCAATGAGCACTCAGATTGTGGCAAGAGTGGGATCGTTTCTTCTCCTGGAGGCGGCTTGCTTCCCTGGAGCGACTGGGCGCTGTGTGTGAAATGGATGGGTGAGGTAATTCTATTCCCCTAGAAGCGAAAGCTGGACCAGTCCCAGCGTCACTGCCTGTACCAGTCGCAGTATGTGGCCTTTGCTCTTTTGCAGTTGAGAAGGCATCAGTAGAAGTATCTTTAAGGTCCTCGATGTCCTGGCTTGTGACATCAGGGCTGCTCTCTGTAAAAGTATGGTTCCGAGTCCGTACCCAGCTGTGAAGGTCATACGTCGTTGAGTTAATCAATAGTCTGGACCACTGCTCCCCTGGATGCATCTAAATGTAGTGGAGAGTCCTCAGAGGTGGATTTTGGTTTCTGCTTTGGCCTTGCTGCTGGATGGCGCGTGCTTTTTTGTCATTGCAGTTGTGGTGCTCTTGTTCGGGTCCTGCGTGCGCGGAGGCATGGGGGCAGTTGGGGAGGTTCCGCGTCCCAGGCCGTGGACCTGACTATTTTTGGCTCCCACTCCGGGTTGAAGGCTGAAAGGTGCCTGTGTCAAAACCTCGTTTTACACCCAGCTCGTCCTTGAGCATTCCACCTTGCTTTAACCACTCTGTGCACCTGGGGTCCACCCGGGATTCACCAAAAGAAAAGGAGGAGCTCACCTGGATAGATGGGGCCACCACACAGCACGGCGGCACAGATTTACTGCTTGCGCACTGGTTTATCGTAAGTATCCAGCTGCCCGGACTTTGTATGTTACAATAAATTTGCTATATTACTGGGCCACAATTGTGCCTTCCTGTTGGCTATTTGATGTTCCTCTACGGCCTTTTGTGAGTCTGGACAGGCTAGCTGCCTAGGAGACCAGACTGATTAGAGATAAGATGAATGGAGCATGAATGGAGCACAGTGAGAGAAATCTGAGCAGGTGGCAGCTCCAGGGCTCCACGGTCCTTGATATCCAGTCTAGCCTGGCCTGGCCTGGCCTTTTAACCCACCTCAGCCCCGCCCCCGAGCTGCACCACAAGGATACGGGGGCGAGGGGTCTGGCAGACAAAGCGATGAGTGGGGGCACTTGGCTGAGCCCTTCCACTGAAACAGAGCAAGGTAGAGCTGAAGACAGTACAAGGCAGAGCGAGGCGGGGCAGGCAGGGCAGCGGACTAGGAGCAATCGCGCCGACTCGCAAGCCGCAGCGGCTGAACGCCGGCCACCTCCGCAAGGTCGGGCTGATCTGCGACTCTACCCTCCGGTACTGCTGCTGTCGTTGCGGTTATCTACTCGTCTGTGAATCGCAGGAGACATGGCATCCTCAGCCCATTTGTGTCCTGGTGTGGAACATTCATGGATTCAAAACATTTATAGAAATGGAAAACCATGAAGAGATTGACAAATTATTCCATTTCGTTCCTACAGGAAATCTGGCTGTTGGAGTGATCCGTAGTAGAGGGGTTTGTTGCCATAGGTCAAAATGCTAAAGACTAGTTAAGAGGAAGAGCAGTGGGCAAATGTCTGACATTGTTTCAGTCCACGGTGGGAGGAAGGTAACAAAGCTCAAAACCACTTGCATATGTGTCCTTCCTTACCTAATCAACATGTACACCAATACGAAGTGGTTTAAGTAAATTATATGTTTATATGTGTATGTACCGCCAACTCATCCTGTACTTCAGTGTGAGCTGCTGAATCTGGTTAATGATGTAAAAACAAACATTGTGACATCCCAGATGTTTTGTTGGTGGTGGTGGGGATTTTAATGAAAAATCAGTTTTCAAAGAGTTTGGTAAGGTAATGAAAGAATCGTGTTTAGCACTAAATATCCCGGAATGCATTTTCGCTGAAAGCACTCGGGAAGGAGATAATTGAATTTGATCAATGTAAATGGTAGGTGCCATGATGATATTCCAGTTGAGAAAATATTTTAATATGGCAATAGTAAACTGCTTATTGATTATGTGATGGTTCCAATTAACCAGTTCCACTGGGTGTAAAATTTTAGAGTCCTAGATATGGGGCCCAATGATTATTTTGACCTTAGCGTGGAGTTTAAAGAGGCTTTTTCCCAAGTCCAAATGCCACCACTCGTTTGGGGGTTGTTTACCACAAGAAAATAAGAGCTCAGATTATGGAAGATGTATTGCAAGCCCTTTCTTTATTTGAATTTGAACCTTTTTACTTAGAAACAGGCCAAGATGCACTGGATTGGTATTGTAGGTTAACAAAGCAATTACTAGC
This sequence comes from Triturus cristatus, assembly GCF_964204655.1. Lineage (NCBI taxonomy): Eukaryota > Metazoa > Chordata > Amphibia > Caudata > Salamandridae > Triturus > Triturus cristatus. The sequence continues at coordinate 987,654,929 of NC_140589.1, read as the reverse complement.
CCAATTTAAGCTAGCAAATGAGGGTCCACACCTAACTAATAGTCTAAGAGGCAAAGGGAATTCCTGGTTTGACAATGAATATCGGGAGGGTAGAAGGTTGGAAAACAAGAGTCGCCGCTACTCAAAGCTAAATCCAAGTGATAGCGGTCTAAGAACAGTATGATAGCCTCGAAAACTGCTTATCGGAATTTATGCACTCATAAAAAGATGGTGTTCCATAGGTTAAACTAGGAGGCAATGTTAGCTACCATGGTTGACAGGTATATTAAACGTTTTTGGCGACTAGTGAACTCTGTAATCCTCTACCCGCCACCTTCTCTTGAGGCCCAAATAAGTGAGGAAGATTGGTTTGCTGTTATCTCCTCTTTATTTAAGGTTGGAAGCCATGAGAATATGTTACTGGTACAGGCCAGCTCTGAATTGGATACTGAAGTGATTTCCAATGCACAGATGGCAGTAATCCTGTTGGAAATAATTTGCAATATGAAAGCCTCTAGGGCAGGTGGTCCAAGTCTAGATGGCTTTCCATCTGTGTTAGTAAAAAAGAAGACCCAAGGGAATGGGGATTATTTTTGAGTTGGTTCTTTCAATGGGTAACACCGAATGGATCCTTCCCAGAGTTTTGGAAAGGAGATATAGTGAAGCCCATTCATAAAAACATTGTTAAAACATCTAGCAGCCTGGGCTTTCGATACCGGATTGATTCCAGTGGACAAGAGGCTTTAGGCTGAAGCATTCTTCGATGGACCACTGTTTCACGCTGCAGGGAGTTGCAGGGAAGTCAATAGAGTCAGTAGGTGACCTTTGCTGCTGCTTAGTTGACTTCCAAGTGGTTTTCCACAGGGTGGACAGAGACACGCTTTGGTGTAAACTACAGCAGTGGAAGATATCTGGAGCCCTGTTGGGCCTGGTGAAGAAGCTCCATAGTGGTACCTGGGTCCAGACTGACCTTGATGGGCTTGGAAGCCTGACTAGGAAAAATCTGGTTGAGAACGGCTCACAGTAAGGGTGTGTTTTAGTACCCCTGCTACTTAGTCTGTTCATTGCAGACCTCCCGCTGATGTGAAACAATACACATAGTTATTCTCCAAAGGTTGGAGGTAGGCACATTAGTTGCCTCATGTACGCGTACAATCTGGTGGAGATCGATCTCATGCCTATAGGGCTGCAACGGAAACTAAATGCCCTAAATGCTTATTGTCTTGAAAACAAATTAACGATAAATGTTGACAAGACAAAAACAATGTTTTTTGCTAGGAGGAAAATGAATTTGCATGGTTCCTAGGTAACATATGATTAGAGCAGGATAAAGAGGACACATTTCTAGGTCTAACCGTTTCAGATGATTTGAGGTGGGACAAACAAATGGCTTCCCAGAGATTTGTTCTATCTACAGTAGTGAATAGGTTTGAGTGCAAGTTTGGTAGCTAAGTCTTTGAGCCATTAAGTAAAGTTAAACAGGGTAAGCTAATTCTGCAGGCCCTTTAAGGAGTAGAGGTGCTGGCTCGGGATAAGCGGGTCTCATGGGAAGGTCTAGAAGGTAGTTTTCTAAATTGCTCCTTGATCTCGGAGTGCGCTTCTGTTGTTCTCCAAAAATTGGGTCCCTGTTGACAAATTGTCAGTGCAAACCTTGCCAGAGATAACGTTAATTTACTCTGGTAAAAGGAACCCTGTGGCAACAATGCTACAGGTTTGAGGTCTGAAAGATGCCCACCAAAGGAGGGGAAGCAGTTTGAATCAGTCACTTGGTTAAAGTGCTTTAGTAACTAGTTGAAGAGAGGATTTTCACTATCTTAAAATTAAGAGCTCATTTATTCCTTTCTTAAACTCAAATGGGAGCACAAAGCTGTTCGCTTACCTACATAATATTCCAGACAAGTGCTTACGTAATGAAGTCTTGCGTCTGGGGGTAGGAGCTGACCCTGTAATCTGGGTGTCCTATTCACCAGTAACGGCTGTTGAACTCAACATGTTCTTAATGCTAAATCCAAATTCTCCAATAATAGCAATTACGTTTTTAGGTTTTCCTCTAAGCTGGGTGGGTAGACGATTATGAAATGGTGGAGATATATAAGGCTAGAGGGGTGGCCACTGCTACCTATGGGGCCGGTCTGTGGAGTTACATCTGCAGTAAGTTGAAGTGCAGTGAATTGTTTGTTATTGGATAAATTCTTATTCTTCCTAAAATGTTTTAAACATATGTGAGATTTTGGGCTGTGGACTGTAAGGAATCTTGGGATGGAGAAATTTAAATTTTCATATGCTTGTAATTGTATAAATTGTATAATTTGTAAGTTTCCATGATTGAAAGATACAACCACGTATTGTTATTTTAGGCTAGTTAAAATGGTCTACTTTTATGATTTGGGAAATGTGCCTGATATTTGCACTAGAATTTTATTCTTGGAAATAAAGTATTTTGACTTGACAACTGAAGCCATTATTAATTTGGAGATTGACGGAATTTGGAATTTATTTGAAAATGTATTCATATTTTTGAAAACCCTGTTATTAAAAAGGATTACGTTCCTGCAAGAGAAGAACCGCAAATCTTTTGTTCACAGATATTCATTGTCCTTGGGATGAATGGGGCCACACAAAAGGCTTAGAGGCCCCTGAAGGCTTGCACTGCCCTCCTGCGCTACATGGGCTTGCATTACACCCCATGGTGCACCACTAACAACCAGTGAATCAGTTTACATAAGTCCGTTTTATATTACCAGCACTGTAACAGGTCATCAGTAGAGGCAGCAAAACAATATGTGCATGTAGGTGTTTTTCAGTGCTAACAGATTGTTTTAAATTGATCTTGCACAATTTACTACAGTAAGGTGCATGGTGGTTACTATTCTGCTCTCTGTCGGCTATAAGTCTAATTTGAATGTGCCCTCAGTGCACACATGTTGCAGTCAGACTAGATGCAGACAGGATGAGTGAGTCATTTGCCATGGACAGCCCACGTCGTGACAAAGGACGCTGCTTGTCTTACCACAAAATAGTATTTCCTCCGCTCAAATTGCTATTTGCTCTACTGCTTGATTGCTCCATTCCTTGAAAAACGTACGTTCCCATTTCTTGTGCTCCTGTTCGCTTTTAAAAACATAATAAAACACCTTTTTATAGGGATGGCAAAAATCATATGGTAGTTTAATGAAATACATAACAATTTGGGGCATAGTGCAAACCACTCAGTAGATTTCTCTTTACAGCAGAAAGTGTAGTTAAAATACCCTCCTAGTTTCTAGCTCTAAATATCATGCAATTCAGCAAATCCTGACCTGCGTGAACCAACACAGTGGGGCTTAGATAGAGCTGCAACCATTGCTTTCTTCATTCTATCTTTTTTTCTGAAAACAGGGCACCACATACACAGGCCGTGAAACCTAAAGGATAAAGCTAAACCAGAGGTGCAGGGGTGTAGCCATTGAGCTATGAGCCATAAAGTAAGCAAGCAAAATGTGCCCCATTCCCTAGTTTGATTTATAGCTACACCCATATAGAGGTGGAATAACAAACCTGCAATTGTTTCACAGCATAAGAAAAGTTAAAAAAAATAAGAACCTTTGTAGAACTGTGGGTCACAATATAAGAGTATAAGGATGCAAGACTCGTAAATATATGTTCATCCTAAAATTAATAAAAGCTAAGCCATCTCTACGGTTAAGGTTGACCCCAAACTGGAGACCTATCCTCCTCGAATGCAGGAATAGTGGTGTTGGGCAGCCTTTTCAGAGACCCCTTTATTAAAGAGCAGGGAAATTTGTCTTCATGTCATCTCTTGACAAATCCAGGTTCCGATTAAAAAAAAAGAGTTCTCCTCTAAGGTTTTCCCCAGAGCTGACCGAGGTAGGAGCACTTGGGAGGTCGCTACAAAGCCCACACTTCCCTACGAGGCCAGTATACCAGACAGGGATACTATTATGACCAGACAAATTTTGGACCTTCGTCCCCTCCAGAGGTGCTGGAAGAGGCCGCTTCAAGTGAGACACCTCTAGAGGCAGGGATCCTGTAAGCAGCTATACAGGTAAGTGTGAAATCCACACACCAGTGGAAGTGAGAGGCAGGCTAGCAACATTCTTTCACAAATGGGACTAACTGGTCAAGAATGCATGGGTACTTCAAACAGTCAGGGGGTTCCACATAGAATTCTATGGGTCAAATGTGCAGGAGTCCTTACCTCGCCCACTGGCCATCTCAAATGCTCAGGCTCAGCTAATAAACCAGGATGTCTCAAACTTATTAGCAAAGAGAGCCAAAGTCATGTTTTCCCTTCACCCCAACGGATTCTCAGCAACATCTTCCTGGTAGAGAAGAACTAGGGCTTCAGACCAGTGATAAACCTTTGGGAGTTAGCCAAGTGGCTGGAGATTGACTGGTTCTCCTAGATTTAAAGGACGCCTACCTAACCGTTCCAAATTTCCAGCCACATCGCAGTTCCCTATAGTTCCTATAGCATCATCGCATATACGAGTTCTCGACATTGCCCTTCGGCCTGTCGTTGAAACCTTGGTGCTTTACAAAAGTGACGAAACCGGTGATGGAATTTCTCAGAATGCAGGGTATTTTACTCATCATCTGTCTGGACGACATACTTCTGATGGATCATGCTGAAGATTCATCTGTGGATGACTACTTCATTCCTAAAAGATCTGGGTTTTGTAATCAACCATCAATAAAATCGGAGAGAACTCCCTCTCAGACTTCAATTCCTAGGATTTGCGATTGACCCAGTGCAGACCTTCCTCAGCCTTCCCGCTTGGAAGCTAACCAAGATTCGTCAGGAGCTGAGAAAACTTCTGACCAGATCCAAATGCTCCCTACGCCATGTAGCAAGCATAGTAGGGCTTCTATCCTCTTCCATGCAGGCAATATTTCCAGGACTGCTCCACTACAGGGCACTTCATTGAGCGCCTTAAGGCCTCCCATCTCATGAGGGTGCTCATCTACTAAGAACTAGTGCTATTAGTGGATATTATGGAAGATATAAATTGGTGGCTTTCCCACATGGAGGCGTGGAACAGAAGAGCGTTCTTCAATGTCCTAACCCAACATCATCATCATCGAATCAGACACAGGCAATCTGGACTGAGGTGCCAGGTGCGGAGTCTCATCTACAGGAGGAAGCTGGTCAGAACAGGAATGATGCATGAACATCAACTGTTTACAGCTCCTGGCTGGATCATTCACAACCAGACCCAAGACCAAAGACAGGTCGAAATGCTGCATTTTCATCTGAAAGAACAATCAGATCTATTAACCACTTGGGAGGTACAAGGCCAAAGATTCTCAAAACAATATCACAGGACTTCTGACAGCACTGCCTTGCCAATCAAATTTTGGTAGTGGCGGATTACTTCCAGGCTCTGCTAATCAGGTGGCGGACTGGAACTCCAGGTACTTGGGAGATTTGAGCATCTGGCAAATGGATACTCCAGTCTTTGCCTCACTGTGCAACTTCTGGGGTCTGTTCTCTGTGGTTCTCTTTGCCTCCGGACTGGACCATCAAATACGGAGATACTTCTGCTGCAGCAGCGACAAATGCCTTTCTAAAGGATTGGAGTCAGGAACAAGGATGCGCTTTTCTCCCATTCGCAATGATAATAAGGGTTTTGGCAGATGTCAGACGAAAAGAGGCAGAGATAGTTCTGATTACCACGATCTGGAGATCACAATTGTGATTTCCAGTTCTTCTGCCACTTTCCTGGGATTTTCAATCCCTCTCCCCCCTCTCCTCACATGCTCAGAAATCTAGAGGGCCTTCCTCACCAGATGGTACAAAACCACGGACTGTCTCTGATGGAATGGAGAATTACCAGCAAAGATGGAAAATCCCTGGTCTTTTAGAGCAAGCTCAGGAGCTTACCCAAAAGGCATGGGTGAAAAGTACTTCTAAAAGATAGAAGTCTGCGTGCGGAAGATAGCTGTCTTGGTGCCATCATTGACACATGGATCCTGTGAAACGAGGCGTCGTTCACATTTTGAACTTCCTTTCTAAACTGGCTCACCGAGGTACAACTTACACGTCAGTAAATACCTTTAGATCGGCTATATCAGCAAGTCATCTACCAGTGGATGGTCAACCAGTGTGTGAACACCCTCTAATGTGTAAACTCTTACGTCTCCTCTCAGAATCAAGGTAACTCTGCCCTATGAGATGCTAACTGTGCCCTAAATCTATTTTTATTTTGGCTTCAGATTAAGTAAGTAGAAAGAAACTGTCTGGTAAGCTAGCACTGTTGTTGTTCATGATGTCTTCCAGACAAGTGTCGGATGTTAGAGCACTTGATTTGTTGGGCAGGATATATACCACGGATTGGGTCATGTTTACTGTTCTAGGTCTACTAAGACCATACCAAAGTTATTTCACACTCAGCCTTTTGGAATCCCCCCAAATTGTGTGTGGTGGATTGTATGAAATCTTATGAGTATGCCACTGAGGAGGTTCAACCAACAGAAAAACAGCAACTTCTTATTGCACTCAGTAAACCCTTTAAGGTGGTCTCTTCCACAACCATCTTTGGATGGGTGTGTTGGATCATGTGAGAGGCAAGGATTGACACTAAGCTGTTTGGGGCTCACTCAACGAAAGGGGCCATTGCTTCCAAAGCTTTCTCAGTGGGAGCAAGACTGGAGGACATCGTGAATGGAGCAGATTGTTCCTTGGATTCCACATTTAACATTTGACTTTAAACTCAGTGTGGAAATCGCCTTGTTAGTGGTAAGTCAGCTTTAAAATAGCTTAATCCTCATCTCCGGTCCTGATAAAGAATTAAAACTTTCCAGTACAAACGTAAAGGAAAGTTTCATTTCTATTAAGGACTTGAAGGGGAGGATTATTCCACCCACAAAAACCTCAGGTTGTGTGTCTCGGTCCCAGATGTATCAGATTTACTTAAAACAGGAAATCTTCTATTCTTAAGAAGTAGGTACTACATTTCGATGAATCATTGTAATGTGCATTTGTAGTAAATGTTGATCATGACAAGGATAATGGTGGTTATAGAATGTTTATTACAAATGTATCTTTATTTAACAGGAAACGATCAGAAAACGATGATGAGGTCCCAATTTCTAGGCGACTGTTGTGCGATGGACAAAGAGGAACAGGAAAGAACAATGCCTTTTCATAAGGACCCAAGATGTTGATTGGTTGAACTATGTTGTTTGATTTCCCTCTGCATCATGGGAAATGTAGTTGGTTGTTCTGCCTGAAGCTGCTAGAGAAAATAAATGAAGACAGTTATGCTTAATTACTCATCTATAAGTCCTTAATAGAATTGAAACTTTACTTTACGTTGGCTAGGACATTTTTCATTCACTTCACTCCTTAAAACAACCCATCACTATGCAGTCAGATTGGTCTCAAAGGTCAAACACTTCAAGCCCACCACTCCTGCACTTATTCTAAATTGGCTTCTGAAGGAAGTTAGGACAATCTGCAAAATGCCCTGTTTTAGTTATAAAGTAGTCTCTCTGGTGCCTGAAAATACCGGTCTTCAAATATGATTATCTCATATGGATGCAGCTCACCCTGAAGCTCTACTTCTCTTGTCGTAGAACTACCTGCCTTCAAGAAAAGAGGAGTCCTTATTCATTCATTCGTGAGTAGTACCTCTAACCTATGGAACTCTATTCCCTTCAAAAAAGGGATTGAAAATCCTACTGTTCCAGAAATATGTTTAGGTCGGGTTATAGAGAGCTATAACTGTCTGTTAGACATTTTGTTACTAATTCTTAAAAAATATACGTATGGTAGGTTGCAGTGAATAACACACTATTGGTTGTCTAATATATTATTCACCATCATCACCATTAATACCATCATTTACTATAATTAAAATTATCGCCATCACAGTTATCCAGATCACCCTCATCTCCACGACCAAATCCATGAATTCCAACACTACCATTACTACTTTTACCACCACCACTCCCAGCTTCTATTTCTAAGTGTCTTACAGATGAGGAATTGTAGCCCTTTCATCACTATCACACAATCACCACCACCATTTTGAATATCACTACAACCATTAAAACCAAAGACAATAGGTCTGACTAAAAAAGTGTAACAAATGCAGATACAGACATGAACAAATGCTGTTTGCTTGTGTTAGTTTATCAAGGCTAGACCTATTTTACCTTTGACAGTGAGGCCATCCATTTATACATGCTCTGCTTGTCCTTCGCACATTATCTGCTCATGTAGACTTTCTGTTTGTGCTTATGCAGACAATGTCTGTGTGCAGTATTTATAGAAAGAAGCATCTCGGTGGGGAAGTGACCACAGCTCAATTCATTCAGTTGGTGGACTGATTAATGGATTGGTGCTGAAAGAAGGAAGGAGGCATGCAGTCTTTACCTCGTAGTTTAAACCCCGCAGGACGTTCCCATGCAGGTAACATACCATGCAGGCCCCTTTTTGGTACTTTACCCTGAGGTATTTTACCAAGCAGGTAAGTATTTTCTTAATGACATAATTATGTCATTACAAAAGGGGGGATTTAAGCGTTGAGGGATAGTTAAGGTTTATGGTTTGGATAATGGTATGGGAGAGTAGAGATAAAGGAAAGTAAGGGTCTTCAATGGATTGGGGTGAGTAGTGTTAAAGGGAGACAAGAGATTTTTCGGGTTCTGGGGAGGTGTTGGGACGGAAAAATCTTTTGCATGGTGATAGACATGCACCCCTGCCCTGAGTGCCCCCACTATAATGACGTCTGGATCCCTAATGGTGATTTTTGCTGTCATGGGGGAACAGGGATCATGCTTGTACGCTATGACATAGGCCTGTCTCACAGATTGTGTTCTTTTTGGACCGGGGGTGTTCAAAGCATACCCCTCATAGTGGTTTGTCAGGAGTTAAGCAGCACAAGCGTCATGGTGGCAGAATACTGTATAGCCTCACTCATTTAAAGTTCTGCTGCTGTGTCCTTAATTCACCCTTGGCCTATATCAGTTTTTTTGTGTAGTGCTGCACAGTTCATGTGTAGTAAATATGTGGTAGGCATATGTATGCCTGTGAATGGTACAATACAAGGATAGTGCAAAGCTGGCCAGAACGTGTATATTATATGCATATGCTGGATGTATGTGTGCCTCTAAATGATACAGCACATAAAGGATGTATGTTGGGCTTAGCACTCTCTGCAGGGTCACCCCAAACTTGTTGCCTACTCCCCTCCTGTTCTGCTGAATTAGTTTTTTTCAATTTAGCAGTCTGTGCACTTTACCACTGCTAACCAGTGCAAAGGCGCTTTCGCTCACGTCATAAAACATGGTAAAATTGGCTTACACCTGATTGCCACATTTAATTTACTTTCCTAGTGAAGTCGTATACCGTATACCCAGGGCTGGTAAATTAAATGCTACAAGTAGGCCTACAGCACTTTCTGTGCCACCCACTTAAGTGACACCTTAAAACATGTCCTAGGTCTGTCATTGCAGCCTGTATGCAGCTTTAAATTACAACTTTAACTTTAAAAAAAAAAACTTTTGCCAAGCCTAAGTCATTTTTTTATACATACAAGACACCACTAAGGTGGCATTAAACAACAAATAGGGTAGAGTGCATTGCATTTAACAAGTTAAGCATGTACTAACAGTGAAAAACTCACAAATTCGTTTTTCACTACTGTGAGGCCTACCTCTCCCATAGGATAACATTGGATTACTTTATTACATGTAATACGTGATACCTTTTGTTTGCGAGCAGGAAGAAATGTCATACTGGTGTCTTAAGAAATCGAAATTTAAAATCCTCTTTAAAGGTAAAGTTGGATTTTAAGTCACAATTCTGAAAATGCCACTTTTAGGAAGTTGTCATGTTCTTGTCCCAGCCATTTGGTGCTTGCAGCCTCTTTTCTGAGTCATGTGACTAGGTGCAGTTTACAGTTGCTATATTTGTATTCCTCCTACACAGCCACACAATATGAGGGACTGGGAGTTTGCTGGATGGGGCGGCGGGGCTGTGCACTGCCGTATTTGCACTTCAAAGACACTGCCACAGCTCCCACACTGGGTACGTCACACTAGACTATTGTGCCTGCAGACAGACTGGGACCAGGGCAGGGAGGCATGAAATTCCAGGCACTTCTGTGGGGAAAATACTACAGAAGTTTCTTCCACTTCAAAGTGGCACCAGTTATAAAAATAGGCTTCTAAGACCCACTCTCCAGTTCACTTCTGGACCTGCGGAAGGACTTTCAGAGGACTGCCCTGCTGTATACTTCAGAGAAAAGAGGACTGCCCTGGTTGTGAGCCTGCCCTGTGTCCTCAGAGGACTTCCCTGCGGCTTGAGACCTGCTTTCCCGCTTAAACCCAAGACTTCCAGAGTGACTTTAAGGGTCAGTTGACTGGCCACCTGATCAGAGCTTCAGGGACAGGCAAGGCTCGAACCATCTTGAACCTACACCTGACCTAACCTGAGGAAATCCTGACCCTTCAAGTGATACCCTGCCAGCCCTGGACCATTGGAAGTGGTGCTAAAGATAGCCAGACAATGACACCTTTTCCTCGGGCATCACTGGCTGCCTTGCCCCGCCGAGCTTTGCCTTCTAAGACATGTAGAAAAAAAAAATCTAAGTCTGAAGGTAAGCTGAGACCGGGCCAAATACATTTTGTGAATGTGAACCGCGCTCCATCGCAGTCGGCCATACCTTTCTACTGTGCTGCATAAATACTTTACACATTGCATCCAAGTTCATCCTGACTGCTCTTGTGCTACCAGAAGGCTAAGCACAGGTTAATTTAGTGACTTTTTGTGGTTGTTGATAGAGTAGGGTTTCACCCCCCTCAACCAACAACCCAATTTCTCACAATGTAGTGCTGTGCTGTGCGTGTTTGCTATGTGCTGGGTGTATCTGTGCATGTGAATGGTGCAATACATGGAATACTATGGGTTCCATTTTTGGAGAATCAGTTTGAATGGAGGAACATGTGGAGAAGAGGAAGAGGAATCGCCCTAGACAGGTTTGTGTATTGCTTCATTCCTGTAAGCTGGGTGGGACACACTGGAGGAAGGGAGAGCCAGGCTCTTCAGCACACTTCAAAGGGTGCTCTTTTATTCAGAGAAAAGTCACTGGGAAGGGGCTTATCAGGAAGGAGGTGGGGCTGATAAGACAACCATTAAGAGTAGGGCTGAGCTCTAGGGGTAACCTTTTGATACACTTATCACAGTGGCTGATATCCAGGTATGAACATCTAGTCACTCCCATTGCCCGTGTTGTTGGGGTATCACATTTGGAGACACTGGTGTTGTAACAGGCTGCTTTTGGAAGGAAAGTAGAACAGAGAAGAGGGCACTTCAAAAGGAAGCATACCCCCAACATTAACTTTAAATACTTAGACCCTGAATCACATTTGGTGTCTGGAAGTAGCGGTGCTTGAGACCCCAAATACTGTCAACTGTCAAGCAGCCAGTCAGGCTTTGCCAGAAGAACCTCTACATGACTTCTGCCTCTGACCAGGATCCGGTGAGTTGGATGAGGGGCCATCACTCAGGTAATCCAAGACCACCAGCCCTTAGAACCTGGAGCACCAACATCTGCCTGCTTGTCAATACCAGTGTACCCTATGAGGGAGAGGAGAGCATTGGAGGGAGCAAGGTCCAGTGGAGGAAGGGAGGGCCAGTGAAGGGAGCCTGGGAGGAGATCCCAATAGGGAAGTGTGAGGAGATGGCTGCTGCACTGATCGGGTCATTGCCTGTTGCAGGGAAAATTCAGCTACCCCTGTATTCCACAGGAGGGCGGCTGTAAAGTGAGCTGCACCAAAAGGGTCAATGCCCGACTGATGTATCAAATCGGTGACCCCATATGCAAGGTGAGGCCGCTGTGAAGATTGCTGTTGTGCTGTAGCCCGTGTGAAGTATCAAGTGGACGACCCTGTATATCAGGTGTGGTCGCCATGACGTTTGCTGCTGGTGAGAACCTGTTTCTGAGGACAACGGGCATGCAGGGATTACTGGGCCAAACTATGGGGGTTTAAGCCTTTTACTCCAGATGTCCCGGGGCTTGATCTACAATGGCTCTAAAGCAACTGGGCCAGGTACCCCTTCTGCACATGACTCTTAGTGGTAGCTGTGCACAAGCAGCCAAAGTCTCTCTCGGGGGGTAGTGTGGATACAGGTAAGTGACCATATAGGTAAAGGAACACGACTCATAGCTCAAAGTGCACACAGTATGAACAATAAATCAATGTCAATATCCAGACTAATACTTACTTTTATTAGAAAAATAATATTTTATGTATAACTACACACATGCAAAGAAATAACAATACTCATATGTATATTAACACACTCCACTTGAGGTCAAGGTTGTAATAGTTGTCCCACCCTCTGCCTTGGAAAGTGTTCAGGGCTATTTCCCATTCACTGGGGGCCGCATCCAGGGATGGAATACTAGTGGGCCATACTCAAGAGTTCCCCTTTGACTCCTTAGTTATTAATCAAAAGTGTCTATGGTGTTGCAACACCATTAGCAAACATTTATAACGTAATGATGAATATAGACCAGGATCAGTACTATATTGTAGGATGTCCAGCCAGACAAACAATTTAATAATTCAAAGAATTGTTAAGCATATTCAAGAGCAAACAAGGAGATACAGTGGAACACAATCCTGCGTCCTAAATACTAACAAAGGACAATTACATTTGGACATTTAGTAGTTCAGGCCAAGAAACAAAGGAAGCTTATGGTCAAAGGAAATAGAAGACAAGCTTTCACTGAACAATATTCACACTGGATTTACACAATGGTTTAACGTGTAATTATGTTACTTAGGTCGACGACGTTTCGATCTTCTTTAACTCAATAGTGGGATCATCAGCAGGACGGTATAATTATTTGCCGGAGTATAACATACTGCCTGCAAAAAGGAAAGCAGGATAGGAAGGCAGAAAGACAACATATTATGACAAGAAGATGAAAGTAATTCTCTTTCAAAAAACCTAAAACTTGTCACACCATGCATTGACGTGAAAAAGAGTGCAGGGTGGTTTTCGGCTTAAACAGAATGGTACGTGGGACCAGAAGTAATCAATTCAGTGAGTATACTTCTGATAATCAACATGTGAGCAGCTACGGCGAGTAACTACATGTTCTAGGCCTGGTGCCGCATTGATAATCTAGGTGCGAAGGTGCTTACAGCCTGAGTAGATCTAATAGAAGCGGTTTGAGGCATGAAAATGGTGATAACAGTGGCAAGGCGCAGTGAGCTAATTGGTAAACTGCTGTGCACTGTTGGAGCGAGTCGTTTGTAGCGTGGTAACGGTATTTGATCAAGCTATTCGGGCCCCAAGGTAGGTGGTGTAATTTAACCAAAACGGACGTGGCTCTAGATAATAGAAGTGAAATTGTAAACGGCGGCGGGTGAATTGCCGACTATAACACCGGGGGGTTATGGCGGGTGGGATGAAAGACTCAATGTATGGAGCGATTCAGCAAACGGCGAGAGCCGTCGATGTTTTCTTAACCGTTGTGGTGTTGGAGGATTGTGAAGTTGGCTCGCATTAGTGGATGAGGCGCCGCTGTGAGTGGAACATTAAATTACTAAAATTAGAAGCGCGCGGACACTAACCTGGATTAAAAGGACAGAATCCTCAATAAGGGTGGAGTGAGGATAATTAGCTCTTGCCGTAGCGGTGCGGTGATCAATTGAGGGCACCTGCGTCTGGGGAGATAAGGGGGAGTGTGGTAAGATTGCAGCCGACCCGTGTTCTATTGGAGGCGGAATAACGATTAAAGTGCGGGTATTACCTTTACGCGAAGGCTCGAGAGTGAGCCAGAGTAAATGGATACAATTGGCACTGGACGATAACACGAGCCTGTAAAAAGGTAAACGCCAGCTATTAGGGAATTAGCCAGGATTGTATATTAGGTTAGTAAGCCTCATGAGCAAAAAGTAGCTTACCGGTTCGAAGCGGCAGTGGTTGATAAAGGGAATCCTTCGGCGAGATGGCAGTGATGCGTGAGGATTAGAAGAGCACGTTTAAATAACCATGCAAGGTGCTCTAATTGTCGACGCACATGTTGGGTGAGTGGTTTTATAGATACAGTAGAGAGACTAAAAAGGTGATCAGGTTAGTGTATTGCTATTTCTGAGAAGTGAGAGCCAGAAATAAAATAAAAAACATAACAATTAAGTTACACATCATTTTGAGGCTATTTCGAATAAAGCATAATAATTACACAATTGTATTTCTTCACCCAGGCCACAAGTGCGGACCAGATCTTATTGGTACTCACTTCGTCACAGGCCATGTCTGACTGACTAATCATCATGATGTTTTTTAAACAGTCCGCAAATCTGGGTGGGGTCTCTGACTTCCATTCTCTACAGATTTTTCTCCTGGCTATAACTATCACATAAAACACAAATTGTGAAGCGGCGTTCATCCTATACCCCGGTGGAAGACCCAAAAAAACCAGTCTAGGACAACATATGATCGGTGTAGATAGAACCTCCTCTAAAAAGCTACATATAGCCACCCAATAGCTAGAAATCTTTGGGCAGTCCATAAACATGTGTTGATCGTCCGCTGCCGGATGTTTACACCTGGGGCAATGATAATTATCTGACGCTACCCTGGATAGTTTAGCCGGTGTCCAATAAACTCTACCATCTGTATACAGATGGTTCCTCCTCAGATTAGCAGGTTTAATTACTCTCTGAGACATTGAAAATGCATCCGTCCAAATTTTCTGTACCTCCTCCATGCTCCCTATTAAACCGTTGCCCCAAAGTTTCCCTACCTCAGAATCTAAGCAATCCTTTACCCCAATAATTATCTTGTACCAGAAGGAGACCTCACGTTTCCAGCCTCCCCCCCTGCAAATGGAATCTAAGATAGGGATGTCCGCTGCAGACCCCCATGATTGTCTTGCCCACCACGCAGACAGTTGGTAAAACTTAAATTTGGTTAGGGACCTGTTGGTTAAATTTACAAGGGACTCCCAGTCCATAAGCCTAGAATCAAGACATAGGTCTCCCCATGTTTTAAACCCTGCTACTTTAAGTGGCTGAGACAATTTATCTAAAAGACATTTGGGAGTGCCAGGGGAGTCCCAAATCGGAGCATATAGGTTATAATAAGGTATCCCCAATGCTTTCCGGATGTATCCCCAATTTTTAAGCGCGGCCTGTAGGATCTTAAGGCGGACCTTTTTAAAGAATTTTTGGTCCCCAAATTTGAAGAGGAAAAACTCCAAACCCTGTGGCTGGTCATGTAACATTGCCTGGAAAAAGCGGCCCTGTGAAGAAAAGTCCAACTTATTGGCCAATATTCTGAAATTTTTAACATGAAAGGCATGGCAGTATACAAATAAGTTGGGTAAGGCCAAGCCACCCACATTCAATCCTCTCCTCAGTTTCTTCCAGGCAATCCTAGGTGATTTTGTGGCCCATATAAACGATCCAATCTTCCCCTGAAAGCTAGCGATATATTTAGAATTAAATGATAGTGGGATAGAATTAAAAAGAAAAGTTATTTTGGGGAGGATAGTCATTTTAACAAGCTTTACTCTCCCGTAGATATTGAGTGGAAGGCTTCCCCATCTTGACATTAACTTAAATGCTTCCTTCACAACTCTCTGCCAACTAGTTTTTGGGATATCAGCCAATTTTTGGGTTAGATGTATTCCGAGATATCTAATTTTTTGTTTAGCCCCCTCTATAGGGATTAAATTGTTCCAGCCCATTATGTCTGTTTTCTCCTTATTGATTTTATATCCAGATACTCTTCCAAATTCCTCCGCCAATTCAAAGAGCCGCGGGATTACCTCTACATGGTTAGAAGTGTACAAGAGGAGGTCGTCCGCATACAGGGCAGTTTTAAGCGCTAACTCTCCAATTTTAAAGGGTGCGATTGTACTATCCTTTCTAAGTGTACAGACAAAAGGCTCTATATAAACAATCCTGGCTAATTCCCTAATAGCTGGCCTTTACCTTTTTACAGGATCGTATTATCGTCCAGTACCAATTGTATCCATTTACTCTGGCTCACTCTCGAGCCTTCGCGTAAAGGTAATACCCGCACTTTAATCGTTATTCCGCCACCAATAGAAAACAGGATGGCCGCACTCTTACCACACTCCCACTTATCTCCCCGAACGCAGGTGCCCTCAATTGATCACCGTAACGCTACGGCAAGAGATAATTATCCTCACTCCACCCTTATTGAGGATTATGTCCTTTTAATCAAGGTTAGTGTCTGCACGCTTCTAATGTTAGTAATTTAACATTCCACTCACAGCGGCGCCTCATCCACTAATGCAAGCCAACTTCACAATCCTCCGACACCACAACGGTTAAGAAAACATTGACGGCTCTCGCCGTTTGCTGAATCGCTCCTTACCTTGAGCCTTTCATCCTGCCTGCCATAACCCCCAGTGTTATAGTCGGCAATTCACCCGCCGCCATTTACAATTTCACTTCTGTTATCTAGCGCCACGTCCGTTTTGGTTAAATTACACCACCTGCCTTGGGGCCCGAATAGCTTGACCAAAAAAACTTTACCACGCTACACACGACTCGCTCTAACAGTGCACAGCAGTTTACCAATTAGTTCACTATGCCTTGCCACTGTTATCACCGTTTTCATGCCTCAAACCACTTCTATTAGATCTACTCAGGCTGTAAGCACCTTTGCACCTAGATTATCAATGCGGCACTAGGCCTAGAACATGTAGTTACTTGCCGTAGCTGCTCACGTGTTGATTATCAGAAGTATACTCACTGAATTGATCACTTCTTTTCCCACGTACCATTCTGTTTACGCTGAAAACCACCCTGCACACTTTTTCACGTCAATGCAGGGTGGGGCAAGTTTTAGGTTTTTTGAAAGAGAATTACTTTCATCTTCTTGTCATAATATGTTGTCTTTCTGCCTTCCTATCCTCCTTTCCTTTTTACAGGCAGTATGTTATACTCAGGCAAATAATTATACCGTCCTGATGATGATCCCAATATCTTTTTTTCACGCCAGCTAACCCAAATAATATGATGCTAATTAATAGCAACTAACAACAAAAATCACGACTTAAGTTTCCTAGCCCTAAGGATCCATGCCCAACTAATAAATTTGGCAACACCAATTACTACAGGTTTTGAAGTATCTGTTTTCAATATTCTGCTAGCAACCTGTGCAGAACGGGTGCTCATTAGTCTGCAGACCGGTCGAAGCCAAACACGTCGAGGGAGTTGGTAGATTGGGCAACAAAAAAGGAAATGATCCATGGTTTCAATCTTGTCTGCACAAAAGGGGCATTTATCACTACCAAGAGGACTCCAACTTTTGTTGAGTCCTCGCAGTGGTAGGGCGCCCACTCTAAACTGGTGATACAGTTTACGATCAAAATACTTCAGAATAGTATCCCAGTAACTTTCATAAACAGACTCGTCCTTAAAAACTAGGAAGGTGACAGTCATCGTGGTGCCTATGAGGGAAGCACATCTCCTGTTCTTAATAAAACTCCAGTATGCATCCTTGAGGACCTTTTTTGACGGGAAGACCTCTGTATCTGGGTTAGCCCATAGGTCACGCATCCCGAGATCAATCAACAGGGTTTTGATACTAGACAGCCAGGGTATCCTGTGCGACCCCTCCAACCCTTTGATTTCCAAAAGGGCTTTTGCGTAGATCGTTAGTTCAGGAGTAGTCCACAGGCGACGCCAAAACGCCAAAGGTCTATACCCTGCCCAGTCCTCTATAGGCTGGATTCCCAGATCGTACAATAAGGGGATGCGCGGAGTGGATTGAGGGAGCCCAATAGCTGACCGGAGGAATTTATTCTGGGCGGTCATCAACTTAGACAAGTTGTTAAAACCCCAGATCTCAGCACCATATAAAATGGCAGGTAGAATCTTGGAGCTGTAGATCTTCATGAGTGGAGCTATTGGTTTTGTTAAGGAGTGTTTATGCTCTTTCAGCAAAGCTCCTCCCAATTGAGCATGTTTGAGAGCGAGAAGATCCAGTTGGTGAGACCAGCTGCAAGTCTCGCTAAAGGTGACCCCAAGATAAGTAAACACTGCCGTTTGGGATAAGTTGACACCACCCAGACACACCTCCGCCTTAATGCGCCGGGGACCACGAAAAACCATAAACTTGGTCTTCCCAACATTTATCTCCAACTCATGCTCGCGGCAAAAGGTCTCGAAGCGAGACAGGGCTAACTTCAAACCCTGTCTCGTCTTCGAGATCAAGAGGGTGTCATCCGCGAACATGAGTAGGGGAATCTTCATTCCAGCCAAGGTAGGTGCATCAGTAGGGTTGTTTGAAAAATAATTTATAACCCCATTGATGAATAATGAAAACAAAGTGGGGGCGAGCACACACCCTTGTCGAACACCTTTAGACACTTTAAATCTATCTGTCAGCTCCCCAGGTTTACCCCAACGGACACGGGCATACGTATTTTCATGGATGGTAACCAAAAAAGATACCAATTCTTTTGGCATGCCCATATCCGAGAGTACTTTCCATAACTTGTCCCTCGGCACAAGGTCAAACGCAGACCTAAGGTCCACAAATGCCGCATACAACTTACCACCCCCCAGATTGTCCCTAATTGTATTTTATTGTATTTTTTATCATGTTGCGATTATTTTTAATCCATTGTTTGTAATATTTTAAAGGTTTATGAGTCTTATCTTGTATTGTAAAATGAATTGCATTGTATATGAATTGTTTTAATATGTGTAGAATGTCTTTTATGATGTGAATCGAATAAAGACCTATTGACTGACTGACTAATCCCAATATCGAGTTAAAGGGGATCGAAACATCGTCGACCTAAGTAACATATTTACACGTTAAACCATTGTGTTAAACACAGTGTGAATATTGTTCATGGAAAGCTTGTCTTCGATTTCCATCGACCATAATCTTCCTTTGTTTCTTCGCCTGAACTACTAAATGTCCAAATGTAATTGTCCTTTGTTTGTATGTAGGACGCAGTATTGTGTTCCACTGTATCTCCTTGTTTGCTCTTGAATATGCTAAACAATTTTTTGAATTATTAAATTGTTTGTCTGGCTGGACATCCTACAATATAGTACTGATCCTGGTCTATATTCATCATTACGTTATAAATGTTTTTTAAGGACCTTTGTGCATAATATAAAGTTGATACCCAAGGTCCTTAATTACCTTGTGGGTTCCATTGTTGACTATAAAACAAGCAACACCATTAGCAGCAAACCCCCCATAGCCCCACCAGCCCAGTTCCAGTCTTACCCATTCTAGTGTTATGGAAGTGTTCAGTGGTGAAGCAAATGCCCTCTCCCTGGTGCTCCTAAGTCCAGATCCTGTTCTGCGAAAGTGGGCCATGCACAGTTCACAAGGCACTACCCGGTGTGTAATATTTTACTTAGCATAAGCGACAGCCATTTTGGCTGTGGTGTCCATTTAGTTTCCTTCGCAATTCTTCTGTCCTCTGCTGCTCATCTTTTTCACTCTGCTTGTGTTATCTATTTTAGTTGACTTCCTGACTCAGCTAAAGCAATGTACGTGCTGGGGGTTTGTAGCTGCCAGTGCACCTGGTCTCAGCTGTTAACTGTCGACTATTTACTGCTGCCATAAGCATTTCTGCTCCTCCTCCCACTTTGGTGACCAAGTGGTTATTCATTTGCCCTTGTTTGCGGATAGCTATTTCTAAAACTGTTCTTTCCATTTCTGTTCACATGCTTACATTGCAGAAAACCGGTATAAAAGGGACGATGATTTGTGAATTCAGTGTACTACCTCCTGCAGCACTTGAGAGTGTTGTGTGGACGTTATTTATTCCAAATCCAGTGCTGATCTCTATTTTGTTGGTCTTTGGACCCGTGGACAAAAGGGTGACACTGCACCAGTGTGCCCACTTTCAGGCACATTTCCACAGTTGGCGCCCGCACGAGGGGCCCCATTATAGACGCAGCCGTCCAAAGGAGTGGTCTTGACAGAGAATCGAAATATTACTGAGGATGCGCACTGCATGAGGAGACCCGTGTCTTTGCAGGCTGACGTGACTTTTCCAGTTTTCCCGATTTGACCCTCCAGGTGGTGGCCGGTCTCCACTGGGGTTTTCGTTAGCATAATTTTGCAGTGACCATTAGGTCGACCAGAGATCGGCAGGTGGGAGTTGGAGACTTCTGTTTGGTAAGGTTGCTGAAGCAACACTCTTAATTTGTTTGGCCTAGGTCTTTTGGTTTGGATTTGTTATTCACTTTTTGCAAAAATTGAAGGCAGGTAATGTGGAGATTTTTCTTCTTTTGGAATATTTGTTTGGAGTAGTAATATTTTACATATATTTGTAAAACATGCCTGTTCTCAGCACACTTCGTAAGTGGTGTTGCTGCTCTTGTGGTACCAAGATTAGTTTTGAACAAAGTCAGCCGGCCCCCCCAGAAGGGACCCCTTACAGGGAGATATATGGTAAATATGGTATTTCTCCCAAAATGCATGGTTCATTGTGGAACAAATACACAAAGAAAGAACTCGGCTTAAAGTGGCCATTAAATGTAGCGTTAAGAGTCCATAGTTAGATTATAAACACTTCCATTCACATTACTGTGGTAGTCGATATGCTTTCTAGGATATTTTTGTTGGATTCTATTTTTGTGCACGATTGACATACATCTGGGTGCTTGTGCATGTTGTCTGTATGCTTAGGTTCTTGTATGTGTATGTTCTGTGGAAGTATAAAAGCCTGAATTTGTCTTGCTTTGTTTACATTGTTGCATTTGACCCTTCTTGTTATTGGCCTCTCTCTCTGTGTGCTATACAAAATTGAAACCCATTGGCTTTGTTGCTGCTTGGGCTGACTGCTGCCTATTAGGACAGGCTGTGCCTATGTATGCCTTTCATGTTCTCCTCTGGATACTTGGTAGCACTTGAATAATAATAATTTGTTGAGTGTACTTTTGTCTTTGCTAAGCCCTGCGACGGGTGTTACTATTACCTGATTTAATGGAACTCAGTTTTTTTAATTTGGAAGGATGAAAGTTCCGTTCTCCAGGGAGATAAAACTTCAGTAGACTTACGTAACTGTTCTCTTTTTTATCTGCACTATGCCCTGTGATAGAAGCAAGGCTTGCTTAGTATTATGTGTGGTACATGCTCCATAGTGATACATTCAAGCAGCGTGAGATGTATTAATACTCTGCACTTTACGTCCTCGGCATTGCCAGTAATTATAGTCATTTACATAGTAGGTGTCTTAGGCGCTCAACAGAAAGCATTATTTGGACACTGGTGGAAAAGGCAAAATACTGCTTGTTTTAAAATACCACCCATCTCCTAAGTGAACTTCCCTTGCTACCGAGAAAAATAAAAACACTCCGCTGGATTAAAACCAGCAGTAAATGCATTACTGTCAGTCTGACCACAGCATTAAAATAAGACGGTCTAAAACGGCAGTATGAAGAGTCGAAAATAAGTTCAGCTCTGAGCAAATCTTAAACTGGATAAAACCGTAACGCGATGCCTATACCTGAAGAGTGGCCTAGGTATGGTAACAACACACTCTAGTGATGACAAAATTTGCCACAATTCCTGTCCCTGCCATTTTAATTGCTACTATTTAATGTTAGCCTGTGGCATTTTTTGCTGAGATAAACAGTTACGACAAAGGTAAAAAAATATATATATACTTCTTTTATTGCAGAACATTTGAATTTTCGCTGTGATATTTCTACCACTAACAGTAATAGCATACTACCGGTTGTAAGAAATACCAATGACTTTCC
The DNA here is from genome assembly GCF_964204655.1 of Triturus cristatus. Classification (NCBI taxonomy): domain Eukaryota; kingdom Metazoa; phylum Chordata; class Amphibia; order Caudata; family Salamandridae; genus Triturus; species Triturus cristatus. The sequence goes on along the minus strand of NC_140589.1, from coordinate 987,633,206 downwards.
CTCCTTGGCCGAGCGGCCCTCTTTAAAATGTTAGCTCTCCCACGGTTGCTATATATAATGCAGAATTGCCAGCAGCATATCCCAGATACCTACTTCTCTGGAGTAGGGAGTGAAATTCGGACGCTACTATGGGATGGGGGGCTCCCTGTATAGCACTGACAAAGGGGTGGTATGACAGGGGTATTGCCCTCCCGGACCTTCGACGGCGTCGCAACTGGTGGTGATAAATCACTGGATATAGCGTTCCCCGGTTGATCCAGCATACCAATTGGATAGACACCAAACAGGAAGATTGGGATATTTGGGGGCTCTGTACTCCTGGGCTAGTAAAAACAGATACTTTGGGCCCACCTCCCACACGGTCAAGATATGGCACCAGGCAAATTCCCGACTGGGGTGGTCCAATAGAATAACAAAACACACACCCCTGTGGTATACTCAGCAACTAGGGCCCCTGTGTCACCAGCCTGGATTTGATAAGTGGGATATAATAGGGATATCCACAGTCGGAGACTTAATTAACAAAGGTTCACTCCTCAGGTTCGACGAATTACGGGTAAAATATTATATGAACCAAGGAGAATTCTTCTGATATCTGCAAGTCAGACATGCCCTCACTACGGTGATACCAGACCTTAAGGAGATACCAGACTCGTCCCCACTAGAGGACAGATTGCTCGATGGACCGCTCCAGTCGAAAGCGATATCACTAACATATAGGAAGATTTGTAATAACCTACCAGACCCATTTAGCAAGCTAAGGGAGCAATGGCAGGGAGAAGTGGGGACAATGGATGACGAGGACTGGCAGTCAGCACTCATGTCCCCCAAAGAATCAGCAATTAACCCCAGATTCAAATTGATACAACTTCGCATTCTCCGTAGGTCCTATATGTCAAGCACTACGTTAGCAAAAATAGGGGCTAGACCAGACGTGCTTTGTCTTAAGGGTTGCTCACAACCAGCTACTTTCTTCCACATGATTTGGGAGTGCTCCGAGTTGAGACACCTATGGGAAGGGGCAACGACGCACATACAAAATGCCCTGGGGAAATAGATACACCTTACTTAAAGACTGAGACTCCTTAATATTTGGCCCCCACAGATCTTACAGAGGTGGAGCAACAACTTACCTCGCTGGGATACACCCTGGTCAAACGAGAGATAGCGAGAAAATGGGGGGCGTCAGATATACCTTCCTCCCACCTGTGGTTGAAAGAACTAGATAGGTGCATGGTCGCAGAGACGGAAGTTTTTAAAACACGAGGGTGCCCAAAGAAATGGGACAGGAAATGGGGGAAATGGAATGAATACAGGGGTATCCTATGTGTCTCCCCATCGAAGGAACTGGCAATGCAGCGTACCAGAAGAAGAGATACGGACTCACTAGGATCAGACTGTTACCCACCGGAGAGAACTGTGATGACCGTGCTGTGCTATATGCAACATGTATGTATGTTACTGTTGAACTTAATAAAAATATTATTTAAAAAAAAAAAAGAAATACCAATGACTCCAAAATGACCACCATGTTTAGTGGTAATCTCTGAGGAGTAATCATTTAACACTTGTAGCATTTCTACAGACTAAGGCCCCTGATAGCTAATAGATGTAGGACTTATATTTTTTTCAGGGCCTTGAAAATGATTTCACCCATCACATGCAGGAGAGCAGTACTGAAATAGCGCATGTGTGTTGTTTAGCAGTGGTAATGCTTCATTTGCTATTTTTGGTGTTGCATGACTGCGGTTTGTGTTTATACGCCTCAAGAGCATCGAATCGCTTGGGAAAATGATGTTGTCACAAGTCTCAAGGATAGTCATTTCACTACTGTGAAAGTGTAAAATAATGTTACTGGGGAGATGTTAATTGAGGCACAGGCGGTGAGGCGTAAAAAAACTCATTAGCAAATGACCGCTCGGGAAGGGGCAGGGCAAAGCCCGGAGATCAGAGAACAGACATGGCTGGCGGCTTTGTTCCTTCACATAAAGATATACTAAACACCGTCAAGGACACTGCATAGGGCGGGCTCCTGCACCATGTTACACAAAGACTTAGGAAAGAGGCCTTGCATCCTTAGTAGAAAGACATGCTTGGTGTCTCGGTTGATTTAGTGCTTTGAAGTCATGGACCAAAGATTCAGACACCCTTTCTGAAAGGGCAGTCGATGAATCGGCCTCACGCTGTCACTAACAAGAAGGGTCGGCAAACGGGCCATGTTTGATCGGATTTTGAAGAGAGGTGGGCTGGTCAATAGTCAATACGGGCTTTGCACTTTTGAAGAACGAGGGTCAGGGCAGCTCAAGCCAGTGACGCTAAGAACATTGGATGGTAGTGGTCGTTACTGCATTTTCAGCACCACTTTATTTATTGCTCGCCATGCAATTTTCCCCCGGTAAATGTTGTCATGGTCTAACCTGCCATAATTTGCTTTGTGAAAATGTGCAATAAATGCATGCACGTGAAACTCGGTGTTGTGAGCATCAAGTTCTACATGTCATACCCCATTTTCCAATTAAAAGCTGCTAACAGGATGTATTTACCACAACTGGTAAATGCCTCACTCCCATCCGACTCATTTGTAATCAAGGGATAAGTAAGTCTTTCCATGCTTGGGGCTCTAATAAAATTGCAGTCCTACTTCTATGTTCATACTATGTCTCGTTTTTTGCTTTACTCCAGACTTCAGAGGAATTTAATTTATGGTAGCTAGTTAGGGATTATTACTATTTCTGGTGTAGATGAATAGACTTCTGCAACCAGATACTCCTGAGAAATTTGAAGAAGGTACACTGTTATTGTTATCATTTCTTGCATCACATAATCACAAAGTCTCTAGAAAGAAATTGCAATTTTGTAGACAGCAGATTACCTGTTTAGGTCACCTCCTGTCTAAGGAGGGACGTGCAATTCACATCAGATCGCATTCAGACTATTTTAGATACTCCTGTGCCCCGTACTCAGAAGGATGTCCATGCAATGATTGGCCTTACTTTTTTTGTAGGCAGTGGATCCCCAGTTTTTTACACATTATTAAACCTTTGTTGGCCCTTTTTGACTAAAGACACTCCGATGCCTTTCCCATGGACTGCTGAATGTCAGAATGCCTTCCAACAGTCACGCCAAGCTATTTGTTCTGCACCAGTATCAGGAACTGCAGACTACACTCACTGACAAGAGCATGTGAGCTTAGTACAGACTTAGACTTACTTGTCAATATTTTTACCTACAGCCAGTACGCATTTGGGGTGCCACACAATTTTGGTCGCTTGTGGAAAGAAAGGGGTTTCCTCACCTCACATGGGACACAGATGGTGCATGGAGAATTAGTGCATAATCTTCTTACTGTCCTAACCTATCCTAAGAAAGTGGCAATTGTTAAATGTAGTGCACACAAGAAAGTGACTGATAAAATAGGAGCAGGTAATGCATTTGCGGATCACACAGCCCGTAAGACCGCAATGCAGCGAAGTACCACCTCCATGTATGTGGTGAAATCACAAGCTGAATGTTGGCATGATGCCAGGCAGGAAGTGCTGGACATGCAACAATCTGCCTCTGCTGATGAACTAGATCAATGGTCTAAGTAGGGAACACTGGATGATGAGGGCTGTTGGAGGAATAAAGATATGACCAAATGGAAGTTACCCACAGCCTACTTATATCCCTTGATTCACATGGCACGTGGGCTGGCACATATTGGTGCATCCTCAATAGCAAAACAACTCATGCAAGTTTGGGTTCATCCTGATATTGCAGACACTGCTCAATACCACATACACAATCTGGCCTTACACCGCATGAAATTGTTTTTGGCAGTCCCATGAATACTTGGGGGGTCCCTAAGCCTCACCCTATACATGATGTTCTCCACGTGTTGATGAGTGACTATTTGTCCCAGTTAACTGACAGCTTGTCTTCTATTTATCAGCAGGTACGGGAAGCTCTTCCAGACAGGTCGCAAGGTGATGGACACAATTTGCGCCCTGGCGATCAGGTGATGATCAAAGTCTTTCAGCGGGTGAATTGCTTGGAACCACGCTGGCGTGGCACAGAGGAGGTCCTCCTTGCTACCAGAACTGCAGTGCGAGTGACCAACAGGAAGAACTGGGTGCATGTTACACACTGCAAGAAAGTTCAGTTCGCCTTGGTGGAACCTACTGCGCTGAAAGATCACCGCGACATTCTGATTACAGAGACAGGGCGAGCTGCGTCACCTGAAGGACCCGAGGAAGTCTTCCCGGACCACACAATCTCTGGTACATCTAGATATCTGCTTCGATCCAGGAAGAAAGACATTTCATCGCAAAAAGAGACTATTTGAGCCACTGTCCTGGGTGGTTAAAGACTGACTACAAAGGGGGTAGCCTTTTAGTGAACTCGTCTCAATGTTAGTGAAGAAACCAACACCCGCCCAGGACCTTAGGACACCACCTGTTCTGTTGTTTGCCCACAAGATGAACATACCTGAGGAGAAGAAATCGAATACTGAAAAAATCTGTAGCAAATACACAATGTTCGTTACTGGACTAACTATGACTGCTGTTATCACTGCTACGATAATGTGGGTTGTGGAGGAAGTAGCTCTGGCTCGAAACTTACTGACTGCTACTACTCCTGTCCCCACTGAACACTATTATTTCACTCTTCCATATTATGAGAAGAAGCACTGAATGTCATATCTCAATAACACTTTCATACAAATGTTGCATCATACTCATAATGCTACGAACACTACCATCTGCTGGGTATGTGGAATGATGCCAGCCCATCAGTAGAAGGGGGGAACGCCTTTCATTCCCTTGCTATTCTCTTCCTGTAGAGCCTAGTTCGCACTGTTGTGGGCCTCTGAAATTGCTAATATTACTCTAGCTGATGTAGGAGGACTTAATGCAAAACGTAATAAAGTTTGTTCTCCCGATGAGGAAGGGGACCCACAAGCCAAAGGAACTGTATGGGAAACAGAGGAGTATTGCAAAGGGAATTCCTCCACACATTATGTTTTCCCAAACACTCGAACGGCCAGGGTAACAAGCCTTCTGTTTTTTTTTTTTTTTTTGTTTTTTACTTTATTTTTCAATTTACACGTTACAATACAGATAACAAACCAACAAAACAGCATCAAATCGGCATATGTAGACATATTGTTGACTGACATGTAGGACAAAGGGCAGCACCGGGGGTGGTATAATCGGGCGAAAAAAAGAAAAAGGAATCATTTGCAATGATCTCATAGTGCGGGAGGGTCTGGACATGACGCTGGGTTCCAATACGGACATTACTGGGGTCGACGCTTCCGCTCCTCATCTGAGCTGGGCCCACCAGCTACATCTAAACCACTCTCCCGGCTGAGGAGGTCCCCTGCGAAGAGGGCTCCCTCTCCGCCAACCCAGAGGTACACATGCCGCGCCAAGCAAGTAGGTCACCTTGCAACTTCTCGTCCCTGCGGGTGAGCTTCATGTGGGCCTCTTCGGCCAGGGACCATTCACGGACATCTTTGAGCCGGATGGGACTTCTGGGGCCCCCGGCCCCAAACAGGTTATAGCTACCCTGCGCCTAGCAAGCACAAGCATTAATTGTAGAAGCTTGTAGAGGAGTTTCTTTTTCTTGGGCTTCCGGACTAGTTGCAGCAAACAATGTAAGGGTTCGGGCGTTATCCGAAGACCTGTGGCTGTAACAATCCTTCCCACCACCTCTACCCAAAACTGTCGGACCATTGGACAATCCCATGCCAAATGCAAAAAGCCCGCTTTCTCCTCTGCACATCTAGGGCATCTATCTCCCCTGTCACCAGAGATGCGTTTCAGGGATACCACAGTTAAATAAGTGCGGTGTAGGAAGTTGAAGTGCGTCCGCTTAAACCTGGCGTTGCATGAGACTGTGCGTGTGAGGGAGCCTATGCATGCCCATTGCTTCTCCTGCAGCTGGATAGCGAGATCCTTCTCCCAGGCAGCCCGGGACAGTGGTACCGGAGCGGAGGAATCCTGGTTCATAGCCTTGTGCAGGAGAGAAATCAGTTTGCGACCTGTACCGCATGAGAGAAGGATATCCAAAGTGCGCATTAGTGGTGGGTTATTCGGTACTGGGGCCAGGTGATTTTCACCACATCCTGAATTCCCCGGTAGTGCAGGAATTGGCCACGTCCAAGGCCAAAATTCTCTTCCGCCTGCTCGTAGGTGATGAAGGTCTCATTAGAAAAGAGGTCAGCCAGGACCTCACACCCACCCTCCCTCCAAGGTTGTATCGTCCCATGTATATGAAGGGGGCCAGTTTCCAGATTGGGAGCTCCCTGTGAAAGGGTGCCCTCCATAAGACCCTCTCAACAACGCGCTGCCATATACCAGCTGTGTGTCGCACAATATAAGGAAGAGATGTGTCTGACCTCCTACCCTGCATCTGTGCTTTCTGCAGCGTCTGGGTATCTACCCTGTCAGAGAGAAGGCGTTTCTCCAAATTGTTTGTGTCTGTAAGCCAGCGTGCTGCAAGCTGCAAATGGGCCACATAATACAAGTCAAAGCGTGGAGCTTCCAGACTACCCTCCTCATAACTGCGAATGATAGTATTAAGAGACGTGAATAAAGTGTTGAGAGTTTTAAAAATCTGTGGCGGTAGCGGGCATAATGAGTTCTGAAGTACGTATAATGTCCTAGGAAGCATCACCATCTTAGAGATGGCCAGCCTGCCCATCAACAAAAGCGGCAGAATGTTCCAGAAGAACACCGACTGCTGTAACAAGGCAATTATGCGGTCTACATTCCGGGCTAACGCCTGTGTATCCGTCGGAGTCACCTGTATCCCAAGGTAACGGAACCCTGTCTGTTCCCAGCACAGCCCAAGGTCTGGTAAGTCCTCCAGGGGCACTGAAGCCAGTCCCGCTAACGGAAAGATCAGAGATTTACCACGATTAAGTCGTAGTCCTGAGGCCTCACCAAACCAGTCCAGCTGGCGTTGCAATTCTGGTAGGGCGTCCCGGGGAGCGGCCAAATAAAACAGGGCATCGTCAGCATACAGGGAAACTATATGGGTCGTGTCCCCCACTCTAATTCCCCACCGTTCCATTTCAGTCCTGATCCGGTGCGTGAAGGGCTCTATGGCCAAGGCGAACAAGAAGGGCGAGAGGGGGCATCCCTGGCGTGTACCCCTTCCCAGTTGCCACTCTTTAAACCTTGCGCCCCCAAGTTTAACCTAAGTTTAACACTAGCGCGAGGAGCGGTATACAGCATGCGAATCCAGCGACAAAATATGGAACCCAGCCCCACAGCACGCAAGACCTCAAGAAGATATACCCAGTCCACTGTGTCGAACGCCTTAGCGAGGTCAATGGACACCAACACCATTTGTTCCTCCCGATCCCGCACCTCATGCAGAATGTGATTCAGCCGCCGCAGATTCATAGCTGTGTTTCGTCCCAGTATGAACCCACACTGATCCTCATGGACCAAGTGAGTTATGTATGGCGCTAAGCGGGCGGCCGGGAGCTTACATAGGATTTTAACATCTGTGTTGATCATCGTAATCAGACGGTATGATGAAGGCTCATGGGCATCCCCTCCCGGCTTCAAAATCATGCATATTTCCCTTTGTGTCACGCTCGGTGGGAGAACTCCACGTTCGAACGCCTCAGTATAAACCTGCAACAGGAGTCGGGGAAGCGTACCCGTGAATGCTTGATAGAACTCAGGAGGGAACCCTTCACTACCTGGGGATTTGGCTTGTGGCAGGCGCTACAGGGCGGATTGTATCTCGACCAGTGTTAGGGGTTCGTCTAGTTCCTTCTGCGCTTGTTTAGGAATATGCCGTAGGGTCAGATCCTGGAGATAAGGGAGATAGGAGGCCTCACTGATCGTTGGGTCTGCAGTGTATACTAATTTGAGATGTGATGCGAGTACCCGCAACAATCCCACCTCAGCATGCACTAGGTTCCCGTGGGCTCCCGCAAAGCCACAATCGCAGCAGGGGCGTGTTCCAGACGGAGAATCCAGGCTAGAAGACGGCCCGATTTATCCCCTTCCCTATGAAGGTGTTGTCTGTACTGTGTAAGAGTATATTTGTCTAGCCTGTCCCACATATCATTGATGCGTTTCCGGAGGCCACGCTCCCCATCCCTCCCCGACGAATCAGGGGTCTCAGAGATCTGTACTTCCAAGAGGCGACATTCCTCCTCTTGTAGCTCTCATTGAAGCTGCTTCTGAACCCCACATGTAAGGCTTATGCATGCCCCTCTCATTAACGTCTTCAGGGCTTCCCATTTCGTGGCCTGCGATATGTCCGACCTGGCCCAGTTTAGGTCGACATAGTCGGTCATGGCTGTTTCTAGGTGGTGCCTCCCTACCTGATCCTCAAGGATCTCTGCCGGCAATCTCCAGGTCCGTGGGCTGCCTTCTGGGCACCCCCAACTAACCACACACGCCACCGGGGAATGATCAGAGAGGAATCACGCGTGATGGGTCACCTCAACGGACATAGCTACATCAGGGTTTGCGATTAAGACCCTATCCAAGCGACTGTATGTACTATGAGTGGATGAATAACAAGTGTACACTTTCTGGGTCGGGTGTCTCTGGCGCCATACATCTTGGGCTCCTATATTCCTCATAACCTCCCGGAGTTTCATTGTCATCTTTGGTTTCGTGCCAGTGCGGGGCGGGAACCTGTCAAGGACGGGGTCTAGGACACAATTAAAACCCCCCATCCAAAGTAGCGGGACCTCTAGCTGCGATACCAGTACCTCTTGCAGGGCCTGAAAGAAGTCCGGGTCATCTGTATTTGGGGCATAAGAGTTCATTATGGCAACATCCCTACCATCTAGCTTAGCTGTAAGAAGCAAGTATCTCCCGTTAATGTCAGCTTCCACATATTGGATGGCGAACAGGACCCCAGGGGCCACCCACACAAGGACTCCCCTAGCATAGCTAGAGAATGAAGAGTGGAAGACCTGTCCCCGACATTTCTTCGCCAATTTCTGAGCCCCTTCTTCCGTGAGGTGAGTTTCTTGGAGGCATGCTACTGAGACCTGATGTCTGCAGAGAGAAGACAGGACCCTGTATCTCTTGGTGCATGTGCCCAGCCCCCTCACATTCCAGCTTAGAAATGTAAACCCCATGTACGATTGAGTATCCAATCCCCGTGTGTTCCATGTCCCATATAGCTACCTAAGCCCTGTGCCCTAAAGACGATACAAACAATGCCTAAGAAAAAACAACTATACACCTGTGAAACACCCTCCCCCCCATGAGCAATTTACTGACAACAAAACATGCAGAAAGGCCCTTCCCATGCTGGTGCCAGGACGTGCATAGCTGTCCCATTAGCCCAAACGGGGCTAGAACTAATCTACAAAGGAAGAAGAAGACCCCCCTCCCCCAGGTCCAGCTCCCCATTCACCCAGCCACCTCTTGGCGCAATACAATGTCCCAAACTGCCGAATTGTGAACCCATGAGACACACATAAGGTATTGCCTAGCTAATCCCACCAAATGCATATAACTTACGCTCCAATTCGACAATTAACTCTCCCAAGTCCCTGCAAGACAGCAGTCGCTAGGCCTCGGTGAGCCGGCCCCCACCACCCCAGCAAGAGAAAAAGAGAAAAAAGGATATCATCTTCAGGGCGGGGCTGTGTAATGGGTAAATGGGTCCACAATCATTTCCGGAACCACATGAGCGGACGACAGGAGAGTCTCCGGTGCCAGGTTCTCTTCAGGAGTCTCTGTCACAGGCAGTGGGGGGGTCATCAGAGTCCGATGACTCCACGCGGTAAGGCGCCATCGTCCCCCACCATGATTTGCGATCTCTCCACCTGGGCGCCGTCCACAAGCTGACCCCTGCGTCCGCCCCTGCGGCCCCCGGATGGTCTGGTCCCCCAGGTACTCCGGGACCCCCGCCATTCACGCTGGAGAAGGGCCTCTCCCCTGATCTCGAGCCATTCCCATACCTCCTCCAGAGAGTTGGAAAAATGGGCCTTTCTATTCGCTATCACCTTAAGTTTCGCAGGGTACAGTAACATGTACTGTAGGTGGAGTTCACGTAGTTTCTGCTGGATGCCTAGGAAGGATTTCCTTTGTTCCTGCACCTGGCGGGTGTAGTCCGGATAAATGGATTCCTTGGCATTGTTGAAAGTGAGGTCTGCTGCGTCTCTTGCTGCTTTCAGAATACAGTCTCTGTCCCATTAGCTCACACGTTTTGCTATGATGGCCCTGGGAGGTGCCCTCAGAGGTGGCGGAGGGACCAGCGCCCTGTGGGCCCTCTCCACCACAAACACCTCTGACAGACCTATGGGATATAGTTTAGTATGTATCCAATTTCCCAAAAAGCGCTCCGCATTACCCTGTTCCGAGCGCTCTGGAATGCCCAGGACCATGATGTTGCTTCGATGGGCCCTCCCCTCCGCCTCCTCCGCCCGTAGTTCTAGCGCTCCGGTGGTGTTGGTGAGCTGGGAGACCTGTTGCTTCAGAGAGGCCACTTACCCCTGGAGTTGGACAATGTCACCCTCGGCCGTGGAGACCTTATCAGCCACCTTCCGCAGGTCTGCTCGCAGTAAATTCATATCAATGGAGACTGTCTCGATTTGTTTCTCCAGAGCAGTGCGGACCCCTGGATCGCCTCTAGGAGCTCAGCCTGGGATGGCTCGTTAGCGGCGTCTCCCTCGCCATCCTGGCCCCTTTGACAAGTAATTTGTTGCGTGGCTAGGCGCTGCGTGGTATACTGCGTGATGGTGTTGGGGTTGGAGGCGCAAGGCAGCCTGTCCTTACCCATGGTGGAAACCTCAGTAAAGAGCACCGGCTTCCGCAAGTACCACAGTCTCTAAACTCAGGTCCCCTGTATAGGGCTACTGGTGGCGTACCTATGTCCCTCCTGCAGGTGACACCAATAGCGTGGATGCCATGTAAGCGCGAGCAGGCCCAGGGAGCCGGGTCCCAAGGGGTGGGGGTGGGGGCAAGCAAGCAGCCCAGCAGCAGCCCTATAACTGCTCACCTCAGGGCCGCCACCAACGCGATGGGCCCCATCCAGTCATCCGCCATCAAGGGCTCCAAAACACCAAAATCTCCCCTGTGCTGGCCCCCAATCTAACAGTCTTTTGGAGGATGTCCAAGGGGGGGCTGGGGACCCCACTCGCAGCCGGAGGGAGAACCCCATGTCCAGGCAGCCAACCTCCTGCAGGGCCGCAAACAAAAAAAAGAAATAACTCAGGGGGCCCTCAGGCACCAGCAGGGGGATCCAAAAATGCCCCATCAAGAAGGACGAAGCAGGCCAGGGCTCCACGCCCCAGGAATGCAGGCCCACCAGTCAGGTCAGGCCGATCATGGTCCTGCAGTCTCAGTAGCTTCCTCGCAGGTCAGGGAGAGAGAGCACAATTACCCGCCATCTCCAGGTGGCCACCGCCGATCACTGCGCCCCTGAGGCCCCCACCCGGTGTTGCATCGCGGCTCAGCCCGCACTTCACGGGACACTCCGGGGCCAACGGGCGGGTGGCAGGGGGCCGCGCGCCCGCACTCCAATCAAGGGACCTCCAGCGTCAGCATGCACCCCTGCAGCAGGCGTCCGTGGCACCAAGTTGATCGATGGTAGGTCTGGCCCCCAGGCGCACTCCAGGTCGATCCCCAGCGCCTCATGAGGCTCCCCAGGGCTCGCTCAACTCCTTACCGCCCAACTGTGAAGGCCGGGGTCCGTAGAGTCCAGGAGGCCCCTGATGGCACCTCCACGGTAGCCGGGCAAGCAGGGAAGGAATTGCCACTCTCAAGGCCCGCAGAGATCTCCGGCGGGCGCAGGCCTCATCCCCGACTTCGCGTGATTCCAGCCAGGGAGGCCACCAGGCAGAGAGTCGCCGCAGCTGATTTCTAGCTCCTCGCGGTCCTGTGTTTCCCCCGGGTGGTCCCCCGCAGCATACAGATGTTCCGCTGCACAGGGGGAACTGTCTTGGGTGTCTGTAGACAGGATATTGCAGGATTAAGTGGCTGGGCGGTCGGGAGCCGAAGGAGCTCACGTCCTGTCGGCCATGCTGCTTGGCCACGCCCCCAACAAGCCTTCTGTTATCGCTGTTACTAGAGCCCGAGCAAACCTTTGTGTGAGCGGTTTTGGTAGTATCCCAGTGGGAAAAAGTGACTGTACTACAGTATTGAACATTCCTGGAACAAACAAAAGCAGTTTTCTATCCTCATACAACACTTACTTCATTTGTGGAAGTAAAGGTTACTATCATCTACCAATCGGATGGTCTGGCATATTCTATGTGTCCTTGCTTCCTCCTGTGTTCTTACCACCTGCATCTTATCATAAAGACCAAAAACTGTTTAGCGACATTTCCTTCAACCGATTCAAAATAACTATAAATAATGATGAAGTGGATCAAACTGACAATGCATTACAGCAATATGTTGACTTTAATTTGGGACTCTTTTTCTTTGTTGGTGCGGCTTTAAATAGTAGGAAGCTCAGACGCGTGACCCGTGTAGTAGAAGCTGTGACTAATCAGACAGCAATGGCTCTTAGAAATATCACAGAAGAACTCCAAATTACGAGAATTGTGACTTTGCAAAACAGAATGGTGCTAGACGTTATTCTAGCTGATCGTGGTGGAGCATGTCGCATTATCGGTAGTAGCTGCTGCGTGTTCATACCTGACCACGCCCATTATGTTTATGATGATATTTCCAAAATGCATAAAATAGCTACTGATATACATCAAGACTCAGGAACATGGACTTGTGCTGGATGGTTCTGGAACACATTTTCTGTATGGGGTCTGAATATATTGTCGGCCTTATTTATAATTATTGCAATTCTCTTCTCTTGTTGTTTATGTATCCAATGTGGGCCAATGCTTTGCTTCCTCTGTATTTTCACTTGTACTACTAAAACGAATGTCCAAAATGTAAATGCCCGTTTAGCAATTGACTGAGAAGTCAGTGATATGATGCTAATTGATATAGATGATATTTATTGTACCCCTTTTGAAGCATAAGAAAATGTCTTAGCTTATGCTAAAAGGGTCGTCTGTGGAAATGTGTAATATTTTACTTAGCATAAGCGACAGCCATTTTGGCTGTGATGTCCATTTAGTTTCCTTCGTAATTCTTCCGTCCTCTGCTGCTTGTCTTTTTCACTCTGCTTGTGTTATCTATTTAAGTTGACTTTCTGACTCAGCTAAAGCAATGTACGTGCTGGGGGTTTGTATCTGCCAGTGCACCTGGTCTCAGATGTTAACTGTCGACCATTTACTGCTGCCATAAGCATTTCTGCTCCCCCTCCCACTTTGCTGACCACGTGGTTATTCAACTGCCCTTGTTTGCTGATAGCTATTTCTAAAACTATTCTTTCCATTTCTGTTCACATGCTTACATTGTGAATTCAGTGTACTACCTCCTGCAGCACTTGAGAGTGTTGTGTGGACGTGGTCCCACTCATGAGTAATTAATAAACTTGTTATTTATTCCAACTCCAGTGCCGATCTCTAGTTTGTTGGTCTTTGGATCAGTGGACAAGAGGGTGACCCTGCACCAGTGTGCCCACTTTTAGGGACATTTTCACAACCCGACAGGCGAATGTTCTCTGCTCCTAGCAGCGCTGCCAGTTTGTCCAGTGATCGGATCTGCTTCAACTCAGCCAGCACGAGGTAAGTCACTCTTCCTCTAACCCTCGAGGTGGGGGGAGATTCTTCAGACCCCGAACTGAGCTTAAGCGAGGGTGCAACCTCTTCGATGGCCTCCTTGCAATTCTTGGGTACTCAGGCGCAGTTGACGGGCTTGCCCCAATGGTCAAAACAGCAATCCTCTCATCCGGATCACATACCAAGCACTTAGCCACTGTGGTACCGGCAGCCCCTCCTGGCAGGTGAGGTTGCCACATCACTAACAATTGGACGCAGACTCCTGCGGTGCGATCACCCTCTTAACGGCGGCCCTCCTAGCATACGGGGATGCCTTTCTCAGCGGAGGTCACAGCAGCAGTGCAGGCCTGGCACTTCACGCTCTGCACTATTCACACAGCTTAGGTCATGGTGGCTTTCTCTGGGATACCAGGTTAACCGGATCGTTCCTGCACATGGACACCGACCCGGTCGATGTGCAGCCGGTCTCCTCACACCTCGCTCTTGGAGTCCTCTTGGTGGGTCTCCCCAATGGACCTCGCTCCCTCCAAACCTCTCTTTTTCATCACAGGCCACACAGGTTTTGGCAAGCAGGCAGGCACTGGTGCTCCAGGGCAGGTGATTGCCTGTCTGGCTGCTTGGCAGATGGCAAATTTTGGTGTCTCAACCTCCTTTTTTTATAGTTCATGTCCAGATACAAAAATGTCATTTAGGGTCAGAGTCTTTGAAGTTCAATTTTGGAGTTCTGCTTCTTTTGAAGAGTCCACTTCTCCTTTTTTTCTTTCCCCTTGAAAGGAAGTCTGTTATTGCAGGCAAGATTCTGAAGCTAATTGACCCACAGCACAATTCATGGAAGTGAGCAGGGTTCACACCTGAATGTCAGCCACAGTGATATGTGCATCAAAAGATTAATCCCAGGCTCCCAGTGCTACTCTTCTTTATTCCCTCATCAGTCACATCTCCTTTCCTGAAAGGCGTTCGGGCGCCTTTCTTGTGATCTATCACTGAATCAAAGAGCAACATTTGAAATGTAAAGGGAGGGTCCAGTCTTTTCTCCCCCCAGTGTGTCACACCCAGCTCACAGGAATGCAGCAATACACAAATCTTGGAGGATTCCTCTACTCCTCATGTCTTCATCAGGCAGGGCTTATCAAAATGGAACTTGCATTTATAGTGCTAGTGGCAAGGTACGTGGTCCGCCGTCGCTGACTGGGAGTGCGCACTTGCACCATAAGGGGGTCCACCATGGGTGGCTCCTCCACTATGGCGGAAGAGCGTTGCCCCACTGCTTTCTCGTGGTGCGAGAAGCAGAAACATAAAATGGTAATAACTACCATTTTATGTTTCTGCTTTGGTTGCGGGCGGGTGGGCGAGGCTGCTCTGCGAACAGGGCTGAGCAGGGGAGGAGTGGTGGGCCCACTCCTCAGTGCGCATGACTGGTTTGGTCGGTCCTATGGAGCCGACGAATCCAGTCATGCAGTCATGCGCACTCTGCCCTTCATGTTCTCAATGTAAGCAATGCAGCTTACATGGAGAACATGGCCGGGCCATTAGCCCCTGGCTGGGCGGTGTTCTGACCAATCACAACTCTGCTTGCACGGGTGAGGCTGGGAGCCAGGCTCCCTGCTTTCTGGTCCTGCCGGAGGCAGGAGAAGAGCAGAGACGACAGGGGACCTGGCCGGCAGGAAGGTAAGTTAAAATGTTTTTTAAATTCATCCCCCCTGCATGCCCCCCATCTCTGCCCTTCATGTTCTCCATGTAAGCAATGCAGCTTACATGGAGAACATGGCCAGGCCATTAGCCCCTGGCCATTAGCCCCTGGCTGGGCGGTGTCCCGACCAATCACAACCCTGCTTGCAGGGGTGGGGCTGGGAGCCTGGCCCCCTGCTTTCTGTTCCGGCCGGAGGCAGGAGAGGAGCAGAGACGACAGGGGACCCGGCCGGCAAGAAGTTAAGTTAAAATGTTTTTTAAATTCATCCCCCCGCATGGCCCTCCATCCCCCACTCGAGAGTCATGTCGGGTGCGACTGGGGTCCATCCATGTGTGTTATGCCCCAAAAATATATGATGTCCAAGTTATAATGATTGAATATGTGTGTTGTATTTAAACCTTTGTACATACATCCTGAGTGAAGTCTCTTCTGTGACGCTCAGTGTATTTATCACAAGTGACTGCTGTACCTTTGCTTCCCACAGGGCCTCTGTAGTAAGCTTGACTACTCAGAGCAATGCTACCTAAGGGCGAGCACAGGTTGTACAGCAAGTGTAATTACCTGCCCTTGACGGGAACAGTTTTCTGCCTGGCTGGGATCATTGCTTCAGCCAACCAGACACTGCCAGTTCCAACAGTTTAGGAGTGGGTGGAGGTAGTGGTTTAAAAAAAAGTGAAGGTGTGGCATTGGGTGTTTTTTGAGCTAACGTTTCTATAGGAAGAGCGTTTTTTGTTTTGCTAAACTTTGGCACTGTTTGATGAATCTTCAATACATTTTTCTAAAAAGGTTCATCTACCTCATCTCCTTCCTGAAAAGTTTTGGGGTGATCTGTCAAGCAGGGGCTGAGAAAAAGGGAGGATACCAAAATACTTTACCCCTTTGCAATTTCCATAGCAAAAATTGAACACCAATACAGAAAAAACGGCTCAACTAATTACATTAGATTTGGTAGACAGCTGGGGGGGCATGCTAGTGAGCCAGACTGCAAGATGGCTGCCACTCTGTGAGGCTCTGCAGGGTGGATGGGCTATCCAGGCATAATCCGGCAAGTCAGACAGGTATTGTACTCCCAAAACGAAGGTGACAATGCACAACTGCTGTGGAACAGGCTGATCGGGTCCGGGACACGACAGGACCTGTATAAAGGCGAGGAGGCGAGCTGAGCTGTACGAGATGGCAAGATGGCGGCTCCGTGCAACTCCGCATGAACACCTCTGTGTGATAGAGCAGAGTGAGTCTGTCCGGCACCTCAAGGTGTGTCCACTTCAAGCCCCTGCCTCCCCCCTGGTCCTCGATCGGTGACCAGGGGACAAGTGGACCCAAGTGGAAGCCAGATACCGGTCAACAGCAGCGGCTGCCACCGTGATGCCCCGAGGGATGTGCTGAGGCAGGCCGAGCGATGCGTAGGACTGAAACGGCCTTCCTACATCAGAGCAGTCGGGTGGTCTGCGTGAGGCCCGTTTGCTCGACCCGTTGCATGATACAAAGATGGCAGAGGTGGAGCTGGAAGCCCCGAAACCGCCAGCTCTAGGTGGCAGTGGTGCAGGAGAAGATGACGCAGATTGGGTACCCGTCGCCGGGGCCGCATGAGAACTGTCGGAGTGCGGTGATCCTGCAGGGCCTGCCCGACACGGAAATCTGTGAGACCCTGAATGGAGCACACCACTGAATCCTGCCTGGGGCCACAGAAGATAATCCTTGTGGGCCCAACAAGACTGCGGCCCAGCCAGGGTAGGCGCAGGCCCCGAGAGGAGGTGACTCCGGGAGTTCCTCTTTCGGCCCAGAAGGTGAGAAGCGCAGCGGGTAGGGGAGCCAGCAGGCAGGGGGCTCTCGGCCCCTTCCCGCAAAGAATCAGCGAAGGCCACTCAGCTGATTGGCTGCGACTGGAGCTCCCAGGTAGGCCCAGCGGGTGAGTGAAGCAGTGCATCAGTAAGCTTCTTGCAATGAATGCCTGCGTGAGGGAAGTCTAAGAAGCCCGGGGTTGCCACAAGGCCGCAAGATCAGCGCAGCACCACCAAAAAGCAGACCTTGACCAGTAAGGCCTCTAGCTGAGACTACCTTATGAGGGAAGGGGACCACCCACCCCCTTATTACTGAAGGTGCTGCCCAGCCACAGCTATCATCCCTTGACTGGCACCGTTGGGAGACTGGTGTGCAATACAGGTGGTGTCACAGGGCCTTAGGCATATAGCAGTGCAACGCAAAGAGAATATTTATCGCTGCCTTAGCGCAGTGCATACCTTGGGGTACTCAAGAGCGACAATCCAACATGGGGAAAAAGGACATCCAGCAGTCAAAACTATACTTTGAGCAGCGTACACCTCTCTGGGGTGGCCACGCCTCGGAGGAAAAAGAGATGGAAGTGCACCTGGACACCATGTCCACACACGAACTAGACATCCGCAAGATGTTTAAAGACCTCTAACAGTCCCACATGGCTATCGACCTCAAAATTGACTCCATGTCTGACAGGCTAGACAGGCTGAAAGATAAGGTAGCTAGTCTTGACGAACGGATCACGGAGGTCGTACAAGACACATCAGCATTGGAAGATGCAGGGGCAGCTACGAGGGAAAAATTGCTCAGTATGGAGAAAGTCCTGGAAGTAATCAGGATTAAGAATGAAGACCTAGAAGCCAGGTCCAGACGTACCAACCTCCGTATCATGGGGATCCCGGAGTCCACTGCCATGACCCGCGTGGAGGAGATGCTGTGCTCCCTATACGGTGACCTCCTGTCTGCAGTCTACATACTAGAAAGGGCCCACAGAGCTCTTGCCCCATAAGACCGATAATAGCTCACTTACTTAATTACAGGGACCAGGACACTGTTCTGCGCAGGGCTAGGGACCAGCAAAAAACGATGTACCAGGATAACACTGTCTCATTCTACCCGGACTTCACATTGACTGTACAGGACGCCAGAAGAGAGTTTGTGCCGGCGAAAAGACATTATATATTCCCTGCTCTGCCATGCAGAAATTTGCATTTTCCACTATGGCAAAACGATGTACTTTACCCACCCCAAACTAGCGCGAAATTTGCCCGGAACCTCCAATCACCCAAGCGGTCTTCGCATGCGGACCGACATGCAGAAGAAGGCGACCATCTTAGCGAGAATGACTAAATACTTGCGTAAACTGAGCTGATATAATGATTACTGTTTCTTCGGGTTAGGGTGGGTGGGCACCACTGTTCCCTGTAAGCTGCGTGCCTGCCAACCCTCTCAACTCGAGCGCGCAGTGTGGCGTTTGAAGTGCGCACAGCGGCAGATAAGTTCAGCAGCAAGGGCCTCCTGCACTTGCTGCCTTTATTTTGTTAAAAGGGCGCGGCCGTGGGGGTGAATGTCTGCCTTTGTAAAAGTATTCATGTTAATCACAGCGCCCGATAATGCATTGCAATTAACATGATAACTTTCACAAAGACACACAATCTGCCCCGCAGCTGTGCCCTATTAACAAATGAAAGGCATCATGTCTACAATCACGACGTGTGCTTTCAGGTGATTGTGAAAGCACACGTTGTGCTTCTAGACTTCCTGCTTTTCTTTTGTTAATAGAGCGGGGCAAATTGTGTGTGAAAAGAATGCCTGGGCAAAATCTTAGCGCAACACGGCTGAACGAAACAGGACAACGCAACAACAGCAACCTCTGGATTGGACGTTTTTTGTACATTGGCAGTGACACTATTTTCGGGGAACTTTGACATCATAAAACATCAACAGAAGGCTACATTTTCAAACTGCGCTTTGCAGGATAGGTTGTTAGCAATCCTTCCTTCATCAAGCCTCCTGGGATGGAATAGATATGTGTATGTGAACACATTTCATTTGATTCGGTGTGTGAAAAACTGTTGTGTATTATGCACACGCCACTGCCTGCTTCCTTCCTTTACAGTTGGTTGCCTACTGCCACTTCTCTCTGAGCTCTACACTTCTCTGTTTCACTGAAACTAATGTGTATCTCAATGCCTCCCATATAAAGCACTTCACCTGTGGTGATGGGAGGGCTTTAAGTGGGCCGGGTCCTGCCGGTTTTTGCCATCAGCCTCAGAATGAAAAAAAATCGTAACTCTGCAGCAGTGCCACCCTTCACTGCCTTTGATGTAACTAAAAAAAGACTCGTTATAGTTCTTTCAGTCTCATCATGTCAGACCTGAAGCATTTTCAATGTTATATACAACAAAGCCATAGTTGTTGCCTATTTATCTTATGCAACTAACAACCACTGACTTGTTAGCCTATAGTCCTGGCTTGTTGTAGGTGTAATTTTCATTGGTATATTATATATCTGGATGCAATGACAAAAGCAGCAAAAACACCTGTCGGGCATCACACTATACTAAGCACAGATTTTAAGCTTACTCTGCTTTCAAGCCATGCCCTAATGACATCGGCCACACCCTTTTGAGAGACCCCCCAGTTTTTTCATCCCACTTAAAGCCCAGGTGATGGCGTGTGATACTAGGCTCCTTGAGAAACCCACTGATTGAGCAGCATAATACCAGTGGGGCAGCACACTATGCTAAGTACATATTTTTAACTTAAGTGTTTTAAGCTACCCCCTTAATTACATTGGCCACGCCCCAATAAGAGACCCCAGTTTTTTCATCCCACTTAAAGCCCTGACTACAAGCATAATATGCTTTGATGTGCCATCCCGTGGTGTCAAACGACTTACTTCACGCCTGTGACTCGCTGCAGGGGAGTGCGAATGGACACAGGTAAATTATTGTTTCAAAGGGACCAGCTGCAAATTTCCTTGCCTCCAGCACTTTTCAGGCAATAATACATATGTCAAGATAACTCTGTTGATTAATGTTCTGCCTGGAGAGAGATAGGAATTTGCTCTAGTGGAAGTTTTAAGCGCAGAGGGTTAATATGACAGCTGCAAAGAACGTGTACCATGCGGATCACAAAGTGCATAGAATGAAAATTGATTAGTGGCTTACTACTTTTGTCAGAGAGATAATTTTGTTACTTGCAATTTATAAGTTAAAATCCTAACATACAACAGTAAACTATTACTTGTCATCAAAGAACTTCATGCATACTGCAAGGTATAGATTAGAGCATTATGATTTTTTCCCCAGCGATTCATTATCCTAATGTTGCAAAAAGGGTTCATTAGGGTACAAAGAGATTCTTATTAAAGAGAAACCCTAACCATGGTTTTACATTTTGAATTCCAAGTTTGTTCTTCTCCAGACAAAGCACTCTTAAACTATACTGCCTACCAGTATGAATGACATGACACTCCTTCACCTTGCAGTCCTCTGTCATATGTAACATTTCTTACACACTGATTTACATACCTATGATTGATTGTCTCTGTTTAATGTGTGTGCGATGTAAAGTACACCCTACACTGGTATGAGTGGCGCTATAAAACTAATTAAGTGCATCTCAGAGAGAGGGTAATGGAGACTTGAGCGGAACTGTTAAAGGTAATAGTGAGGGAATCACTGGCGGAGGTGGTCATTGGGGGGTGCCAACAAACATTGTCACACAGGGTGCCACCAGCGCTAAGGCCGGCCCAGTGCAGGGCATATAGTGTGCCTCTGAGAAAGTATTCATGTTAATTGCAGCGGATGACTGGTGCTGCGATTAACATGAATACTCACACAATCTGCACTGATATTTTTTGCTGCTCCCAAATGCGTGGTCGGGTTCCTGGCGCCCATAACCTTGGCTGCAGCGCACAGAGATCTTATACTGCCGCACACAGAGGAAAAAATTAAAGGGAACATTGGTGGGCACACTCACTCATTTTCTTGCTATGATGTTTTCACCCTCTCAGGATGTCCTTTAATTGGTTTGTTCTGTCTGCCCAGTTGACAGCAAGGTTTACCCCACTGTCCTTATTACATCCAGCCAACCAGCTTCCACCAGCTGGGACACGCTGGGATCTTAGTGGTTTGCCCTACGGGATGAGTCCTTCTTTGTTCTTGTTGGTCGGTCACTTGTGGCGTCATTAGGGTAGGGATTTTGCTTTTCAGCCAAATTGGGTGGCTGAGGTGGGATGTGTTACTGGGACCTGGATAGTTTAGGATGGCTTTGTTATCTTTCTTTCCCACCTCTTCCCTCCCTCTTCTTCTTCTTTCCCCTCTCCGGCTTCCCTCTGCCTCACACTGGTGGGTACTGAAGCTACAATCATGCAGGATACTCTGCAATCGACTGTATGGGCACGCAAGCTGAAAGCGTGGCTGTGTTGAAAGCTGTGATGTGGAATGTCCAAGGCCTAAATGACTGCAGGAAAGTACGGCTGGTTGCAGCATATCTTAACCGGCATTGGGTTGATACATGCTTCTGACTGCATTTGACGGGGCCCAACTGCGCACACTTGTGGGCGGGATGGATAAAGGAGAAATTTGACGCGAGATACTCCAATTATGCGAGGGGCACCGCGATCATCCTTAGAAAAGGGCTACCTTGGCGCACATGACCGGCGATATGCAACCCACAAGGGAGATATGTAATAGTAGCGGGAGTGCTAGGACTCCATCAAAACCAGACTTTTTGGGTGAGGTGTGGCGACTGGTTGAAACGCTTGGTCCAGGTGCAGTTCTGTGGGGAGGAGACTTCAATGTAATATTGGACCCGGACAGGGACAGATCAGGAGATTCTCGTCACCACCACCCGTGAGTGGCGGAGCAGTTGCAGACTTTTATGTCAGACTATGGTTTGGTGGACATATGGCGCCACCGCAACATGCACAAAGAACAAAGTGTGTATCTTTGGCGGGACCTATTTGGTCCAGAATGGATTTCTGGCAGACCTCGAAGGATGTGGTAACATGGGTTTCTAGAGAGACCCATCTTGCCCGAACGCTATCTGATCATGCTCAAGTATTGCTGGTGTTCTCACAACAGGTGTCCATAGCAGAGCTTTTAGTTGGAGACTTCCACGAGAGCTCTGCAAGACCAAGTATTTTGAGAGGCAATCCGTTCCACCATAGTGGAATACTTTGCACTGAATGAGGGCACGGTGGAATCCCCCTCCACATTGTGGGAGGATTTCAAATCTGTGATTCGGGATGAGTGTATAACCAAAAAATCGGGACTGCTGCATTCACTGCGAGGAGAGCTCAGGCGCCTTGAGGGGGAGATACGGGAGCTTGAATTGGAATATATTTCACCTTTAATCAAATGGCTGTCCTGAGGAACATTAAAGGGAAAATAGCTGAGTTTGAGGAGGCAACCCAAAGAGAAATGCACAACCTAGGGAAAGAGGCCCGCGCCACAAGGTATGGCTCGGGGGACCAAACTGGGAAAACACTGGCTGGTCTCCTTAAAAAAGGCATTTGCCAACGACCATATCTGCGAGCTGCGCACTACCGACAATGGGAGGGCGAGTGGGTAGGAGGCAGTACAAGCTGAAATGCTATCCTTCTACTCTTCACTCTATGCTGCGAGGCAATCTGATATCCACCCTGATCTGAATCCTTTTCTTGAATCCATCCAGCTACTATGGCTGGAAGAAAGCCACTGCAGATATCTGGACGAGCCTTTTTCAGAGGAGGAGGTAATAGGAGTGATCCGCGCCTTGCCCTGGGATAAGGCCCCGGGACTGGACGGACTGACGTTTTTTATAGAGTTCACTCCGCTGCTGGCGCCACATCTCCTCAACATGTATGAGGAGTCACTGGAGCTTATTATCACAATCTATAAACCAGATAAGGATCTGCTGCTCTGTGATTCCTACAGACCACCATTGATGATCGACTTGGACAGTAAAATTCTCGCTAAATTAATCACAACACAACTTCTCCCGCTGCTGCCCACAGTGCTATGGCCCGATCAGTGTAGTTTTGTTCCTGGTAGGGGTACATCCCACAATTTGCGCACCTTTTTCGCGACCATGCAAGAAATAGATCCTTCCCTATCAGCTGCTGCAATTTTCTTGGATGCCACCAAGGCCTTTGATTCCTTGGAGTGGCCAAATCTCTTCGCGCTTCTCTCCCGCTTCGGCATTAGCCCTACATTTTTAAAACTAGTCACCCTGCTTTACTCCTCTCCAACGGCGAGGCTACGGATAAATGGAATAATCTCCTCCCCCATCTCTGTGGCCTGCGGCACGAGACAAGGCTGCCCGTTGTCTCCCCTCCTTTTTGCTATGGCCATGGAGCCGCTCGCCTGAGACAGCACCACGTGCACCGTCACCTAGCATTCATTCCAGGAGTGATCCTGGTGTCACTGTATGTGGACGACATGACTCTATATCTCAAGCGCCCTTCTGAGATTCTTGACCCCCTGATCAGGGAAATCATAAGATTTTATGGTTTATTAGGTATCACCATTAACCGGGGGAAGTCGGTTATTTTCCCGCAGACATCGGTCACCAACCGGATCCAGTCAGAATACCCACTTAGCTGTGCGGAGAACCCAGTGAAATATCTGGGAATCTGGCTCAGCCAAACCATTGAGGAGCTCTGGCGATATAATTATGGAAACTCATGGATTGGTTCGAGAGCCGTTTAGGCCGCTGGACGGTATTACCGATGTCTCTCACAGGACGACTACCCATAGCAAAGATTGTAGTGCTCCCTAAGTTTCTGTATGTATTTGTCAACCTCCCACTACCCCTTAGCACCGACTTCAGATGCAGACTGCGTTCAAATTTGATAGCCCTTGCCTGGGTGAATAAACAACCCAGGGTCTCTTGGGAAACTCTGACACTGTATTTTGAACGGGGGGGCCTGGGTGCCCTAGACATGGAGTTGTACTACAACTGTGCGCAAGCCCAGTTTGGGTTCTACTGGCTGTTTCTGACACCATTCATGGTGCACACTGCGCCTGGACACGACCAAGCCGCTCCAACACCGTTACACATGGTCCTCTACAGGCCAATGACTAGGCAGAGCTAGGAGATAAACACGGTGGAATGCCTTGTTGGGCAAGGAGAGTTGCGACGCAGGGCACAACTAGAGACAATGTTTGCTCTTTCGATGCCGGTGTTGAGACATCCGGCGCTACCTTTCTCGGAGGACACAGGAGTATGCCCGTGACTGAAAAAGCTCCGGTTAGACACTATGGGAAACGTGTTCTGCGATGGGTCCTTTATATCACTGGACAGCGTGCTGTCGGGGGAGAATATGGGCTTACTTGACAGGATGACATACTACCAGCTCCGATTGGCCTTACGAGGCCATTTCGCCTCATTTCCAAAAGCGCCCACAATGTTTCAGGTGTTAGAAGACTTTCTAGGGAACCCGTCATCGCGTAAACTCATTACCAGGCTATACTCATGCATGCAGCGCACTGCACCTGTCAGTTTTCCTTCGGCGCAACGCAAGAGGGAGGAGATATTGTGGATCCCCATAGAGGAAGATAAATGGGCTTACTGCTGGGCGCAGGTCAGGGGGCTGTCCTATAACTGCAGGCTGAGGCCAATCTACTTTAAGTTCATCCACAGACTTTACAGGACACCGGAATGGTTGCACAAAATGGGCCTGACTGAGGATGCGAGATGTGTGAGATGCTGGGCTTCAGATGCGACATTCCTACACCTGACCTGGGCTTGACCGGATATTGCGAGATACTGGAGAAAGCACATTTGATGTGCTGGAGTCGATGTTAGAGCACACTTTTGAGCGCTCCCCTCTGGTTGAGTTGCTTAGGTATGTGCGCATGGTGCCAGTGACAAGCAGGAAATTGGCGGCTATGCTGCTACTGTCGGCCAAGAAGAGAATCGCGATTTGTTGGGGCCGTCGCAGGAGTCCGCGCATTACTGACTTGCTTAAAGACACGGCGTTCTGTTACGACCAGCTGACCGAAGACTGGGAGCTGATGCCTGCACAGGCACGCCCCCAGGATATTTGGGAACCCTTACAGAGCTACTTCTGTTCTCACTCACTGGAACAAAATGAGACTGCCACAGCAGGCGAGTAGGGAGGAGTGGGGAAGATGGTACCCACTGGCGCACAGACTGCGCTGATCATGCAGCCTGCACACATGTCATCTCTGAAGGCCAGAGCAGTTACAGTTAGCAATCCAGATTGAAGAACCACCATATATCTTGACCTTTTGAATGTACTTAATAACTATCCCAATAGAAAGGTAACGCTAATGATGTACTGTGTTAATGTTGGTACTTAATAAAAGCAATAAAAAAATGTACAAACATTGGTAGACAGTTAGATATTTATCCAGAAAGCATGCTTTTTGTGATTTAGTGTCAAATCCGTTCAGCCGTTTTATAGACATTTAAATTAAAAAAATAGTGATTTCTGTTGCCATTGGAGTCCTATGCGCATCCTGTGGGAAAATAATAACAAAATAAAATTATGCTTGGCTGGGCCGTTGGACCGAGAGAATCCATAGACTGAGGGATGTGACTGGCTGGCCGCAACATGAAGAAAAATGTTGCAGCTGCCATTACAGAACTCGGAGGCTCTGTTCTGGAGTCCTAAAAAGTAAAATTGAAAACCATATAAGCAGACACAGTAGGGATACCTGGAACCCTGAGCACATCATTTTTTAAGAACAATTTGGTTTGTCATTGTTCGGCAGATTTTGATGTATATGAAGGCCTGGGAATTGTTACGTGGCCTTTACAAGATGGCGTCCCCATTGAAATCTTATTTAAGAGACACTAAAGATTTTCTTCAGAAGGTAGAAAAAGTAAATTGGGAAGAAGGTGACCTAATAATTGTAATGGACGTAACTAGTCTATACACAGTTATAACACACTGTGACGGATTACAAGCTGTAGAATATTTTCTGAAAAATAGACCCTTGAAATATAGTAGACATAACATTATGTTATTAGAACTTCTGACTTTCTGCTTGCATAACAATATTTTTCTGTACCAAGATCGGTATTATCGGCAGGTTACCGGTACTGCCATGGGCACCTGCTTGGCCCCCAGCTACGCGAATTTATTCGTGGGCTGGTGGGAGGAGCAAGTGGCCTGGGCTGGAGAAAATGACATATGGAATGCGAAACTGGTTGTTTGGTACAGATATATTGACGACCTTTTCTTGGTATGGAGAGTGTCTGAGGAATCAGCAAGAGAATACATTAATGTAATAAATAGCAATAATGTAAATTTGCATTTTAGTGCGGAGATGAGTCCAATAAAAGTGAATTGTTTGGACTTGGAGGTTTGTGTATGTGATGGTAGGCTATGCATCAGGTTGTATCGAAAGCCGACGGCAGGAAATGCCTTATTACATGCATCAAGCAGCCATCCATCTACACTAGTGAACAGCATCCCTTATGGGGAATTACTCCGCATTAAGCGTAACAACACTAGGGAAATTGATTTCCAAAAATATGCTGCAGAAAGCCTAAATAGATTCAGAGCAAGAGGCTACAAAGAAAATATTCTCCAACAAGCATTGAGAAAGGTGAATGCTAAGACTAGGGATACACTTTTTGCAGAAAGAGTGAAGGACACCTCTGAAGATGGGAGATTCAGAATGGTGACAACCTTTTCTAATGATGCACGAGAGCTGAGGGGGATTTTGAGAAAAAATTGGCATTTGCTCAAACTAGATCCAGTTATTGGGATGGATATTCCAAATTACCCCTTATTAACTTTTACAAAAGGGAGAGCATTGAGTGATACCCTAACAAGCAGCTATATGAAAACCGATGTTGTTAATCCCTTTGGTAGCAAGTTACACTGTTTTTATCCGTGTGGCAAGTGCAAGGCCTGCTCAGGTTCCAAAAAAGTTCTTAGATACAAGGTACCAGGTATCAGCAAGCTAAGAGAAATGAATAGCTTTGTTACATGCAGTACACCGTAAACGGTTTACTGCTTGGAATGCCCCTGTGGGATTAAATACATAGGGAGCACGATACACCCTACCAAAATACGAATTTTGGAACACATGCAGGCTATTCAAAAATGTGATCTGACATACCCAGTGGCTCGCCACTTCATGGCCAAACACAATAGTAATCGAGATCTTTTGGTGTTTTTTGTGTTGGATCGTGTTTCCCCACATCCTAGGGGTGGAGACAGAGTCATGAAATTGAGGCGTCTAGAATCACGTTTTATTATAGATCTTCAAAGTAAAGCACCTGCAGGGCTGAATACGAATGAGGAACTTGCTGTACATCTAGGGGATTAGTAGCCATTGTTTACTGTGTATTTTAAGATAATGCGATTCTGATTGTAGAAATGTTTTCTCTGGAATTGAACTGTTTCAGGTGGAGGTTAATTTGGGAACAATATGAATTTATACTGTATGCCCATATAGGGCTTGATTCAGCGATTTATGCAATGAATTTTAAGAGTTATTAATTGGTGGCTTTGTGGGCCCATACAGGGCTGAATTGTGTGTTCTTTCAAAAATCAGTCGTCGATTAATCTGATGTAATGATACAACTACATTATTTAAATGAGATTTTGATGTATATAAAGGCCTGGGAATTGTTACGTGGCCTTTACAAGATGGCGTCCCCATTTTTGACCTAAGTTGTCCGTTTTCAATATCAACCATGTTTTGATGTTTGAAACTTGCTGTGATGCAATATAAAAATGGCCGTTTCCGGCGCGCCTGTGACCATCGAAAAAGGCGTCCAGCCGAAACGTGTCTGGTGTGTTTGCAAAATAAAGACTAGCAGACTACCAATCCTTTGCGCTGTTTCCACACACAGGAAATACGGACGACTTCAATATATATATTTTTTTTTAAATACTTTTTATTGGCATTTAAGAATAGAAGTATACATA
The DNA here is from genome assembly GCF_964204655.1 of Triturus cristatus. Classification (NCBI taxonomy): domain Eukaryota; kingdom Metazoa; phylum Chordata; class Amphibia; order Caudata; family Salamandridae; genus Triturus; species Triturus cristatus. Next base: position 987,605,228 of record NC_140589.1, on the reverse strand, counting down.
CATCATTTTTCGTGAAAATGGGTACGCTACAAGAGTGAACAAATAGACCAACATCCATATAGAGAGTGCGTATATGTCTAGGTCTGGGTGGAAGTGGTCTGTATGGTAGCAGATCATTGCCTGTATAACGGACGACTTCAATATACCGGTTGCCAAATTTCAATGTTTTATTTCATATTGTTGTGCAGTCGGTCATCATGACGCATTTCAGCCAACACAGTGGCCTTGGTCACATCCTGTGCTGTCCTTTCCTACCCACATATAAAGTGCCAAGTGCATGAATAAATATGGAAAACAGTCCCGATTTCACAATACAAGTCAGCAGCATGTTTATACATTTGTAAGTAATGATCCTGTAATTTCAGAACTATGTGCAAAATACGCAATTATTCAGTATAAATACAATAAATACTTGCATACATAGTTGACAATATTCTAAAAGCATAAATAAATACAAGTACATAAAATCAATTAAAACACCCCACTGTTTCCTTATTGCTGTTTAAATACCAATATGTACTTGGATCATTAAATATACGGTTTATATGCCCTGAATGCTAAAAGAAGACGTTAAAAATCATTAAAAGGACCAATCTTAACTTCATGTGCAAAATAAGAGAAAATACTGCCCCTGTAGGCATATACCCTGCTGCTTGTAGAGTACATAGGCTATGTGCAAGGTGCAAGTGTGATTAAGTGCTAATGTACGTTAATATCTATTCCTGTATAAAGATAAGCGCCAATAAAGTGACTACTGCAATAAAAAGCTGATTGTAAAAAATGGTCCAATATGAACACATGTTTACAAAAAAGTGGGAGTTTTTTTCATCAGGGATAAAAGGAGTGCAGCATATTGATACTTTATGTACCATAATAGTGTATCTGTCTCCTTCGGATGTGTTTGTGAAACTATGCTTTGACTATGATTTTGAGTAAGGGTTATAGCCAAGTGTGCAAGTCCTCGGTGCTGTTCAGCCCATATGGGCTTTTACTATCTAGCTCCAAGATGTATCTAGTTTCTAACCTTCTTTGAATTGCCTCTCTATTGCCACCCTGTCTTGGTTGATTAATATCATTAATATATAAGGAAAACAAGGTGGGTGTAAGGACTCAACCCTGGCGTACTCCCCTCTCAATGGGGATGCGGTCCGTTAACTCTCCATTAAGACCCCAGCAAACTTGTGCATAATTATTTTCAAGTAATTTGTTAATTAGATGTACAAGGTTGCCTGGGACCCCTATTTTCATCAAAACTCGCCATAGATTTGGGCATGGGATAAGATTGAACGCGGCTCCTAAATCAATAAAAGCCACTAAAACTTTTGGTTTTGTATTAAAACATATTTACAGTATAAAACTGTAAACGAAAAAATCTGATCGATTGTGCTAACCTTCACTCTAACATCAGCCTGAAGGGGAGACAAAATTTCATTTGCATCAGCCCAATCAAGGAGGTTCTCTAAAAAATGTTTGCAAACATTTTTTGGGCAATGTCAATAAGGCTGATCGGCCTGTAGTTTGAGGGATCACTAGCGTAGCCCTTTTTGTGGATTGTTACTATTTCTGCCCCAAGCCAAGAGTCAGGCCCCTTGACCCCAGCTGCTACTGCATTTGATAGTAAATTTAAATAAACTGACCAGATTGGGGCTCTGATTTATATAAGTCTCCGGGGATTTTATCTGGGCCGGGTGCCTTGGCAGATTTTAAGAAGTCAATAGCTCTATTTGTGTCGTCAAGACTAAAAGCGTCAGGAGCGGTTGAATCCAAAGTTATAGAGATGTCAAAAATGTTTCTACACCCACGATCGTTGGAATCACCGGGGCATAAAGGGTAGAGAAATGAGTCAACCATTTATCAAACAGGATATTTATAATGATGTGACTTAAACTTGTCTGGCTTAGTTTGAGTCACAAGGCGCTAGAATAATCTAATATCATTAATTTTACTGGCGGCCAAAAAATCTTGCCATAATACGTCATTCCAATTTCTTTTTGCCTAGATCAAATGTGCCTTATAGGTGAGCCCCTGAAGAGAGGCGGATAGCCTCGAAACGCGTAGGGCTGAATATCAGACATCGTACTGCCGAGTAATGGGGGAGCTGTTGAGTGCCTTCTAAAAAGTGTGGGCCATTGGAGAAAAAATGTGGAGAGGTGTGGCTCACTGGTTAGAGGTAGCAGATCCGTAAGCAGAGAATCGGCCAGGGACCAGGGTTCAATTCCCGACGCGGCAGGGTCGTGGACCAGGGTCAAAACGGACTCGATAATTCTCGCCTCGGTACCTACTCTAACCAGGAACACACTCGGCAACTCTGGGCATTAAGCTTGCCTCATCTCTACAACGGCCCCCCACAGACACCGGGGATGCCTGGTTTCACCATGGAGATACCCAGAAAGGGACCATCTCACAGGGATAGCCAGGACGGGTTCCCCAGCGGTCTATAGCGCCGGGACACTTCCGAGTAGCTGTGCGCTGTATAAATGAAAATAACATTGGAGAAAAAAAAAAAATATATATATATATGTAATGTAATGTAAAAATTATTCATAGAGTGCACTGCGACCAAAAACGGTATCCTGGCGCTAGAGCTACTATGTAAGGAGACAGCAAATCAAAAGCCTGAGAAGCGAGTTACTAGTGAGGAAATAACCAGGTATTCAATGCTTTCGTGAATTTTAGTAAATCGGAATGAGATCGTAAAGGAGCTGGTAGTTTGTTCCATATACGAGCTGCGTTAACAGTAATGGTACGTCCTCCTTGTCTAATTTTTTTAAATCTCAGTTCTTGGACATAATTGCCTGTAGTGGATCGTAGGTTTCTGCCAGGCGTGTATTTTTTAAAATTTGTTTTGGAGAGGTATAGGTCCTTTTTCTTGTAGTGCCTTATGGACGATACAGAGAGATGTAAAGATTATTCTCTGCTTGATAGGCAACCAGTGGAGCTCCTTCAGGGCAGCTGTAGCAGATGAATGTCGAGTCATTTTCAGTGTTAGTTTAGCGGTGATTGTCTGGATGCGTTCTAGCTTTTTTAGCAGGTAGTTAGGGGCTCCTACCAACAGGGCATTGCAGTAGTCCAACCTACTTAGTATTACCCCTCTGGAAATCAGTGATCTAGCTGGTAGGTCAAGCAGAGGGTATAACTTTCTAAGGGCCCGGATTATTGCAAAGCAGGTTCTGGTAAGTCCATTCACTTGTTTATCCAGGGTCAGTCTATGGTCAATTATCACACCAAGATTTCATACAGCTGCTGGGTTGCCCAATGGGTTTTCCATAGGTAGCGGCCAGAAGTTAGGAGATAAAGATACCAGAATTTTATTGGACGGGCAACAGAGGAGTTCTGTTTTATTTCCGTTCATTTTTAGTGAGTTTGCGTTCATCAATTTAAAAATGTCAAGGATGCATGCATGGAATTTACCGATGGTATCCTCCTGTTATTCAATGACAGAATCAACTGAGTGTCATCTGAGTAGTTAATTAGCTTGATGTTGTGAGTCTTTATAAGTGAGATGAGGGGTTTAATATAGATGTTAAACAAAATCGGGCTCAGGGAGCAGCCCTGAGGAACACCGTTTGTTGTCTTTCTGAATTTGGACAGAAAGGGAGGGAGAGATACAGCCTGGCAGCGTCCTGACAGGTAGGATTCTAGCCAGTTTAAAATCGGCCCCCACACCCACTGCCATATATCTGGACAGAAGGGTGTGGTGGTCCACTGTGTCAAATGCTGCAGATAAATCTAAGAGGACAAGTACCACCGATTGTTCATTGTCAATAGTCCTCTGCAGTTCATCGGTGGCGCATATCAGGGCAGTCTCAGTTCCGTGGCAGGGACGGAAACCAAATTGCTATTCCTCAAGCCATGCGGCATTCCTCTAAATAGTGCGACAATAATGCACTAATGTGGCATTCTAGAATTTTTATGGGAAAGGGAGAAGGGAAATCGATCTAAAGTTGGCTAGGTCGGAGGAATCAGCTTTTTTTAGCAATGGCTTGACTATGGCTTCCTTCCAGCAATCAGGTACCTTCTCAGTTTCAAGAGAGTGATTGAAAAGTTGTCGGAGAGGGCCTGCAAGCTCTTCTTCCCATATTAGCCGTTGCTTTGGTGGCATAGGGTCCATTGGTGACCCGGATTTTATAGCCCTATAAAGGGCTTTGAAGACCTTGCCAGAGATGGGATCCATGCTAGTCAATGTCGCAGGGGAAGGGTCTGATGGGGAGGGATCTGAAGAGGGAGGCAATCCAGTTTGAGCGGGACTGAGGGAGTGTGCAATAGGGTGTTTGACTGTGGTGGGCTTATCAATCTCTTCCAGGATTTTTTAATTTTGCTGTCGAAGTATTCTGACAGATTATCACATAGTATCTGTGAAGGTTCGATCTTTCGCTTAAATTAAGATGGATTAGTTAATACTTTAAGAATTTCAAAAGTTTTCCTCACTTTGTCAAGAGCTGCGGTGATCTGCTTGTATTAAAAGTTAGCTCTCACTTTCCTTAACCTGTTTTCATATTCACTTAACGTGTTTTTAGGTTAGACTTATCTACCACGAGGTACTGACGTCTCCATTTCCTCTCCAGTTGCTTACATTTTAATTGAGCAATTCTCAGCGTGAGATCATACCATGGAGCTGAGACTTTTTTCCGATTCTTTAGCGGAGTGAGGGGTATAGTTTCATCCAAGGTTTTTAAAATTTCCCCTTTCAAATCTATTGTAATTAACCTTCACAGAGTCTGCTGGAGAGCAATATGTATTACTGATGAAAGGTTTAACTTTAACTTTAGGGAGCTTATTCATTGCTCTGCCTTTGCCTTCCGCTGGATGAACAACGGATTCCGCACGGGGAACGACTATTAGCCAAATGTAAATGAAAGGTGATCAGTGAATGATCAGTCCAGCAGAGAGGTGTCATTTCCTCTCTCGAAATCAGGATTTCAGGGGAGAAAATAAGGTCCACAGTGTGGCCAGACGTATGAGTGGGGCCACGGACTTGCTGCTTGAGACCAATCGTCTCAAAGGTACTAAGCAGCTCCTTATAGGCTGCTGACAGTCCTTCTTCCGGCCAGAAATTAAAATCTTCCAACAGAAAAATGTTATTGTGCGTGATTCACAAGTTGGAGATGTTGTCTAGAAAAAAGGGAAGGGATGAGCTTGCAGTAGTGGGTGGTCTATAACAGAGAATCCCTGTCGCCATGTTTCCCTGTTAAGCCTTTAACTGAAATCCTAGCAGTTCTATCCCCTCTACTTCATCAATGGGAAAAATATTAAAATCCCATCTATCTCTGTAGAGAATGCCCAAGCCCCCACCTTATTTCCCCACTCATGGCTTGTGGAACCCTTTAAACCCATCTGGACATGCCTTATCGAGGTCAGAGAGAGTCCTCTGTAGACCGTAATGAATATATATATATGGAAAATGCTACTTACCAGTATGCATCTGTTCTTGGCATGTAGAGCTGTAGATCCACACACTTATGCATAGATCGCCATCAGGTGTTGGGCCCGGAAGCTTGCACTTTGTTGTTGTCCTGGAAAGTCTTTGGAAGTCACGGGATAGGTGGCTCCTCCTTTGGACAATAGTGCGCATGGGCATCGACTCCATCGTCAGATTGTTTTTTCGCCAAGAAGGGAAATTATGGAGTTTTGTAAGAAACAGAAAAGAGGTTCATGTATGTTGTATCTAAATAAGATAATACTGGAACAGATAGAGGTAGCCGGGGAGGTGGGTGGGCGTGTGTGGATCTACAGCTCTACATGCCAATAACAGATGCATACTGACTGGTAAGTAGCATTTTCCGTTCGAGGCATATGAGCAGTAGATCACACACTTATGCATAGATTGCATAGCCTTTACTCCTCCTTAGCGGCGACCACCAGTGTCTGTTGCAGTAGTTTGAAATAGTGTTTTAAGTACAGCTTGGCCCACACTAGCTTGTTGTTTTGCCTGCACATCTACACAATAGTGTTTTGTGAATGTGTGCGGTGTAGACCATGTTGCTGCTTTTCAGATGTCATCTAGGGGAATGTTCCCTAAAAATGCCATTGAAGCCCCTATCTTTCGGGTAGAGTGGGCATTAGGGGGAATAGATAGTGTTCATTTTGCCTTGTGGTAGAACATTTGTGTACATTTGACAATCCACCTTGCAATGCCAGATTTTGATATGGGATTGCCTTTATGTGGCGGTGAGAAGGATACAAAAAGTTGTTTTGTTTTACGAAAAGGTTTTGTTCTGTCTATATAGTAAAGGAGTGCTCTCTTTACATCTAGTGTATGAAGAGCCCTTTCTGCTACTGTTCAGATGGAAGGAAGAGATAACTTTGGGAAGAAATGTGGGATTTGTTCTGAGAGCCACTCTGTAATGATGGAGTTGTAAAAATGGTTGTTGAATGGTTAGTGCTTGTAGCTCACTGACTCTCCTAAGAGATGTAATGGCCACAAGGAAAGCAACTTTCCATGTGAGGAATTGTAGTTCGCATTTATGCAGAGGTTCGAATGGAGGACCCATTAGACTTGTGAGGACGATGTTTAGATTCCACACGGGGGAAGGAGGTACCCTGGGAGGAATTATTATTTTGAGGCCTTCCATAAATGCCTTAATGGCGGGAGCCAAAACAGTGATAGGTGCTGTATATTTTGTAAGTAAGCTGCAATGGCAGCGAGATGTAACCTAATTGATGTGTATGCTAGGTTACATCTCTGAAGATGCAGAAGATAACATATGATGTGCTGAGTGGAGGCATCTAGAGGGTTGATGTTGTTATTATTACAGTATATAACAAATCTTTCCACTTGGCTGCATAGCAGGTTCTAGTGGTGGGACGTCTAGCCTCTTTGATAACGTTCATGCAATCAGGGGGAAGATTGAGGTAACCAAACTCTAGGACTTCAGGAGCCAGATCGCTAGGTTGAGCTGTGCTGGATCTGAGTGTCTGATCTCTCCATGGTTCTGTGTTAAGAGATGTTTGGTGCGGGACTACTGTTAGTTCCAGTAATGTTGTGTACCAGGGATGTCTGGCCCACGTTGGAGCAACTAGGATCAGTGTGAGCGACTGTTGTTACAGCTTGCGTACCACTAATGGAATGAGTGGGAGAGGCAGAAAAGCATACGCAAATCTGCCTGTCCAATTCATCCATATCGCATTGCCTTTGGACAATGGGTGTGGATATCTGGCGGCGAAGCTTGGGCATTTTGTGTTGTAATGTGTGGCAAAGAGATCTATCTCTGGCTGCACCCACATTTGGAAGAATGGTTGGAGAACTTGTGGGTGAAGTTCCAACTTGTGAATCTGTTGTGTCTGTGGACTTAACAGATCTGCCATATGATTTTGAGTTCCTGGGAGATGTGTGCTAATAGGAAAAAAAATATTCTGAGGAATGGTCCATCTCCATATGCGCTGTGCTAATTGAGAGAGCTGGAGAGAGTGTTCCCCCCCCCCCCTGTTTTTGTAAATATTACATTGCTGTCATATTGTCCGAGCTGACTAAGACAGCTTTGCCTGATATCTGTTTTTGAAATGACTTTAATTCCAGAAAGATTGCCAGTAACTCCAAATGATTGATGTGGAGTAGCCTTTGCTGAGGTGTCCATGTACCCTGTATGGTGTGATGAAGTAGATGAGCTCCCCATCCGGTGTGCGATGCGTCTGCTGTTAGCACAATCTGTGGAACCGGCTCTATGAACGGTCGCCCTTTGGAAAGGTTTTGAGTGTTCCACCACTGCAGAGAGCAATGTGTGTGGCCGTCTACCCACACCAGATCTGTCAGCTGACCTTGAGCTTGTTTCCACTGACGTGCTAAGCATTCCTGTAAAGGGCGCATCTGGAGTCTTGCATGAGGTACTATGAATATGCAAGAGGCCATCATCCCTATTAGTTGCATGAGCACTCGAGCTGGAAATGAGTGTTGCGGTTGGAATCTTGCAATAAGAGCTTGCATGCTTGCTATCCTGGCTGGACTGGGATATGCAAGGTTTTTTGAGGTGTCTACTGTTGCACCCAGATATTGTTGGATGTGGGATGGTTGGAGGTGAGACTTTGGGAGGTTTATTGTAAACCCCATGTCGTGAAGTAGTTGTATTGTGGTGTGTGTGTGCTTTAGACACTGGATATGTAACTTTGCTTTTATGAGCCAGTCGTCTAAATATGGGAAGACGTGTCTCTGTTGTCTTCTTAAGTGGGCTGCTACCACTGCCAGACATTTTGTGAAGACCCTGGGTGCCGTGGTGACTCCGAACGGGAGGACCTTGAACTGGTAATGCTGGCCGTCTACCACAAACCAAAGGTATTTCCTGTGAGCAGGGTGAATGGGAATGTGGAAGTAGGTGTCCTTGAGATCTAATGTGGCAAGGAAGCCGCCTTGTTTGAGTAACGGGAGGGCCTGCTGAAGAGTGACCATATGGAAATGGTCTGATATCCAAGATGGGTCTCAGGGTTCCATCCTTCTTTGGAATGAGGAAATACAGGGAGTAAACCCCTGTGTTCTGGTGGTAAAGGGGAACTGGCTCTATGGCATGTTTTTGTAGCAGGGAAAGTACCTCCTGTTTTAGAAGCGTTAAGTGTTCTGCGGACATTGGACGCTATCTGGGTGGAATGTGCGGGGGAGTGGAAGTGAGCTCCAGGCAATAACCGGATTGGATGATTTGCCTCACCCACCTGTCCGTGGTAATGGTGTTCCAGACAGGTAGGAAATGTAGCAATCTTCCCCCGACCAGAGTAGAGTGGTCCGGGGGAAGTGGAGGGAAGTCATTGTTTAGCGGTGGAGGCGGTACGAGTGTTGGTAGTTTTGCCTCTACCCTTATTGTTATTGCCCCTGTAGCCTCCTCTGAAGTAGCCTCTTGTAGAGGTCTGTGTTGGACTTTTGAACGAAGTGGAGGGGATTTCTGTGGAAAAGCCTCTAGAAGCGCCTCTGTAAGAGGAGCGACTAAAAGAACTTCTGGGAGCTTGCGATTGCAAAGCTCCCATTGATTTGGCTGTGTCGGTGTCTTTTTTCATCTTTTCTAAAGATGAGTCTATGTTGGGTCCAAAAAGGTGTTCCTGATCAAATGGCTGATTCAATATAGTGGTTTGGACCTCCAGCTTGAAGCTGGAAATGAGAAGCCATGCATGTCTGCGTAAAAGGACGCTGGTGTTAATAGCCCGGGAGGCGGTGTCTGCAGCATCGAGAGCACAACGAATGGAGGTACTTGTTATGACTTTGCCTTCCTGAATGAGGTCATTAGCTTGTGTCTTGTATTGATCTGGAAGGTGTTGCAGTAGGGTGTCTAACTCATCGTAATGTGCCCTATCATATCTTGCAAGCAAAGCCTGTGTGTTGTCAATCCTCCACATGTTAGCTGCTTGGGACGCTGTTCTTTTTCCGGACGCATCCAGCAGTTTTGATTCTTTATCAGGAGGTGGGGCATCTCCTGTGGTTTGCGAATTAGCCCTTTTCCTGGCGTTGGAGACCACTAAAGAATCTAGAGGTATTTGCCCTTTAATATAAACAGGGTCAGATGGGACAGCTTTGTATTTCTTTTCTACCCTCGGGTTAATGACTCAGGCCCGTACAGGATCCTTGAACACCTTGGGAGCATGTTTGATTACCCCTTTTAACATGGGGAGAATGGCACTGGACCTTTGGGATGGTTCAAAAGTGTCCATGAGGAAATCTCTTCCTCTATAGGGTATGTATGTAGGTTTACCCCGTGGTATTCTTCTGCCCTGTGTATTAGTTGAGTGAACCCTATAGTGTCCTCGGGAAGGGATGGCCTAGATGGGTAGATGTCGTCCTGAGGTGTGTCCGGGACATCTGGTGTGTCGTAATCTTCCCATGGATCCTTTGGGGGACAAGGAGGACTGGGTTCCCCTAAAGGTTGATCATCCCCCATGTCGTCAGAGGTGTCATTATCATCTGGAGGTGGAGAAGATGGTGGGGAGGTGAATATGGGATAGGAGAGTGGTGTGGAGGGGGAGGAGGAGAAGGAATTCTTAATCGAGAAGTAGCAATGTCTCTCTTTTTCAAGGGAAGTGGAGCTGGTATAGGTTTGTCCAATTTCCGCTTTTTTGAAGGGCTCTGTATGAGTTGCCCTGTTTTAAGGTCTCTTTGGAGTGTTTTTTGGGTAGGATGAGGCCTAAAAAACTCGTCTTCAGGCGTGTGTTCTTTCGGCGCCGACTTTTTGGGTGCCGGTTGTGTATTTGGAGGCTTTTTGTGCTCTTTAGGCCTGGAATCGGGAATTTTCTTCGATCCCAATAGTGGTTTTGGTAGCGACTGTTTTTTCGGTTCCGGTAATTTTTTCGGATCCGTAGGTCTGTGCTGCAAAGGCTGAGAACCCGAGGTTTTTGGAGCTGGGTGTTTGCTCTGTTCCGGATTTGTTCAGAACCGGGGCGTCCGTGCCAGTGGGTTTCGGCTTCGAAGGGGTCGATGTGGAGGTAGGCTTTAGCGCGGAGGAAGGCATCGGATTCTTTTTTAGTGCCGGGGATGGAGTTTCGGCACCGACTGTAAGCTGGCTCGATCACGAGTGGCATGAAGGCTTTTGTACTGGCTTCTGTGCCGAGCCCGAAGGCTTGTCCCAGTGTGCACCTAGGCCAAAGGGCGAATGTTTAACCAAAGCCTTTTTGGGAAGGGGGGTGGGGAGGGGTCGACGTCAGTACTTACGACCCGCTGCCCCGGAGTGATGTCTTCGACGTTGGAGTCGTCGGCTTCGGAGGAGCCGACGGTGCTGTGTTGGATTTGCTCCTGCTCCGGTACATTGATGCCTTCCTGGAAGATGTCGTTGGGATGGATGTCGATGATCGAGCCATTGTTCTTCGCGCTCGACGGTCCAGGATTGTATTCTTGGAGCGGAAGGAGGCACAAGCTGGACAATCTTTGGCCTCGTGCTCGGGTGAAAGGCAGAGGATACACACCTCATGAAGATCTGTGTGTAGAAACTTGGATCCACATTTAGGACACTTTTTAAAAGGAGTCCTTTCCATGAGCCGAAGACCCAATGGCACAGGTAGGCCCTAAGGCCAGCGTCGACGACCGGAATCGAAGATTTGAAGGTCTGGTAGAGATGCGCGTCGAAGGGGAACACGATCGAAACAATACCGAAGTATGGGTGAGGATTTCGCGTTAAAAAGATGATGGATTAACGACACCGAACTGGAGCGCGATGAACACATCCGAGCCAGATGGCGGAAAAAAACCAATCTGACGATGGAGTCGATGCCCATGCGCACTATTGTCCAAAGGAGGAGCCACCTATCCCGTGACTTCCAAAGACTTTCCAGGACAACAACAAAGTGCAAACATCTGGACCCAACACAAGATGGCGATCTATGCATAAGTGTGTGATCTACAGCTCATATGCCTCGACCATAAGGTTTTAGGCGATACAACTGCATTGCAGGATAAAGGCATGCAAGTAAAGCCCTGCATGGTATTACAACACATTGTAAAGGTCAATGCTTTTTAATGACCGTGGGATACATGCATGCAGTTTAAAGCCATGCATTGTAAAGTCTGATATTCCTTTGCACATACTCCTGCTTTGATAATGTACACAGATGGGCTAACATTAGTTTCACTTCCTCCCTTCCTTTTACTATTGCATGCCAACAACCTTTTCTCAACTCTTCCTAGATAAGCGTGTAGAAACCTGAATAACAAAGTGAACAGTGCAGCCTTACCGCTACATGGTGAGTAAGACACTTCTGTTGTATGTAACATTATATCTTTCTAATACGTGGGCACTGACCTCCAGCAATATTGCCTCGGCTTTGAAAGCACCATGCTCAAGGGATCTGGATTAAACTATCGTGCTTTAGTGGCCATCAGGGGCGGCTCCTCCATTGGAGCGGAAGAGTGTTGCCCCATTTAAGTGCCCCCCAAAGTCCTAGAGAAGAAAAACAAAATGGTAATTCATTACCATTTTATTTTTCATCGATCTGTCCTGAATGGGGCATCAGGATGGGGTGGGGCCTACTGAGTTACAGCAGGGAGGAGTAGTGGGCAAACCGCTGCTTTTGCACTGTTTAAAGTACGCATGTCCCTTTGGCCAGCTGTCTTGTTACGACCAGCCACACATGTGCACTTTGAACCTCTCAACCCAGGTGTCTTAAGACAGCTAGGTTGAGAGCAAATGCAGGCATCCCGTTCCCTCGGAAGAGCGACAGAGGCCGCTCCCACCAATCGAGGCACTGCTCACATGCTGGTTACCAGCATGTGAGCAGGCCAGGTTTGGTCGAGGGAGTTTGCTGCGACCCGCACTGCAGACTCTGCAGAAAAGGTTAGAGTGAGAGGAGGACTCCGTCGTCACAATCGGTAAGTGTTTTCTTTTTTTTTTTGTGTGCCCCCTTCCTCAGTAGATGCCAGCCGCCACTCGTGGCCATCAGCTCACAAGTTCGAATCTCAGCAAGGCTCACTCAGCCTTTCAATCGCTTGAAAGTTTTTCTTGGAGTACTAATAACTGGGTAGCACTGACATCCACTCTTCATAGTGCTATATAAAAAGATGAGTTATAGTTTAAAGATTACAACAATGCTAGGTTTGAAATTTCATTTTCAGTGAATGCTGTGAGTGCCTAATAGCGGTACATTTGTAGCACTTTTTCACTAAAACTCATCACTTGACAATATCAGCAGCATTCAAAACAAGTGGCTTGTAGCAACCGCATCCTGAAGTAGTGCTTAATTTGTAAAAGTACCCAAATCTCTGTTCAGAAGCCCGCGGCCGGTGTAAGTAGATGTTGGTGTGCCCTATACGAAGGCTGAATAGTCTTTATGCCACCTCGAGCCTCTGTAATCCACTACCAGACACTCCATTTCCCTTTATCTCGCTCATGCTTTCTTCCTTTGTGACGGGTTTTCCGTCTTTCTCTTCCTCCATCATTGCGCTTTGTTTGATTTTCTCTCTTTTAAATTCGGTAAATGTCTGGTCCAGAAGTGCTCGTCTCTTATAATTAAAGCCTGTGGTTCCCACCAGCTCAAATTGAGCACTGTTCTCAAGTCAGGCGAAATGAAACTGTGGTTCTACTCCATGCAAGGACAACTTCATTCAGCCATAAATAGGCGGATTGGGGAAAATGTGGGTAGAAAGAGTGGTTTATTGAATCACCATTTCTCATCACATTCTCCGCATATCTTCCACTTTAACGCTGCATTTGTTTGGACAACTTTCAGCATCATTCTGACGCCACTGTGGCGATAGTTAGAATTTGGGTAAAATGCAAAAACAAAAAACACATTTGGCCTCAAATTTAAAAATGCAAATTTGGTAAACATAACAGGTGTCAATAGCTATATGAATAATTTAGAGTTGCTATGTAACTATGTAATTTCCTGCAAAATAAGGATTGTATAGGTTTGTATAGCTGTAATTTGTGAGACTGATTGTGTATATGTACATAATCGACCTACTACTTAATTTCAGACTACCTATGTATTGTATAGTTGTTAGTTGTCAGAACTGCAAAGAAGCTGTATGATGATCCACTGTTTCTTTTATTGAGATACCAAAGGTGTGTGGTTCTTTTCCTCTTTCTGTAAAAGTCTCGGACAAACCTTGGGTCTAGAACGCCCTATAAAAAACTGCTAATGAATCAGTAATACAATATATGCCTAGTCATTTAAGTCTCCAGTTGTCTGCTTGAAAGTAGAGATATTTGCGTTCCTGTATTCTAAATTGCTAGATCAGACTCAAAAAGGTTAACTTCTTTTCGCAGAATTATAATTAATAATGTTACCATGAAGTAAAGCTTTCATAGACGGGAAACCATAAAACAGTCGATGATTTTCGCTGATTTTCAGTTCGAGACACTCAGCAATTTATTTTTCAGCATACTTACTTAATATCCGGTAAAAGAGGCATGTAGAACCCTAAATGTCTATAATAACTAGAATTCAGTTGTATTGGAATCGACATTTTTACAAGAGCATGGTCTGACATTTTAATGACACCCTTATCTGTGGTGTGCACTAACGAAGTATACTCGGAAACTAGAAATACTCGTTTCTAGCATTGCTATTTTGCACCCCCAGCACCACCCACCACACTCTAACAACTTGATTCACTTTAAAATGATTAATCTTGATTATGGGCTCAGCAAAAACCACACTGGCCTGTACTGGAGGTCTAAATAATTCCTTACATCTATACCTATAGTGAGACATATCTGCCTTCAGGGTCTAACAGATCCATAATATAATCTCTCTTTAAGTAAAATAGAAATGCAGGCATTCAAATATTTCCTATAACAACATGCATTAGCAAAACAATTCAAGTCAATGGGGTAACCAACTGTCTCCTGTAACATCACAACGTCAGCATTTTATTCAACATGCTAGATATTTAACAGAAGTAATGAGGCCTTTAATATACCAGTGCACTACTTTAATGGGGCAATGAGATCAACATAAAGTTGACATAGATATACTGAAATACGTACACCAAGTCATAAATGGTTCAACTGCCACAAATATTTAACAATATACCATGTTGTATGGGGCAAGTGGAACGAAAACATGTGAATGCTAGGTACTCCAGTCGGGAGACAGGATTGAACGATATGGGGCTGCAGGTGCGAGGTTGATGGGGCTGCTGGGGAACGACACAGTATGGAGATTAACTCCTGGGACTTTCTGATAACACCTGTAAAGTTGTTATGTTATGTGCAAGACTGTATATCCTGATGCGAATAATCATGGCTGTAATGTGTCTGCGTTGTTATGGTTGTAGTGCAAGACTTTATATCCTGATGTGAATAATCATGGCTGTAATGTGTCTTTTTTATTTAATTTCATATTAAATTAAAATGATTTGTTAAAAAGAAAAAAAAGAATATACCATGTTTCTTGGATTCATTGCTTTGTCTTTTCAGAACCAACAAGTTCCCTCTATATTTCTGTGTGAGTCATAAAATTACAGCCTATGACATTGTTCCTACCTTCTTAATGCACTTGAAAAAAGACTCTTTCAAAATTATAATAAAATGAGTATGCCCAGGTCTGAATAGTGTTAGGCATTGCAAGTGACCAGCAGTAATACCTGAGGGAGTTCCTTAGGGTTCTCTTTCAGATGATACATCCCCATCCGCTCCACTGCTGGCACTGGGGTCATCCTTGCTCCTTGGGACGCTTCTCTCTTTGGCTGATTCTGAGGGCCCCTTGGCTCTGGTCTTTTCCTTTCTCTGCTGCTGTTTTTCAAGTTTAGCGAGCTGATAAAGACAAAAAGTCTACCTCAGATCATTCTTGAAGAGCATAAAAGGAACACAGGTTCAGATGGGACACAAGTCATTTATGATCTGAGCTGTGAAAACAATTCTATTGGACAACTTAAAGAAAAAGTGTATCATTGTAGTCAACATTGCTCCCATAGTCCAGATACTTGGTTCATAAGAAGAGAAGGGGAAATCTCTATAAAAGAAAATGCGATTCTTAAGAAAATCCTATTGACCTATCTGTGACGTTTGCTTCAATTTGGTATTGCCATTGTGAATAAAAGATTATCACATCTTCGATAATACGAGGTCAAAACTACAAATGCTAGTTCATAGTGCAAAACACACTTGTAATTCCAGCCCATAGCTATGCAACTCTTACGGTCATATCCTAGCAAAACAGAAACAAACTGCCATTATTCAATGACAGGTAGGATTGCAACATTTGGAAACCAAACCACAAGGTTGTATACTAAAGTGCCTTTGGTAGTGATAATTCAACTCTCATTTGTTACTTAAAATGACTCTCAGCTATTGCCAACAATTGGTATAGTGTGGCTTTCAATATAGCCCTATCGGAAATGTTTTTCTGTGTTATTTATATCTATGTTTCATACAAATACAAGGAAAGGAAGATTGCATATTTGGTTTATCACTTAGAACTATTTAACGAGTGTCTGAAATGTACAGTCAGATGATTCAGGCTGGTCTGTTCAATTTTGAGTTTTGTCTAAGTCAGGAAAATGATCAATATATTCCCCAAACCTAATTCAGGAGAGTTAGACCTATCAGCTCTAGGGTGGTTCTCCCCGATACCTTTTGCCTTCCTTTTTCTTATTCTGAACTCGTTTTTGTTGGCCTTAGGACTCTGTGCACTTACCACTGCTAACCAGTGCTAAAGTGCATGTGCTCTCTCCTCTGAACATGATAATACTGGCTCATACCCAATTGACATATTTAATTTACTTATAAGTTGCTGGTAAGGTGGTACTATATTTGCCCAGGGCCTGTAAATTAAATGCTGCAAGTGGGCCTGCAGCACTGACTGTGTCACCCATTTAAGAAGTCCTTTAAACAAGTCTCAGGCCTGCCAATGAAGAGCCTGTGTGTGCAGTTTGAAGTGCGATTTCGATCTGACAAAATTAACCTTTTGTCTGACCCAAACCTTACTTTCTAATACATGAATGTCACCCCTAGGGTAGGTCCTGGACAGCCCAGAGGGCAGGGTGCAATATATTTAAAACGCTGGACATGTACTTTTAAGTTTTACCTAGTAGTGAAAAACTCTTAAATTCATTTTTCACTATTGCACGGCCTAGCTCTCCCATAGTATAACATGGGGATTACCTTATTACATTTTAAAAGTGTAAGTTCCAAATGGGAAGAGATGCTGGTTGTGTCTCCGGAATCCAAATTTAAAATCCAAACTTTTGGGGCAGTCGGATTTGAAATGACAATTCTGAAAATGGCCCTTTTAGAAAGTTATGATATGTTAACTAAGAGTGCACCCAAGGGACATATTTGCAAAAATACACTTATCTGATTTTTTCAAATTCAATATGTCAAATAATCACATAAAAATTTAAATTCACAGTTATTTAAAAGTCAATCCAAAAAGAAGGAAAGTATTACTTAAAGAAGAAGAACTTTTCAAAAAGGAATAATTTTTTCAAAAGCACGTGACGATTGATATTTTGTATTCAAAAAAATGTTATATATACAAAGGGGTCAACAACAAAAAACAATCTCAGACAACACATTAACAGCAGTTATAAATACATTTTACAAATCTTGTGGGGCCATAAGTAAATGTGTTATCCTATACACTGTATTTGAAACTGTCTGGCACAGTAGAACAAACTTACAAATAGTACATTTGTTAATAGCTTTTCAAAGGAAATTGGACATTGTGTCGACGTTTCCGTCTCTGTAGCTGTAAGCTAATGAACCATCTTCAGGACTATAGATTTTTGAAGAGGATGGTAAGACCCCTCTTAATAGTCTCAGAATGGGCAGATGAGCTGGGAAGAATTGCTCCAAAGGAGTCAACTGTTCGTGAAGTCAAAGGGAATTGTGGAGTCCTTTGTGTCAGAGATTACAGGGACAGAACCGTTATTTGAGCATTAAAGAAAATGGCTCATAAGAAGGCGGTCAAAATGAATTAGACGTGGTCGTGTATTTCTCGTGGCGTTCAAACAGAGATAGACATTTAGAAAGTTGCTATTTTCTTGCCTTAGCAATTTGGTGCCTGCAGCCTGTCTCTGGTCACATGACTGGGTGTAGTTGACAGTTGGGCTTTGTGTAGTCCTACTAGACGGACACACACAATGTGATCTTAGATGTGCCTGAATGGGGCAATCAACGGCAGGATTGGAGGGAGGAGCTGGGTCTATGCTCACTTACACCTGAATAGGATGTGTCCTGCCTACACATAAAAGGTTGCATACTTCCTGTAGTTAGTATGGAGTCAGGGTAAGGAAGGCAGATCATCTGTGCACTTCAAAGGTGTGCCAGAAGCTTCTCCCCACTTCAAAGGCGCAACTGTGTATAAAAGATCGACCTCGGACACTACCACTTCACTACACTTCTGGACCTGTAGATACTCTGCCAGGAAGAAGGACTGCTGTGAAGGACTGCCACTCTGCTGAAATGCTGCTCTGAAGAAACTACTGCCTTGCTGTACTGACCTGCTGCCTTTTTGCCTGGGTGAGAAGGACTGGACCTACATATCTTGAATACAGAGTGACTACAAGGGCTTGTTTGCTGGCCTCCTGATCTGAAGTCTCAGAGACATAACAGGCTTCCAACCACCATGCACCTGGAGGATGCCATCTGTGAGTCTACCCTTCCAAGTGGTGCCACCCCAGTCCTGGACCTTTGGAAGTAGACCTATGGTGCTTGTCAGCGAAACCTATGCATCATCTCTGCTAAGCGGCTCATTCCTAAGCAGAATTGACGTATCTCTGCAGTTGCGTGAATTTTACTCGTCGCTAAGACCCACATCGCCTCCACAGTCCTCGGAACTGTTGCATCGCCTAAAGGACTGGCGCATCCACAGTCCAGTTCCTTGCATCTCTCTACAATGGCAGCCTCGACGATGACGCTGGACTCCGCATCGCAGCCTCGTATCCCCGATGCCAGATTTCACATCACAAGCCCCGTGTATGTGATCCTCGACAATGACTCAACAGGACCTCGCACCGTAGTCTTGTCGCATCTCGGAATCAACGCATCGTTTCAGCTGCGTGGCACATCTCTGACTTGGATCCACACAATGCTCCACAATCAGGATTGAAAGTGCTCTGTGCAGTGGGCCTAACTTGGTCACTGTAGCCGCTTGCACTCCATTGAAATTGGCCTGAAATTGTGACTTTGTCCCAGTCCGGCACGACCAGATATTGCTAGTTGGCGCTTTGTGCTTTTTGGCACTATTCTCACTAAAACTTTACGATTCATGATCTCTCGGTCTACTTATTTTATTTTTGTCATTTTAGTCTAGTTTTTTAATTAAAAATAACTCTATTGTTCTAAATCTGTTGAAGGCTCCTATTGTGGTGTTTTTTTAACAGTGTTACTGTTTGAAGTGTCGCACAAATACTTTTTACATTGCCGTTAAATTAAGCCTGACTGCTCCGTGCCAAGCACAGGTTAATTTGGGGTTGGTTTGTGCCTTCCCCTGACAAGGATTGTGCTTGCTGCTTGACCAGGGCTTACACTCCAGTCAACCAACAGGCCAATTTCTTACAAGGAATTTGTTTCTTAACACTATTAGAACAATTTTAACTTGATTTGTATATTTGATTGATCAGAAACGTTCTGCATCCCGGTGCAGTTGTCAAAGATATTAAAATCTTCTAAATCATACCTTTGGAAATAACATTTTTGCATCTCAACGTCAATAAATGATTTTACATCAATTTCTAAAAACTCAGGGAAACAACTGCATGAGGAAAAGGTATACTCAAATATCTAGAACTCATATGATAACTGTGAGTCTCATTATAATGTCGGACGGACTTACATCCGCCTGACACCGTAGTGGTCTGGAACCGCCCGAACTTAGATCAGCGGTTCTGACCTCAGTATTATTTTACTATGACAGCTTGTACCACAGGCGGAAAAGGCCAGCAGCACAAGCTTCAATAGTAAAATGGATGTTTGGAAACATCCCTGCACCGTGTGGCAGGCCCCATGAGGAGCCTGCCACACGGTGCAGGGATGTTTAGGGGGCCACCATTGGTGCCCCCCATGCTCCATAACAGAGGGCCAGGGGGAAGGGGGGCCCTGTTGGGGCCCCCCAAAATCACTTTCTGACAGCCTTTCCATGACAGAAAGGCCGACATGGAAAGGCTGTTGGAAACCGATATTGTAATCCTGACGGCTGAGTCGAGGCTGGCTCCGCCGCCATTCGTGGGATTACAATTCAGTTCCTCTTCCGAAGAGGAGCGGAATCCCCCCATGGGTGTCCCTCCGACCACCGTCATCGTAATACGGCGGTCGAAGGAAAACCCTTGATGCCGGACAGAAAGCCTGCGACAGACTGTTGAAGGCTTTCCGCCCGACATCGAAATCAGGCCCTGTGTCATTTTCGGTGTGTTTCTGCCTGAAATAAAATATTTTTTTTTTTTTTAAAACACAGATATAACGGGCAAACGTTTGTTTCCAAAAGAGTCCTTGTACATGTCTCCATAAACAAATATTTCAGGACCTCTTGTTTAAATTTTAATGAAAATTACAAACTGTATTTTCCTGCACATTT
Source organism: Triturus cristatus (assembly GCF_964204655.1). Lineage (NCBI taxonomy): Eukaryota > Metazoa > Chordata > Amphibia > Caudata > Salamandridae > Triturus > Triturus cristatus. Next base: position 987,585,308 of record NC_140589.1, on the reverse strand, counting down.
TTCTTTCAAGCAAAAGCCCACACATCTAATATTACATGTAATTATCACCCCGAAATGTGTAGCATCCATAAGCCCACAACGGAAAATGTAGTTTGCTTTATTTTAATCTAAAAGATTAACATTTGGAAAAAGAAAATGTGAAGAGAAAATAGAACACATGTAAAGGAATACAAAAATGTGTGCATACCTATTTGTGTGTATACTTTGGAGACACACTAAATCCCAAAAGATTTTAACTATAAGTATACATTTAAACCCTCAAAATATTACTAACATCTTTCCACCCCTCAGAGGGTGTTATGGCATAAACTATGTAAATGCAACACATTTTAGAAACGCACATGAATTTTAATTAACTAGTTTATTATCTTCAATTCACCTTTATACATCTGTGTGCTCTAGATGTGCATGGTATATGAGGACTGCTTGGGGTAACAAGAAGTTGCTGCTAAAGGCCCTTGAGATTCATTGAAATGTCTCTGAGGGCAATTTGAGAAATTTCTCAACAGTAAGTGGAAGGCAGTAGACTCCTGGTGGATGGCGGAGGCGTTCTAGAAACCAGTACAGAGGGTCCCAAGGGCTGGATGCTCTTCAAAGTAGCTCTGTGGGATATCATTGGAGGAGTGGGGGATGGTAGAGATCCTGGCACTAGGCCCCTGCAGCAAGCATCCATCGTTCCCTTTACTCCCAAATATGGTTAGCAACAACAGGGGAATTTAGGTCGTGCCCTGCCATCTGTCACATAATGCCCCTGACCTCTACCCGCAATGCTATTTATTTCATTTAGCTTTTTTAATGAAAAAACAATGTATGTGTCTTCATGAACACTAGCTGTGCACAAGTCGGCTTTCTCTGCCTCTCTAAGCTCCAGATGACAGGAGGAGGATGCTTAACATGAGTTCGATCCCAACGTCCAATGTGCTGTTAGAAGCATTTTGTCATAGGTAGCCTTTATACCGGGAATGACATACAGAACTCCAGTACCAGAATTTTAAAGATACATTTTGTCCCGCTAATGTCCAATTGGATACTACTTTTTGTACATGTGAGTTTTTAAGCCAGATGGTAAACTTTCCACCAGCACAAACCTGGTCCCTGTATCTGAACAGCGATGCATGGTAGTCAGGCTTAACTTCTGACTTTGACCTGGTGTAGCAAAATCAGATAAAAGCAGTTGTCATGTTGAGCTTTTTGGCACTATTTTTTATTTAAACTTTAAAAATTAATATCTCCTGTTTGGTATGTTTCTTGTGTTGTGTTTTCACTTTATTGCTGTTTTAATGCTGCATACATACTTTTACACATTGCCTCCATGTTAAGCCTGACTGTATTGTGGCAAGCTACTGGAGGGTTAACCACAGGTTTATTTAGTGACCTTGGTGGTTCACCCTGATAAGGTCTGTGATTATTATTTGAGGAGGATTCTCACCACCCTCAACTAATACTCCATTTTCTTTCACAATGAATAGAAATGTCTGTATGTTTCTATGTCTATTTACAAAGTGTTATGGCATAAACATTTTGGAAACATACATGAATTTTAATCTGTTTATTTTCTATCTATAAACAAATATTTATAAATCAAACATAACACAATTGTTTTCAATATATGCATTTATATCTTTGTATATATGTTGTATGCATATAAACACCTCTATGAAGATAACGAAATAAGCTTGTTGTATGTTGATAGCATGTGCAGATGAGTTGTCTGTATGGGGCCTGCGCTTCTTTTTCTAATAATGCATATATGTCTTATTATGAATATGTGATCATAGGGAATGTAGCTGTTAAGGTATTACAATACATTTTTTGATATTATAAATAGAAATACAATAATAAATAAGTAAATAGAGCCCATGTAAAATTACGCACAAAACACATTTCTATGTTTGACCATTTAAATATTATTACACATATAGGTGTAGATATATAGGGATCAATTCATTGTACAGAAATGTTAATAAGTGTAATACATATATGTGTGTGTTTGAATACATCTAAATAAGTGTATATATATTTGGATTTGTGGGGTTGTCTGAATAAATATATATATCACCAAACAATTTTGCCCCAAGGCACAAGACGCACTCCTCAGCAGGTACGATGTTTATTTTATTTTAGCAGTGACGGCATGACGGTATGACTCTAAATATTTATTTTTGATTAGCCAGGGTGCGGGGACTAATAATAAAAAGACAATCCTGCTCAACCTCTGCCCATACCTGCTCTGTGACTCACCCCAAACCTCTCAGACTACAAAGGAATCCTTAACACCATTCCAAAGTCTTCCCGGCTCTATCCAATCGATTCACCTAACAGGCACATATGTCCACAATTCACTCCTTCCCTTTACTAATCCACTTCAAGTAGTCCACCCCTTTCAAAGCAATTACAGTAAATGCATGAGATCTCCATGAGCACTAACCTAACACACTTACCAGAACTAATCTACATGGAAGAAAAAAAACATACTTATTACAATTACTTCCTTCTTACCTAAAACATTGCTTCAAAGTGCTTCAATGCCTTGTTAAGGGTAGTATGTGCTATGTAAATACAATTTACAATTAATGCCATTCATATGTCATGGGTGGCCAATATATCACAAATTACCTGCAGTATGTCAGGGCTAGAAATTTCTCATGGTTGCCCACGTCTTCAACCAATACTGCTCTTTACTACAAAGCCTCGTTCCTCCCTCAACTCCACCACTATGCACTCTCCTTAGCCCTGCCATCCCAATTCATTAGCCACCCACTCATCTGCCAATCAGCACCATCTATGTGCCTTAGAATCAAACAATGAACAGAGGAGCAGTCCTAACAAGAAACCAAGAGGGGCGTGGGCAGAAAATATTCTAATTTACTCTGTGCAGCTACTGCAGCTCTGAAACTGATGTATGTTCAGAAGAACCTAAATCTGCATGAGAGTTAGGCACTAGACCTTACACCTTCCTAAGAACAATGGCCATTTTTTGCCTGGATGACTTTGTTGTCACATGCCGTGGCTGACGATAAACGTACAATACAACGCATCCCAGACCACCACATGACACCGGCAGATAAAATACCCTTCCCTATCACAGGGAGGATATAGCTTCTGAGGTGCTATCAACTAGACATACAGCTCCCACTGACAGTATTAATTTCAGCTTCTATACAGCCCCCCCCCCCCAGGATTCTGCAGAACCAAAATGGAAATTTTGTAGCACAAACCTGAATTGTTCGCAGCGTTTTTGTATTTTACCAATATTTCTTGGCCTGTCATAGTTTAAAGACCCCAAATCCTCACTGTCTCCTGCCATTAACTTCCCAGCCATCACCCTTCTTTGCTATTCTTATACTCTTCCACAACTCTCATGCCATCACTTACCTTTGCCATCATTGTTATGTCACCACTCCGTCCTCTGCCATGAACCTCCCTCCCCATTCCTCTGCCATCATCTTCCTTCTCTGCCACCACCCTCATGCTCTTCTGCCATCACCTCACTCTGGTCATTACCCACTCTGTCGTCACTTCTCTATGCCTTCACCCTCACCCTCCTTCTCTGCCATCACCATCTTCTATCACCGTAACTTTTGGATACATTGTAATCATCTAAATGCTGAATCTTTTTGCACATTTTGTGACTTCTCCTACATGCAGTCTGTCTTACACTGTGTGCAATGCATTTTTTAAACTGTGGCAGCCAGTGCTTAATTTGCAAAAGAGTAAGTGCCAAAGATCATTCTTTTGTTCAGAAGCCTGCTGCTGGTATTATCGAAGGTCATGGTGCTGAATTCCAAGGCCACGTACTCCATATTCCCCTCATGCCTCTTAAATCCAGCACTAGACGTCCCCGCCCGTTTACACACACTTACCATTCCAATTCTTACCGTGCGTGGTAAAGGTATGCATGCTAAAGTTATCTGGGTGGTAAACGTTGTGTGGTATTGGCATGCATTGTAGAAACATATATCCTTGGCAGCTTATCTTATACCAAGTGTAGTAAACTGGTTAAACTCATGACTACATACTGACAGAGCTTTCTGTTACAGGCTGGGTCCACATAACACTATAAACAACGCCAAGAACAAAGGAGAGAGCAATTACTCACAAAAAAACAAAGGGGCTAATAAGTACAAAGATGAACACAATAATGGTGATAGTCCCAAGAATGAATCTATTTCAAGAAAATGTCAAGGTACCTGTTATAGATGTGGTGAATATGGTCATACAGCAAATTTTAGGGATTGCATTGGTTGGAGAGCCACTTGCAAAAAGTGCAGAAAAAGAGGTCACATCTCAAAATGTTGTCGTAGTCGGACTTTCAAAAAGAAAGTTCAAGAAATCTCTTGTGATGATGACTGTGAAGTAGAAGAGATTATTATGAGAATTAGTGAGGGAGAAAAAGATGGTCCTTTTGATGTTGTGTTGATTAAGAATGTTCTAGTACAAATGTTGTTCATCACAGGTGCAAAGGTAACTCTAATCCCTAAAATGGTCTATGATGAGTTTTTGTTCAACAAAGTTGTTTTACATAAACCAGACATCAAAGCAAGAGGTTATGGTGGTGAACCTATTAAACTTTCTGGATTTTTTTAATGGTAATATTGCTGTCAAATCCAGCTCAACCACAGGGAAGGCTTACCTTTCTGAAAGAGGTGATTTGTTGGTGAGTTGGTCTCCTCAGAAAGATCTCAGAGTAATACTTAATCCCAACGAAATTCCATCCATAAAACTTAAACAAAATGAATCAACCTGTCCTCAATCTAGTCGTATTTCAACTCTCAATAGTGAACAAAATAATGTACTGCAAACATCCATTTCCTCCTTTGAGAGTGAATTTCCAGAAGTATTTAAGGAACAATTAGGTTGTTTGAAAGGATATTGCCATAAAATAGTGTTGAAGGAAAATTTCTTACCAATTGTTAGCAAAGTTAGAGGTGTTCCCATTAAAGTTAAAGAGAAAATGAAATTTTAACTTGACAAACTTTTAAAGAGTGGTATCATTGCTGAAGTAGAGGCCACGGAGTGGTTAGCCCCTGTTGTTATGGCACTCAAAGACAATGGTGAGTCCAGACTCTGTATCGATTTAGGAGAACTCAATATGTGTGTTGTCATAGATCATTATCACTTGCCCAACATTGCATAAATGTTATCACTGTTGGGAGAAGTGAAATTATTTTCCTCAATAGATTTAGCTTCAGCATACCATCAAATAAAGTTGCATGTTACTTCTCAGCACCTTACAGCATTTGTAACACCCTTTGGCACCTATAAATTCCTGAGGATGCCTTTTGGGCTAATATCTGCTGCAGCAGTCTTCCAGAGTATGATGGAACATGTCTTTAAAGATTGTGATGGGATAAAGATCTATCAAGACGACATACTCATATTTGGAAGAACTGAACAAGAACATGATAGTAGTGTCAGAATGGTATTGAATAAACTCAAAGAAAATGGTTTAAATCTCAAAGCGAAGAAATACACATTCAATATATCCAGCCTCGACTATCCATCCATTCTTTGGTTTAATGCCAGAGCCATTTCTGTCTCTGGCATTAAACCAACGAAAGAACTAGTAGACACCATCAACAACTTGGCCAGTCCCAGCAATAAAGATGAAGTTGTAAACTTTCTTGGGATGTCAGAGTATTATACCAAGTTAATCACCAACTTTGCCAGCAAAACACATAATATGAGTCTTTTACTAAAAAAAGGTGTTGCTTTCACTTGTAATACACAATGTGATGTCGAGTTCAAACTCATTAAGAGACAACTTTCTGAAACCTCCTCTTTGAAGAGCTTTGATCCAAACCGAGATGTAGTTATCATGACGGATGCTAGAGCAACAAGCCTAGGCGCAGTTATGATACAAGAACTTGAAGGAGTGGAAGCAACCATTTTATTTTTATCCAGATGTTTGCGAGGGGCAGAATCTAACTATTCTGTTATAGAAAAAGAAGCCTTAGGAGTAGTCTGGGCGGTGAGGAAACTTCGCAAGTTTTTATGGGGAAACAGTTTTACAATCAAGACGGATCATAAGCCACTAAAAGAAATCTTTGAGAAGAAAGGTTTAGACAACATATCCTCCAGGATACGAAAATGGGTTGTTGCCCTTCAAGAATTCAATTTTCATGTAGAATACGTCCCAGGTTCTAAAAACAATATAGCCAACTGTTGGTCCCGTTTGGTCGCAAAAGAGAACACTGAAGATGAAATAGTAGATGACAGTTTCAGTGAACCTGATGAATATGCTGTCTGCAATGTCAAGGATAGTATAATAAAAGGAGATGTTTGGATCTGTGAGCTGTCAAAAGATGAAACTCTACAGTCAGTCTTAAGTAATATCAAAAACGGTTGGAAAACATGTGATAAAGCAAATGATACGTTATCTGGATTCTATAGAGTAAAAGATGAATTATCTTGCCACAACGACATCTTGTTGAGGGGAACCAGCCTGATCCCCGCCAACTAGCTTAAGGAATCAATTAATTAAATTTGCTGATGAGAGACACCCAGGTATTTCTAAAACTAAGGAAATTTTAAGACCGACAAACAGGTGGCCAGGGATGGACATCTCTGTAGAAAGGTCAGTGAGAGAATGTATTGAATGCAACAAATGTGACAAAGTTCTGAAACCGAGAGTTTAACCCATGACATTGAGAGAACTTCCAAAACTGGGATGGGAAGAAGTTGCTATAGACATTTTGGGTCCCATCAAGCATACCAGCACAGACAAATACAGCATAGTGCTCATTGATATCTATTCTAGATAGCCAGAAGTCAAAATTACCAACTCTGTGGAGACAAGAGAAGTAATAAAATTGCATGAAGATATCTTTGTGAGAGAAGGCTTCACTAACACCTTGTTATCGGATAATGGGGTCCAATTCACGTCAAGAGAAATGGACAATACTTGTCTGATAAAGGGATTATTCACAAAAAGTCTGCCTTATATCACTCTGAGACGAATGGTGTTGTTGAAAGGTTCAACAGGGTACTCAAGGAAACCATTCAACAAGCAGTGTCGTACCACAAATGTTGGCAAACTGAAGTTTTGAACAAAGTTAAAACCTACAGACTTTCTCCACATTCCATGACTGGCAGAACCCCTTTTGAACTGCTTCCCAAAAGAAAGCCGTACACAATGTTAAGTCCCTCATGGATCCTTAACAAATCACCTGAGTTGAAGCATGTTGAAAATGACCAGGAGAAATTTAAAAAAGAGATGAAAAGAATGTCTGAAAACAAAAGGTATTTTGACGCAAGGAAAGCAGTAAAAGAGATATTAATTAGAGTAGGTGACTTAGTTAGCATAAAAAACCCTCGCAAAGTAGCAACAACCCTGGGATCCAAGTATCTATTGCCTATGAGAGTAATCAAAGTTTTTAAAAATGCTGTCAGAACTGAAGATCACAGGGTATGGATTTTAAATAGAGTTGCCAAGCTCTCTCAGCATTTCTCTGACAATTTCAAAGAGAGTGATGGTGAGGAATCTTTACCTGTAAAGGTCCATGGCAAGGCAAGAAGCATGAGACAACATACTAAACCAAAGTACTTACAAGACTATGTTTTACAATAAGTGTTACTTCTAGTGTGACAAGGTTTGCTAATATGCTATACCTTAAGTCATTGAACTTGAAGACTATGTTTTACAATAAGTGTTACTTCTACTGTGACAAAGATTGCAATTTTATTCTTGTAGTAGTGGTTTTTTTTGGTTCTTTTGTTTTGTTATAAGGAGGAATATGTGTAATATGCTATTCTTTAAGCCATTGTACTTCAAGCCATTGTAAGTATTTATGTGGAATGCTGAACTCATTATATTCTAAATGACATAGTGGTGTTCTGAAGACTGCTTCTTGAGAATGCTATTATTCAAGAGAAATCAGTTGGATGGACTACAGCTGAGTTGGCAGGCTGAGGTGTATTGGATCTACCTTAATAAATAATTCTGGATTAACTCTACTGGATTGGATTTATCTTTACACATGTGTCGCTATTCCTCAGTGTAGTTTAAATGACTGACCCTCTTGCTATACGCAGAGAAGTCTGAAGTGATTCCATCAACCAACTGAACAAAGATTTCCCACAGATAAGGTTAACTTGTGGTTTTTTGTGCCATGTAAGGTGTGTGCTTACATTTATACAGCTAGTTGCATGTGAAAGGACAACTAATTAGTTATATAATATAGTATTCTTTGCGCTACATATGTTGCTCTGATACCACACTCACTTATCCCTCTTCCATTGTTCTCAGACTCAGTTGGCATACTTTTTTATGCTCTTTCTTCACCACTTTTCCCAAGCCGAGAAACTGCTCATGACTGAAAACAGACATTTATTTTATCTGCATCATACCCCAGCTAGTCATCAAGATGTGCTGCACAGATAAGTAGAGACGGTCCCAGGTCCTCCTGAAAAAAAGGGATGGTGGAAGGAGGGATTGAATTCACGTCTCGCTATAAGCCTACATGCCAACATTTAAGAAGAGGAAAGAGGGAGATTTTCTAATAATAATTGGGAGAATGTATTTCTCCCATTGACTTCTAATGTGGCCTGGATCTGGTCTATTGTCATGTATGGGACGAGATGTAAATGTACATTTTTTTTCCTTACCCGTCAGGAGCACTGAGAACACACTATGGCAGGCAGAGAGAATGTGACAAAATGTTGGGCTCTGCCTTGCAGAAGAAGATCCCTGGCAGTGCATACTCCAAGTAATACAAGACCGGTCCCTGTCTGAAGCCCATTGAGGAATCAAGTTTTTGCATACAGGAAACGAGAGTCAAGAGGCTAGTCTTGAAATTGGTAGTCTCCTGCCTGAATCAGGAGGGTTGGCATGTATGGCTATAGGGCCTGAACACATATCTGGAAGGAGGGCCAAGCCATGCTATGAAGCAGAAGCGTGAATATTGCTCATGACATCCTTCTGCTGCAAGGAGCTTAAACAAAATCTTTGGCTTACATTGAGGAGACAGTCATTCATCAATTAAAAAAATGGCACAGCAATAAAAAGAAAGCTGTTCGGAAGATTACTTTTTTTTGCAGCCAGTATGACAAAAATCATGGGCATTGCTCTCCATCAATGATTCAGCAGGAAAATAGCGATTTGTGAACTTGTTAAAAGCTGGAGGCTCTGTCTATATCATAAGTAAACATGGCATACTCCACGGAGTCCACAATTAGGTCAGAGTTGAGGCCCGGCTATGCAGTGGCGTAACAAAACTTCTTGAGGGGTCCCCCTGCAAGGTACATGGAGGGGCCCCCCTCCAGACTCAATCAGGAGCTCTTATTATTATTATTATTTTTTTAACAGAGATTTATATAGTGGGAACTTGACCCGAATCGGGTATCAGAGCGCTTTACATAGCACCAGTTGCATTACACGAGGACCCATTCAATTTTGTTAGGCACAGGGAGATTAAGTGATTTGCTGAGAATCACAGGATGTTCAGCGTCATTGCCGAGACTCGAACCCAGTTCCCCAGATTCGAGGTCGACCGTCCTAGCTGTTAGGCCAACTCCTCTACCAAGATCAGGGTATTATGCTGAAGGGGCCACCTAGAGCTCTGGCCCGCCCCCGCACTGCGGGACTGTGGGGGCCTATGTTCTGCCACTGCACCTTTGGCAACAGCCCAAAGTGGAACTCGGAAAGTCCCATGACCGCAAGAACATCTGCATAATCTGCCTACCTGCCACTGCACATGGCGAGTGCACAAGTGATGCCATTCATACTTTTTACAAACCCCTCCTCTGCCAGCTCTGCAGACTAGTGCAGTCAAGCATGCACATATACATTGTGATCCACAATTAAAGAGAATGGTGAGGCGAAGTAGTAGCATGGGATTAAGTGAGCTGTGCATTCACTCTTGGTTTGAGGAGTAATCTCACAAGGAAAAGCTGCTATTTATAAGTGTGCGAAAAATAGTTTGCTCACCTTTTGCAAAAAAGCTATCATTCATATACATTCTTCAAAAAGAAGTAAAATACAATATGGTGCAACTTTATTTTCACAGGGACCTGGATAACCTACAGAGTAACAGCAATTATGGTTACTTCAAATGTTGATTTAACAACTCCTAGGAAATTCAAGACTATATTTCTAAATAAATCACATTATTATAAAGGAATGCACAACATGAACCCACAATCTAGGAAAATCAGTAACTAAAGCATTTGAGCAAACTTTTTACTGGAAAATGCAGGCAGCAAATACAGAATGCACACCGTGCTGCTGGTGTAAAAATGATATAATGCAGGTGAGTTGTAAGTAAGTGATAAGAAATGATGAAAAAACACACAAGCTCTTGAAATGTAAAGTTCAGCTGGTTTAGGAAATGCCATGAATTTAATCTTAGTGCCCATCACACACAAAATATTACGTTAAGTCTAAAACCTAGATATCGTCAATGTTTCGAACCAACTAAATACTTTGGTATAGGGTGTTCGTCGGGACAAAACAAAATTGATGCACCCTACGAAGAAAAGAAACTAGGTCATACAAATACATTTAGATATGATGCTATTATCAAGGAAAATCATAACTCTGCCCATAGAGACCTTTCTTGAGCAACTGGAAAAGTAAAAATGAAAAGAAAAAGAAACTTAATGACTGGGGCTTTTGCCTGCACAACACAGTGTCATGCCCAGATGATGCCAATTCAATGTATTTCAACTGGAAACCACTGGGACAAACTCCTCTTTGTAAATAGGTTTCCAGCCCAGCTCATGAGTTGGCAACTGATCAACGGGTTGTGACAACAGTTGCAATCAGAAACCACTTACACATTCTACCGCGAATCCGAAATACGAGAGGGGTACCACTTTCACACCCCTTCCTATTTGTGATTTGTAATGGATCCAAAAAGTACCTTTATGAGCCCGAAATAAATTTCTGACCCATGAAAAGGCTTTCACACATTATAGAAGGGTGGTCTACAATCACAGGCCATGTTTTTTTGGAAATCACATATTTTACAACTATAAAACACCATAGTACACGAGGCCCAAGGTGCTATACTGGTACAGTATGATAACTGAGCAGATTCCCTAAGACAGGCCAGATGACACCTATTTGAAGTAGAAAGAGCATACTAACAGCAATAGAAAAAGAGTCTGTCTCTGATAAGCTCCAAAGAACCTCATTATTTATTAATATATATATCTGAATATGTTCATCACCATCAAAGATCGGTAAACGTTATTAAGAAGGGTGAAGATACCCTCTTTTCTCCTGGAAGCACTCAAATTGAGGAAGAAGAAATCTCAGCATTCGAAAATAGAATATGTGTTCTTACTTCGCAAAGCATTATACATAAGGAACTGTTGGTAACATCAGAAGGCTGAATCTATACCTCATCCTTCACCCCAGAAGTGTGTTTCCGCCTTTTAATTTGTCGAACAATGTCCCGTTAGGAAGAGTGGTGAGGCGGGGTGTAGTGCGTCTCGGTCTTCCTGGTCCCATCAGGCCCTGGGACAGCATCACAGACTCCCTGTACAATCCCCGCTCTGCTCTCATTCTATGAGAGCAGCAGGGGCATTGGCCTGTGGGAGTCTGTGCTGTTTCACCAACCCGGCTGTGCAATGCAGCCGGATTGGAGAAACCTAAGTACACATATTATTTCAAAAACACATGCACACTTCTAAGTGGCCAACCACTCCTCCACTGGCCCCAGCCCGCCCCTCCCTTCAGCGCTGGCTCAGAGCCAGCTGCTGAAAAATAAAACGATTATAGTATATAGTTTTATTTTTCAGGTGATGGCTCTGAACCAGTGGGGCAACGCTCCTCCTCCATTGGGGACGGAGCCACCCCTGTCTAGAGAGTATCTAGGTACACTTTAACATCACTAACAGATAATGTTTACTCACTCAGTAACTGAATTTTTGTAGTTAATATAGAAAGTATTTACAAACATATATGATATGTTACTGTTGTTTTACACTCTTACTCTCGTTTTTCTTTAATTATGTTACCAAAAGGAAAAACTCCTTATTTACATAAATATCCAATTTATTTGAAATTAATACATATATTTTTAGAGGCACTAACCTCTAAATTATTTCACCATTAGCGTCCTCAAATAAGCACAGTACTAGGAAGGACAAGTTCTCTATAATTACCAAAACAACAGGAAATGGCATACAGCAGATTGAGGCCACACCACAGCTATACACTCCTTACTCTGAAGTAGAAATTTTACAAGTTATAACAAAAAGTCTGCTCGATGGGGCACCGGGCCTGAACCGCGTACCACAAGCAATTTACAAGCAAGATCCCAATTATTGGGCAAGCAAGATGTATTGCTTGTTCCAACTGATAGGCGCATCCAGGAGAGCTGGAGAGGTGCAATAATCAATCTAATATACAAAGGAGAAGTGTGCACAGACCCCACTAATTACCGTTTGATTGCGTTAATAGATGCTGAGGCCAAATACTATGCATCCATGATCTTAACAGACCTGATAAGATGGTCAGATGCAAACAAAAAAAAAACCTCAATCAGTCAGGCTTTCGACGGGGCACAGGCACAATCACAAATGCATTAGCAATAGGGCTAATCACTTTCAAAAGCCTATGACAGCGACAAGAACTTCATCTACGCTTCGTGGACTTTAAGGTGGCATTTGACTGTGTCAGTAGACGTACGCTGTGGGCCAAACTGAAGCAGCAGGGTCTGCCGGATTCAATCCTAATACCAATGACGGATCTCTATACTGACACCTGGATGTACGTCGAAATCGTCGATGGTCATAGGCTCACGAGGAAGATCTACACCAACGAGGGATTAAAGCAAGGATGTGTCCTGGCCCCACATCTGTTCAACCTATTAATGGCCGACTTGACACCAAGGTTAGATGCGGTCAACTCACACCCACCACGTCTGGGCACACTGCCATTGACACACTTGTCCTACGCGGACGATGTTGTCCTCTTAAGCCACACGAGAATTGGCTTGCAAAGATCTACCCATGAGTTAGCTGACTTCGCTAAAACAAATCTGATGGAAATAAATACAATTAAAAAAAAGGTCATGATCATAACTCACAGATTACGTAAACATATGAAATTCACAATTCACAATTAACAACGCAAGGTTAGAAGAGGTTAACAGCTACAAATATCTCGGGATATATCTGGATCGAAGGTTCTCCTTTTCAATTCAGTACAAGGCCATACAACAAAAAGGGCAATGCTCTACTTTTTGCATTTTGTAGTTTATCAAAAACTTTAAAAGGCCCACTGTTTACCCCACTAATGGCAGTCATCAAAGCAAAACTGCTTCCAACCATCGCATATGGAAGTGATGTCCACCACAGAAACAACGCAGTAATTCTGGACAACATCCAAACACGAGTGTATAAAAGAGTATTTTGTCTGCCACGCGACGCCTCATCAGCCCAGGTACGTTTAGAGTTTGGCCAGCAGCAACAGCAACTGTACAGAAGGTACGAGGCAATCAAAACCTGGTATAAAATTTGACTGAACCATGGGCTTAAAATTAATAAAGCGCTCTGGGACGCCCTGCAAAATGACCCTAAGTCTCACTACGCAAAGTATTTAGACGCCTCACTACAAATAACCAGGACGGCCGACCTCTGGCATCGAAAATTACCCTTGGCATCATTCCAACTAACTATAAAAGGCGGCAAAAACGCACTCGCTAGATATGCTATGCCGACGAGCTCATGCATGGATGGTACTACATTCTTACACTAAGCCAGAGCCAGCGGCTTACCTGGGCCTTGCCTTCTCCCCTCATCTAAAAACCAAGTTCCTAGAACTGCGCATGGAGAAGTTGCCCTCCAACGCCGACCTTCCTAGCTGGAAGTTCCAGGGCTCAAAAGCATGCAGCCTATGTGGGTCACCAATACAGGACTTTATACATCTAATATGTATTTGCTCAGCCTTAGTTTTCTACCCCCATCATTTGTTGAGGAGACATTTTAATGAAAGAGGCATCCGCACCTGCAGATCCGCCATATTAAAAAGCCTGGACTCAAAGGACCCACAACTAATCTGCCAATTGATAAAAAATGTAATTTGTTATAAGAAATAATGACACAGTGATACCGGTCATAACGTCGTTTAGTGGACTCTCCCTGTCTTTTAACAGTCATAACATTGTAAATAGCAATAATAATTTAGGTTTTAATGTATTGAACAAAAACGGTGGTGTTTTAGTTGTTTATACTAACTTTTATTTTTGAAACTGAGATATTTACAAACGTATCATGTAGCTACAATGTATCCTATGTATTGGAATATTGTGTGGGTTTTAATTAACTATACGATAAAGAATTTCATATATTTCACCATGAACCACTACATCATGTATTAAATTCCTGTATATATGTATGTATGTATTTTAAACAATCAATCGCGGGACACACCATTGATCATGCTTCACAGACATATCACTCACACTCTTTCAGTCTGTACTATCATCTATACACGCAGAGCACCTCTTTGTTACCCAACCGCAAGCTGTTTCTCGATTACTACAAGTTGGTGAAATCACGAGTGTGTGCTTTGTCTTATACATACTATAACATACTGTTATGCTGATCAGACGTTTTAATTGGATTTACTCACTCACAGACTTCTTTAGAATAATAAGTATGTGGAATCTAATCAAATCAATTTTACTTTCTTTTTTTCAAATCAGAACAGTGTGGTTACCTTCCATCTCTAAAGAGCCTATCTTACAAATATCTTGTCATGTGGGGGTGGAAGAATACCGATTCCCTAATTACACTATTATGTTTTTCTATGAAGTATTGTTATGCTAGCGACACAGCAGAACCTCACAAGATTTGTGCATATTTAATAACTCTCTAAACAGGCGCGTCAGTTCCTCCCTCAACTCCACCTCTACACACTCTCCTCAGCCCGGTCATCCCACTTCATTATATTTCATATCTCCGATATTATAATTTTCTGCGAATTACTACACTTTTTTGCATGCAGGTTCTTGTAAATTGGATCTTTTCTGTTCAGACACTTTGAATATGGTGCAGAGGTAACATGGAGAGCCAGTAATTGGTGTCCACGTAGTCCATATTTCAATCTCATTTTAATCAAATGAAAAAGCATAAACCTAGCTAGAAAGCAATGGGCGTCTATATAAGTAATCAGCGGGTGGGCAACCACAAGGCTATGTAATATGGAACACCATGAGGATTCACTAGTCAAGGAAGGAGGACTGTGAACCCTAGCTGTGAGAAGACATTGCCACATGTAATGTGAAAAAGAAATCTACCAAGCCTGCCAAGTCCTAGAAGGAATTCAGCTCGGTTCAATTCTGATCACAGGGGAAACATGACTGAGACAAAAATACTGCTAGGCAAATACGGAAAACAAAATGCTCATGAGTTGAAAACGTAAAAGCAATAGGAGAATATGGATTTTTCTGCCAAAATATCAGCCTGTCAAATCGAAGAAAGACCAATGGAAAAAACCCAGAGAAATTGCTTTCATTATGTATATGCGAAAAAGAAGCAAGCCTTGATAGCTAACACTCAACTGTGTGCCATCAAAAGCAGGTGAATTTGACTCCTGTTACCAAGCTTCAGAAAGGATTGAAAGGAGATCTAAGGCCCTTGTTAAGAGCGGCCTATAATACCCTCTCCCGGATTTTACGCTAGCATGTGGAAATCAGACTTACTGTGCCGGTTTATGCATGGTTTTCTATGTGTTTCACCCAAGCACTTCCACTACTTGTAGCAGGTGAGATCTCTATATGACATACCACTGAGCAGCGGAGTTCGCACAAAACTCATCATTAAGTTGAACCAGTAATTGCAGTACCCTGGCCCATCGGAATGAACAGGCGACTCCCAATGATGTCCTCAGAAGGGGATATGCGCAAGGCAAGCAAACCATGCGAAACAACCCTAAGAGAAAATGGTTATCCCATGGTGAGAAGCTGCAAAACATGAACAAGCTACCAAACAAGAAGTCGAAGATTATCTCCAATCTTGACAAGCGGATGTCTAGATTCCTCAGTAGAAAGCTGAATGGATCACAAGAGAATGTCCATCTTTCTAAACAGGAGCGTCATCAAACCTCAACTATAGCATCTTGAGCCGGGGGTAGGTACCCTCAGCAATTCTGTGTAACATGAAACATTTAAGTTGGTATTTATAGTGTCTTTAACTTTTTCATTTTTTTTCTCTTTTCTGTTTTACAGAGTTTTATATAGCGCAAACTTGACACGAATCGGGTATCAGAGCGCTTTACATAGCACCAGTTGCATTACATGAGGACACGTTCATTTTTTTTGTTTTTGTTAGGCACTGGGAGATTAAGTGATTTGCCCAGAATCACAGGATGTTCAGCGTCACTGCCGAGACTCCAACCCAGTTCCCCAGATTCAAGGTCGACCACCCTATCCGTTAGGCCAACTCCTCTCCACTCACTTTGATCTCGGAGAAACTCATAAAAACAACCTCTTGGAATAAAACTACAGAAGGGAGGGAGGGAGGGGTGGAGCGAGATGAAGAGAAGGATGGAACAAGGGTGGAAGGATAATAGCGAAGGATGGATGGAGAGAGATGGGCAATGGATGCAAATATGATGGAGTGGAGGAAAGAAGAAAGATGGAGAAAAGGATGAATGGAGGGAAGAATGGATAGAGAGAAGGATGATGGAGAGAAGGATGGGTGCAGAGAAGAGTGTGATGGATGGAAAGAAAAAAGCAAGGTAAGATGCGTGGCCTGGTGAAAGATGGTTAGCGATAAGGAAAGATAAATGAAATAGAAAGGAAAGAAAAAGACAAATGATAGAGGAAAGGAAGGATGGAATAAAGAAAGAACTATGGAGGGTAGGGATGGGTAGATGGAAAAAACAGAAAGAAGGACGGTATGGATGAGTAGCTTAACGGAAAGAAAAAAGTACAGAAAGGATGAAAAAAAGGAAGCAAATCAGATGGGAAAATACAAAACGAAGAAAGGACAAAAGACTGACAGAAAGCTGCAGCGATAAAAGGAAGGAAACGTAAGAATTTTAAAGTTCCCCCAGGGAGCAGTCTCCTAAACGACTGTCAGACTTTCTTGCCTCCCCTCTTCGCTCACAGTAGCAGGTATTCTATTTTTCTGGCTACACCCTTGTTGGTGAAGAATGGCAAGGCAGCACGGGGGGGGGGATAGCCGAAGGATTGAACTGTAACCTAAGAAATAGACGACACACCTATCACATGGGTTAGGATTCAACTGAGAAGCCAAATTTAGTGAGGACAAGCTTCGTTTGGAGGAATTATAAGTCAAACATAAAATAGAAAATATCTATCCAGTAAGTAACTCTTATAAACAGAAAGGAGATACATCTTTACTGGTGAAAACTAACAAGTGCCTACAAATAAACTGTATTAGTTCAAATACAAACACACAAAATATGCCCCAAATACATCAAGCACATCTGCAATAAACTAACAATGTGTAGAAACAAACCCAGGACGGAAAGGAAAACTCCCACCGAGCCATTATTGAACAAGCATTGGCAATGGCAGTAGGTCTGGCCTTAAGCGATGGTTCTATGTCAATGTGAAGCATTACAAGTAAATAGCATGGAAAGAGATATTTGTGTGGAAGCAAGGAATTGTAGAATAATATTAGTGTAGGTTAAAAGGTCAGCTGAGAGTTGCAATGTCAAGCCAGACATAAAAATCCATGTAGGTTAATGACTGCTCTCTTCCTATCTGTGTTGATGCCAGAGAAAAACAGCATAAATGATCTAGTTATCTAAGAAACTTTAATTGCATTCCAATGTCATGTGTGCTTCCCTGAAATTCAAGCTTTGGTGGTTGGATAAATAAACAATTAAATTTGTTCACAAGTTGGTCGCACACTGCTCGTCACACCAGCAAGTTGCCCCAAAGGACTGTGGTAAATGTAGTGGCGATGGCGGGTACGCCTATGCCACGATGTGTAAGGAGAACAGTATGTGTTGCATTTAGCCATCCCTGGACACGTGTTTCGAGGTAGTTGCCTCTCGTCAGCAGGGAGCAGGACAGTGTAAAGGGGTGCCGTGTGGACTGCCAAAATGTAATTAAAAACAGGTCAAGTACCCCTCATGGCGCGCAGGTGCAGATCCAAGGCTCGTCAGCCCGTTAGCTCAAGGGAGCCGTAATAATTATGGGGCTATTTGCTAGTATGACGAGCGGTGTGCGACCCACTTCGCATTTTGTAATTAAATTTGTTGTGTATGCATAGTGACACACTTTCCCCACTGATTGTTGTTGAAGATGCACTTACAGGTAGCCATAAACAAAAAGGACAATTATAATACATATTTGTCTCATTGCCTGCAGTCGCAAATTCCCCACATGCACTATATTCCTGATCATATTCGAGAAAATACACGTTGTCTCCTCAGACTGCATTGGTTGCAAAGAGTGAGTGGGTCTGAGGGTGGGGAGTCATTTCTGTGTCATTACCTTGGGATGTAGGGCACTTAGCTTACCGTTTGCGGTGGGTGACGCATCGGATTAAGTCTCAGTGGAGCTGCTCATACGATCAAAGCCCCACATTCCTTTTGTAAATCTAGATCCCTAAGCACAAAAATAAACTACAGGAAAGCATACTGACACTAAAAAAGAAAATTATTTTGTATTAATTCCCTCTTGACTTCAGAAGGCCTTCCATAGTGTGGCTGTGACAGGAGAGTAACAGAGGGTAGACAAATCCCTTGTGAAAGTTAAAAAATAAATATTAATTTCCCCTTCCCCCAATAGCCGCCGCTCTGTTGCAAAGAAGGCAACGTTCAAGACTATAATGTGAGCAGAATGAGCACATTAAGGGAGATGAGTCTGTTGCTACCACTATAGCAATCCCAGGTCTCACAATCACAGGCCCTGCCTAATATTTATGGATGCACTAAAGACAAATTCAAGAACTACTGGTTACAGAGGATGCGCCAGATGTGGTGTTACAAAACTAATTACATTCCATACAGCTGTCATAATTGCAGTCATTTCTCATTTTTCAAAATGGATCCTGCAGGAACTCTATTATTCAATGCCTGCTTTTTCATCTGGGATCATTGTAATTCTAATTTATCAGTCATTGTATTTTTTTATTGCTTGTAAAGTTTATCTAATCATTTCAGTTACAGACAGCCCAGGGTTGTTTGATATAGACTCTAATTTCTTTTATTGGCTACCATATTTTCCTTGCATAAAGATGCATGTCTGGCACAGCAGACGCATATTCGAAACACGTATGCATCAATGTCAACAACGAGGAATAATTCATAGCTTCGCAACTTTTAGCATTAGTAAAATTTGGCCATTCACAAAATCCTTCCTTTCTTTATTGCAGACTTTTCTCTTCCTGCAGGAGATGCACATGCACAGGCAGGACAGCATCTGGAGAACCTAATGAAGCTGATATATATAGGGTGGAGATTTGGCCAACTGGCTAGAGCTGCTTACATCGGAACTGGGGACCCTGGTTTAATCTTGGCTTCGGTTCAACATCTTTTGACTCATGGCAAATCACTTGCAGCCTCATGCATCAACCCAAAATCCAGTCGGTAAAATACCGATTCGGTAATAGCTCCCGGTATTAAGTAAAAAATACCCAATCCCAATGCATCAACCCAAAAGCAGAAATCGCTATTTAAGGAATCCTTAAATAGCGATTCTTTAAATAGGGATTCCTTAAATACCGATTCCTTAAATAGCGATTGCATTTAAGGAATCCCAAAGTGAGATTCCTTAAATGCAATGCATCAAAGTTAAAAAATTAGCGATTTCGCTAATAGGGGGAGCAAATTACCATGAAGATGAACTGCATGGTAATTTGCAAAAACTTTGAAAAATGCACTTTTGTGCATTTTTCAAAGTTTCATGTTGCGCACACACATGCCCTTAGAGCATGTGTGTGTGCAACATATGTGCACATATCATTTTCAGGGGTGCAACAGGGTGTCCTTTTGACACCCTGGCACCCTTGAAAGTGCTCCCGCTATTAGCGATTCGGTAATACCGAATCGCTAATACAGAATGGCTTTACATTCATTCCTATGGGCCTCCAAGCCCATAGGAATGAATGGGTAGGTATTCCTTATTACCGATTCGGTATTACCGATTCGGTAATAAGGAATATTAAGGAATCGCTATTTGAATAGCGATTCCTACATGCATAGCCTTTTGCTATTCCTTATTAGCGATTCCTTATTTTTCGCTAATAAGGAATCGCAAATGGCATTGTTGATGCATAGGCCCCTTGATCTCCTAGTGCCAATTTAA
Source organism: Triturus cristatus (assembly GCF_964204655.1). Taxonomy (NCBI): domain Eukaryota; kingdom Metazoa; phylum Chordata; class Amphibia; order Caudata; family Salamandridae; genus Triturus; species Triturus cristatus. The sequence continues at coordinate 987,565,068 of NC_140589.1, read as the reverse complement.
AAAAAAAATATTCTGCTGCTCACGAAACGCACACTAATACCCCGGAGTCAGGTTTGTGCTACATAGAACTATAGAAACAAAATAAACATTTCCTTAATTGACCGTGGCATCTGCAAAGTGGCATTAAGGCAATTTTAGAGAAATGATGTGGAATGAATGCAAGCGTTGAAGTAATCAGGAGAGTTCTTATCCTATCTCTTGTACAACTCATGCAATAAGTGTACGGTTAGTTATATCTTCAGTCCAAATGTTTCTACAGGACAATATATCTGAGTGAACACAAAAGGACTTCACATTGGGTGATACTCCAGAGTATAAGAATTAAGAAAAGCTACATGGATGATTGGCGTGAGTAGATTATTCAGAAAAAACAATTACATTTCCTATGATTACAATAATTAATATTGTATCAACCTATCCTACAGCAATATAGGTTGAACTAAGTGCAAGGTATGTATACAGTTTACAACGTACAGTATCTGATTTTGACATATAATTTCTTTACATGTATTAGTCTGACTCTAGTTACATGTATTAGTCTGACTCTAGTACTGGTCCGTACTGGTCAGGCAAGTTCTTTCTCTCCACCCATCATGAAGGCTCCCGGCAAGCAACAATCCACGAAAGCCAGCTGGTTCACCCCCACCCTTCACGAGTCCAGACGCACATGCAGACGACTAGAGAAGATATGGAGGAACAACAAAACCCCGGAAACCCACACAGCCTTCTGAGTTGCGGTCACCACACACAAACTCCTCCTCAAAACCACAAAGAAGATGGCCCTCCAGGACAGAATAAATGCCAAAGCACACAACAGTAAAGAACTCTTTGCCATCATCAAGGAGTTTGCCAGGCCCAACAGCGAGATCATGGACGTCCCACCCTCCCAAGACCTCTGCGACTGACTCAACGCCCAAGACCCTCCCACCAAGCACACTCAACCACACCACACTCCAACAGATCTTGGGACAATTGGACCCCGCTCTCCACAGACGACACTCTGAAGACCATGAGGAGCATCTACTCTGGAGCCCCCTCAGACCCATGTCCGCACCACAACTTCCACAGTGCAGCCACCGTCATCGTCCCGAGATCGCCCGCACTATCATCTGCTCCATCCAGACCGCCAACTTCCCTAATGACTGGAAACATGCATGGGTCAACTCTCTACTAAAGAAACCATCCGCTGACCCGACAGACCGCAAGAATTTCAGACCCATCGCCCTGCTCCCCTTCCCAGTCAAGATCATCGAGAAGGCCATCAACGTCCAACTCTCCGATTTCATTAAAGCAAACCACATCCTGGACATCTCCCAATCTGGCTTCCAGAGCAACCACAACACCGAGACTGCACTCTTTGCCGCCGCTGACATCCGCTCCCTCGGCGACCGAGGTGAAACCACAGCCCTCATCCCCCTAGACCTCTTGTACACCTTCGACACAGTCTCCCACCACACACTAATCAGGAGACTCCATGACGTCGGCATCCGTGACAAAGCCCTGGACTGGATCCACTGCTTCCTCACCTGACGAGCATAGCGAGTCAGACTACCTCCGTTCCCCTCTGGATCCACAGAGATCAGCTGCGAAGTTCCCCAGGGTTTCTACCTGAGCCCCACCCTCCTCAACGTCTACGTGGCCCCCCTCACGACCACCATCAGGAACTACGGACTCATCATCATCATAAACAACTTACACAGAGGAATGAAGGTCGTCGCCACCTGGTGGAAGAGAAGCTGCCTCAAACTGAATTCGGACAAGACAGAAGTCTTCATTCTAGGACCCTGACCCTAAGCACAGAACGACTCCTGGTGGCCCTCAACTCTGGGAACGCCGCCCACACTCACAGACCACGCACAAAACCTCAGCATCATATTGGACTCTACGCTCACAATGAACCATCAGATCAACTGCATCACCTCATCATGCTTTCACACGCTGGCCTGTTTCGAAAGACACTCAGATGAATCCCCACCGAATCCAGAAAAAGTCACCCGCACACTCATCAGCAGCAGACTCGACTCCTCAAAAAAGTTCAGAACGTTTCAAACGCCGTGGCCAGACTGGTCCTCGACAGCCCTCGCCACAGCCACATCGCCGAACGCCTCGGAGAACTCCACTGGCTCTCAGTCAAAAAAAGGATAACCTTCAAGCTTTTCACGCACGCCTACAAGGCCCACCATGACGCAGGACCAGCATACCTGAACCACTGCCTCTTATTCCAGGTCCCCAGCAGACACCTCCGCTACACCCAGATGGCCCTGGCCAATGTCCCCTGGATCAACAAGACAAGAACTGGAGGAATATCCTTTACCTACCTCACTATCAAGACCTGGAACACCATGCTGACCCAGCTCAGACAATCCCCTTCGCTGACCCAATTCAGGAAGGACCTCAAGACCCGGCTCTTCGAATAAACACCTTAGCACAGACGGATAAGCAGCCCCTCAGCGCCTTGAGACCCTCACAGGTGCGTAGCCGCCCTTTACAAACCTTGATTGATGTAACTGCAAAATTTTGCTTCAGTAATTGAACACACTTATATTAAAATATGCCACTAAAATGAATTCTACCAAAGTTGTTTCATCTAGGGAAAAACTATAAAAGGTATCCCCGCACAAACCACATATGGGGGAGTGTTCGCAAAGGCACTTTGGAGTAAGTAAAGTAGTAATCTTGGGCACGTATTACAGATAGGGCGCATTTTCCATCTTTGTGCCAAGGTTAACCTTAAAGCAAGTGCGCTGGATGAAAACATGGAAATGCACCCTATCAGGAAGAATGCGCTGCCCTGGTTGTAGTTGTTAACTTGTGCTGCCTCAGGGCAACGTATTCGAGAGAAATACAAAGCAGCTGTTTAAAAGCTGCTCTGTGTTTCTCTGCGCAGGGGTCAACCCGCCAGCACTTTTAAAAGGGATTAGTGGAGCCCATTGCAGGTGGGTGCAGTGAGTGACTTGCAACCACCTTCAAGGGGATGTCTTGGGGGGTCCCTGGGACAGCCTTTTATTCCTTTAAAGGACTGCATTTAGAAAGTGTGCTGAAAGTGCGCCACACTTTTGTAGCGCACTCCCAAAGGCATGTTTGCCTCAGCACCCATGTTGATAATATGGCAGGGGCACAGGGCAAAGGGATTACCCCATTTGCAAGGGGCCACACCCCCATGCAAATGAGGGTTTGGCCTTTAAAGATAGCATCTGTATTACAAAAGGGGCCGCACAAACATCTGTGGCCCTTTCTGTAATACCAAAGTGCCCAGGTGTGCAAATCCCCGTTGAGGGAGCTTGTGTAATACAGCCCCCGGAGTACATGCCTTTGTAATTTGCTCCCAAAACATCAATAATAGGAAAAAAATAGGAATATCAAAGGAATATTCAAATACAGTTAGTAGACACAGAAAGGGCTTTGCCCTCTTGGTACTTTTACAAATTTGGAGTTCCATGGTTCGGGTTGATTCACGAAGGTATGTAAGTAAACGTACGTAAATAAGATCTCCTGTAGGGCTACTTTCGGTACTCATAAATGCTTTTGTGAAACAGCTCCATACTGTTCAATTTGGAATGTAATTCCCCTAGAGTGTATGTGTAGAGATTTTTTTGAACTGATGTCAAATTACTGGTTTATTTCACAAAACTATTAAGTGCACAAATAAATGAAAAGTCTGGGTATAACTTGCAAATTTTAACTCAAACAAACAGATTTGTGGATTTTGAAACCTGAAAATGTAATTTACGAGTACAAACAACCTGATACTATAGGGGCTTTTCCCTTATTGAATAAACAGGCTTGGGGTGAGAAAGGTGGTGCTTAGGAAGATGGCCGTTACCCATAAAGCCAAAGCTTTGTGAGTACTGACAAACATTCCTGATGTGGTTCCACATTAATTTTGTACCTATACAGCTACTGGCACAACAGCCTGGATTATAACTACAAAATAGATGTGAAAACACTGCCCCCACCTCTCCCATTTAATGAGAGTGTAAAAAGAGGGGTATCTGCAGCGGTAAATCTTTAACATCTAGAGAAAAAAGTAAACAGAATTTGGCTTTTAAAAAAAAACAAAAAAACCTTGAGGCAGATTTTATGTTGATAAAAAGTGCAGCTGCCAGGCATAGGTATACACATGGATATTTAAGATTTGTATGGATTTCCATGCATAGGTTAGGGATTTCTTTGAGAATCATAAAAAAGTTGAAACTTTATTACATTTTTGGGATGCACACACCTTTGGAACCTAAAGTTAAATCTTTTCTGTGAATTCCAAACTAAGCACAAGTACAGGAGAAAAGGGAGATATTTCCAGCACTTCTAGGCTTATTTATATGTTTTTTACGTTTTTAAAGTGTAAGATCAGCTTTGCTGTATTTTCTGTTCAAAACTTCATATTGTATGGCCTAGACAATGTTTGGCGAGGAAAAAACACTATTCCTCACCAAAAACTTAGGGAAAAAAACGGTACAATGTAGATTTTCTTTATTTGATTGCATCCGTCAAAAAGTATTTTTTAAGTATGCTACAAGAATTACGTTTGCAAAGTATGCTACACATCATTTCCAGCAATATCATTAACTAAGTGGTGACCGTATTATATCTCTGAAAACAATGCTTTGTCTGACCTAGCTTTAAATGACTATTAGATTTCTTTTTTTTAATATTTTTATTTCCGAGAGTTCCGTGATCACATGATCAACATCACGAATATTGAATGTAAAACTTAAGATATGCCCATTGAATAGAACATACATAGTACCTATACATTCCATACATCATATTACATATCACATATTAACCTCTTCAGTGCCCATGACGAGATAGTCTCGTCATGGAGCACGGTTGCGCTGTGCCCATGACGAGACTATCTCGTCATGAACCCCGCCCGTTAATGTAACGCCCGGCACAGGGCGGGGAAAGGGCGGGGCACTGAAGGGGTTAAAGGTGGATTTAAACAATACGTTCTGGAGGTGAAAATAATGAAGCAGCCTTCTTGACACTACAGGGTAATATATGATGCTGATGAATATCACAAATTTTCTATTGCACCTTTCCCCATTGGCCATCATATTTGCAAGATTGAAAAAATTATTTTACATCACGACTTCTTACTCCTTTTTAAAATAGAAACCTCCACAACAATGTATACTTAGAATAAGATTCTGACCGTAGAGCATACCTCATTTCCATTCCCACAACCCTGCTCATTTTATTTAACCACTTTTAGAATGTTGGGGTAGCTTCCGTTAATCAGTTCTGCAATATCAAAAAACCTAGCAACTAGTGTAATAATAAATAACCGTTTCGCCTGTAAAGGGCTAATGCGCATTTCTGGAGAGTATCCTAGAGCAGCAGTTTGTGCATCTATAAACATCCCTGGTTCCAGATGGTGGAGGCAAATTCTCTCAGTATCATCCCAAAAGTGTTTAGTCCCAGATAGTGTGGATCCAACTACCCTACCCTTGTGCTGAGCACTGAAAGCATGAATCAGATACCCGAATTTATTTTTAATGCAAAAATACGGGAGTCCTATAGAATAGCCATTTGGCATAGAATTGCATTTTTCTAAAATTAGCCCCTTTTAATAGTGTCACATTACAATTATTGATCTTATTACAGGCTGCCAACGAAAGCTGGATATTTTCCTTGGCCTGCCACTTATCATGTGCTTTCTGATATGTTTGCATAGTACTATTCTTTCTAAGGACAGATATCCAGCAGCTGACAGATCCACATGTGCTAGACTCAATTAGGTCTTCTGTAAGGTCAAACATTGACACAAGTGCATCCAAATCTATAACCTTTAGGAAATGCCTAATCTGTATATAGGATCACTGTACTGTATCCTTAAAATAACTAATGCCAGGCTCAATCTAACTCCAACTCTTCCAAACATCCCTATTAATAAAATCTAAAGCCGTACTATACCCATTGCTTTCCCATTTTTGTTTAATATTTTTCTCTATCAAGAGCTGCTATCCTACATATATATCAGCTAAGCGTGTAGAAGCATTAACAAGCGATATTATATAATAATTAAATAATTTTGTTTTCTGCTTTATTAACCATTGCAAGATGTTATATCTAATTTTCTTAGGGTTCCTGGTGAGTCCTAAGAAGTCATAAAGTTTGTAATCTTAGAAAATCCTTTCTATAAAGAAATTATCTATACGAGCATCTCGGAGGATCTAATAAATCTATGAATATTGTGTGCAAAGTTCGCATAGTAATATTCCCTCGAATTTGGAAGAGCTAAATCTCCTTCCATAGTTGGTCTACATATGGTATCTAGTGCTAGTTTGGTGTTTTGTTTGCCCAGAAAATGCTGAGAATAACCCCTCTAGCCCTTTGAAGAATGTTATCTATAGAGCACATGGTACGGCGGTAAACAAAAAACATAAAGGCAATAAGGGCAAATGAATTAGGCAACCAGTCCCATTAATGAAATTGGCAGATGTGTCCTTTTTGCCAGCAATGCCTTAATCTTATGAATTAATGGAACACAAATCAATGCATACAAATCATTAACATTCTCAGAGACCCAGATCCCTAGATAAACTTTTGGCTGTGTATTACTTAATTGGCTGAATTCTGGAAGAAGGGTAGCCTGTGTGCAGTTACATAATAAGATTTCAGGTTTTAACTTTTTTATCTTATATCCACCTAGTTCTTGAAACTCTTGAAAGATCCCCAAAACTTGCTCCTGAATGCTTCTCCCGGGTTTCAGGAATAGGACAATGTCATTGGCATATAATTTAATGTTTGACATTCCATTTGTAGGTACCCCCACATTTTCATTGGTTCAAATGGCTATCGCCAGCAGTTCGATGAACAATGCAAAGAGTGTTGGCGATAGGGGGACAACCCTACTGTGTGCCCCTTTTAACCTTACAAGTGCCAATATTCATACAAACACTTTATTATATGGATCAAATTTCCAGAGAACCATAGAAAGGCTCTCCCAGCATACTAGATCGAATGCCTCTTCAGCATCTAAAAATATCACATGGGCGGGCACTTGGTTTTGTATCATGAAATCTAATGCTTCAATTAACAAATTAGTATTTGAAAACAACTGCCTTCCTGCCACAAACCCACATTGATCAGCGTGAACAATGGAACCCATGACTCTACATAAACGGTCAGCTAAGAGTTTAGTGAAAATCTTATAGTCCACATTAAATGGACTGATCGGCCTATAAGAGTTAATGTTCTCCTTTTTTTATCATTCTTTAAAACGCTCACTACAACCGCTGTTATAACGGAAGTCGGGGGCTCGCCTCCTTTTAGTATGTAATTTATGAGTTTTAAAATCTCCAGATTCAAAATTGGTGCAAAGCATTTATATAATTCTGAAGGGATACCATCTTCCCCAGCCGATTTACCATTAGCCAATAATGTTATCACTCTCTCTACCTCTTCTAAAGAGAATAAAGCTATCAGTTAATTTACCTAGTTGCTTTCCAACCGTGGGATTGGAAGCTTATTTAAAAATTGCTTTGACAGTGTAGTATCAATCTGTTGATGCAGGCTGCATATATGTTCGTGATGTTTAAGAAAGTCATTCTGTATCTCTAAGAGATCTGATAAATGGATCTTAGTTTCTGTATCTACAAAAGATATCATCCTATTACTTACTGGTTCTCGAGACTGCCAAGCCAGCAATCTACCTGCGTATTCACTTTCTTCATATATTTTTGGAAGATATGTGGAATTGGCAGTATAGCTTTGTGTATATTCCTGCATGCATATTTTAGCAGTCTGAACTTGCACGCACATTGCACTTGCCTGGTGTAACTCAATCTCCAACTTCTTTCTTTGCAAAGATAACACTTTTCGTTTTTGAAACCCCTTGGTGGTAATATATCCGTGGATGGTTGCATTAAATGCCTCCCAGACGTTCTCTATTTGAGCAGTATCAGTGTTTATCCTAAAATAATTTGCATTCTCATTATATACTTCCATACGCCATTCCTCATCCTCTAGATTAACTTTATCGAAAGTCCATCTTCCAACTTGCGTCTCTATCCTAATTCCCGTGACTTCCATTTTTACTATCGTTACAACAAACAAATGATGGACGGAATGCTGACAATGCATACATTCTCCCCCAGTCAAGAGATCTGGGTTAAATCCATCGTTCTTTTGCCCACTACACCACCCCAGTTTAGACATGGCCATATGCAAATCAGTCTTGACCCTGTGCCTCATGGGAACAGTCCAGCCCGAACTGCCAAGCCATGTCTTCCCTGGACCGGAATCAAGCATCCTAGGACCGGTTTCTGGCTATCAGCCGTCATCAGCCAGGATAGCTTGACTCCAGTGGCGTAGTGAGCACGGGTCCCACGTCTGGGAATACCCATCCCACTTAGGGCGAAAAGCGTTACAACAAACAAATGATGGACGGAATGCTGACAATGCATACATTCTCCCCCAGTCAAGAGATCTGGGTTAAATCCATCGTTCTTTTGCCCACTACACCACCCCAGTTTAGACATGGCCATATGCAAATCAGTCTTGACCCTGTGCCTCATGGGAACAGTCCAGCCCGAACTGCCAAGCCATGTCTTCCCTGGACCGGAATCAAGCATCCTAGGACCGGTTTCTGGCTATCAGCCGTCATCAGCCAGGATAGCTTGACTCCAGTGGCGTAGTGAGCACGGGTCCCACGTCTGGGAATACCCATCCCACTTAGGGCGAAAAGCGTTACAACAAACAAATGATGGACGGAATGCTGACAATGCATACATTCTCCCCCAGTCAAGAGATCTGGGTTAAATCCATCGTTCTTTTGCCCACTACACCACCCCAGTTTAGACATGGCCATATGCAAATCAGTCTTGACCCTGTGCCTCATGGGAACAGTCCAGCCCGAACTGCCAAGCCATGTCTTCCCTGGACCGGAATCAAGCATCCTAGGACCGGTTTCTGGCTATCAGCCGTCATCAGCCAGGATAGCTTGACTCCAGTGGCGTAGTGAGCACGGGTCCCACGTCTGGGAATACCCATCCCACTTAGGGCGAAAAGCGTTACAACAAACAAATGATGGACGGAATGCTGACAATGCATACATTCTCCCCCAGTCAAGAGATCTGGGTTAAATCCATCGTTCTTTTGGCCACTACACCACCCCAGTTTAGACATGGCCATATGCAAATCAGTCTTGACCCTGTGCCTCATGGGAACAGTCCAGCCCGAACTGCCAAGCCATGTCTTCCCTGGACCGGAATCAAGCATCCTAGGACCGGTTTCTGGCTATCAGCCGTCATCAGCCAGGATAGCTTGACTCCAGTGGCGTAGTGAGCACGGGTCCCACGTCTGGGAATACCCATCCCACTTAGGGCGAAAAGCGTTACAACAAACAAATGATGGACGGAATGCTGACAATGCATACATTCTCCCCCAGTCAAGAGATCTGGGTTAAATCCATCGTTCTTTTGCCCACTACACCACCCCAGTTTAGACATGGCCATATGCAAATCAGTCTTGACCCTGTGCCTCATGGGAACAGTCCAGCCCGAACTGCCAAGCCATGTCTTCCCTGGACCGGAATCAAGCATCCTAGGACCGGTTTCTGGCTATCAGCCGTCATCAGCCAGGATAGCTTGACTCCAGTGGCGTAGTGAGCACGGGTCCCACGTCTGGGAATACCCATCCCACTTAGGGCGAAAAGCGTTACAACAAACAAATGATGGACGGAATGCTGACAATGCATACATTCTCCCCCAGTCAAGAGATCTGGGTTAAATCCATCGTTCTTTTGCCCACTACACCACCCCAGTTTAGACATGGCCATATGCAAAACAGTCTTGACCCTGTGCCTCATGGGAACAGTCCAGCCCGAACTGCCAAGCCATGTCTTCCCTGGACCGGAATCAAGCATCCTAGGACCGGTTTCTGGCTATCAGCCGTCATCAGCCAGGATAGCTTGACTCCAGTGGCGTAGTGAGCACGGGTCCCACGTCTGGGAATACCCATCCCACTTAGGGCGAAAAGCGTTACAACAAACAAATGATGGACGGAATGCTGACAATGCATACATTCTCCCCCAGTCAAGAGATCTGGGTTAAATCCATCGTTCTCTTGCCCACTACACCACCCCAGTTTAGACATGGCCATATGCAAATCAGTCTTGACCCTGTGCCTCATGGGAACAGTCCAGCCCGAACTGCCAAGCCATGTCTTCCCTGGACCGGAATCAAGCATCCTAGGACCGGTTTCTGGCTATCAGCCGTCATCAGCCAGGATAGCTTGACTCCAGTGGCGTAGTGAGCACGGGTCCCACGTCTGGGAATACCCATCCCACTTAGGGCGAAAAGCGTTACAACAAACAAATGATGGACGGAATGCTGACAATGCATACATTCTCTCCCAGTTAAGAGATCTGGGTTAAATCCATCGTTCTTTTGCCCACTACACCACCCCAGTTTAGACATGGCCATATGCAAATCAGTCTTGACCCTGTGCCTCATGGGAACAGTCCAGCCCGAACTGCCAAGCCATGTCTTCCCTGGACCGGAATCAAGCATCCTAGGACCGGTTTCTGGCTATCAGCCGTCATCAGCCAGGATAGCTTGACTCCAGTGGCGTAGTGAGCACGGGTCCCACGTCTGGGAATACCCATCCCACTTAGGGCGAAAAGCGTTACAACAAACAAATGATGGACGGAATGCTGACAATGCATACATTCTCCCCCAGTCAAGAGATCTGGGTTAAATCCATCGTTCTTTTGCCCACTACACCACCCCAGTTTAGACATGGCCATATGCAAATCAGTCTTGACCCTGTGCCTCATGGGAACAGTCCAGCCCGAACTGCCAAGCCATGTCTTCCCTGGACCGGAATCAAGCATCCTAGGACCGGTTTCTGGCTATCAGCCGTCATCAGCCAGGATAGCTTGACTCCAGTGGCGTAGTGAGCACGGGTCCCACGTCTGGGAATACCCATCCCACTTAGGGCGAAAAGCGTTACAACAAACAAATGATGGACGGAATGCTGACAATGCATACATTCTCCCCCAGTCAAGAGATCTGGGTTAAATCCATCGTTCTTTTGCCCACTACACCACCCCAGTTTAGACATGGCCATATGCAAATCAGTCTTGACCCTGTGCCTCATGGGAACAGTCCAGCCCGAACTGCCAAGCCATGTCTTCCCTGGACCGGAATCAAGCATCCTAGGACCGGTTTCTGGCTATCAGCCGTCATCAGCCAGGATAGCTTGACTCCAGTGGCGTAGTGAGCACGGGTCCCACGTCTGGGAATACCCATCCCACTTAGGGGCAGTTCGGGCTGGACTGTTCCCATGGGGCACAGGGTCAAGACTGATTTGCATATGGCTGGGTTCAAACTGGAATGGCATGGTGAGCAAAAAAACGATGGATTTAGGCCCAGATCTCTGTACTGGGGTGAATGTATGACATTGTTCTGCATTCTGTCCATCAATTGTTGTTTTTGCATTTGTCACCCCGAGTGGGAAGGGTATGCTCAGACGTGAGTCCCTTGCTCTCCATGCCACTGGAATCAAGCTATCCTGGCTGATGAGGGCTGAAAGCCCGAAACCGGTCCTAGGATGCTTGTTTCCAGTCCAGGGAGGACCTGGCTTGGCAGTTCGGGCTGGACTGTTCCCATGGGGCACAGGGTCAAGACTGATTTGCATATGGCTGGGTTCAAACTGGAATGGCATGGTGAGCAAAAAAACGATGGATTTAGGCCCAGATCTCTGTACTGGGGTGAATGTATGACATTGTTCTGCATTCTGTCCATCAATTGTTGTTTTTGCATTTGTCACCCCGAGTGGGAAGGGTATGCTCAGACGTGAGTCCCTTGCTCTCCATGCCACTGGAATCAAGCTATCCTGGCTGATGAGGGCTGAAAGCCCGAAACCGGTCCTAGGATGCTTGTTTCCAGTCCAGGGAGGACCTGGCTTGGCAGTTCGGGCTGGACTGTTCCCATGGGGCACAGGGTCAAGACTGATTTGCATATGGCTGGGTTCAAACTGGAAAGGCATGGTGAGCAAAAAAACGATGGATTTAGGCCCAGATCTCTGTACTGGGGTGAATGTATGACATTGTTCTGCATTCTGTCCATCAATTGTTGTTTTTGCATTTGTCACCCCGAGTGGGAAGGGTATGCTCAGACGTGAGTCCCTTGCTCTCCATGCCACTGGAATCAAGCTATCCTGGCTGATGAGGGCTGAAAGCCCGAACCCGGTCCTAGGATGCTTGTTTCCAGTCCAGGGAGGACCTGGCTTGGCAGTTCGGGCTGGACTGTTCCCATGGGGCACAGGGTCAAGACTGATTTGCATATGGCTGGGTTCAAACTGGAATGGCATGGTGAGCAAAAAAACGATGGATTTAGGCCCAGATCTCTGTACTGGGGTGAATGTATGACATTGTTCTGCATTCTGTCCATCAATTGTTGTTTTTGCATTTGTCACCCCGAGTGGGAAGGGTATGCTCAGACGTGAGTCCCTTGCTCTCCATGCCACTGGAATCAAGCTATCCTGGCTGATGAGGGCTGAAAGCCCGAAACCGGTCCTAGGATGCTTGTTTCCAGTCCAGGGAGGACCTGGCTTGGCAGTTCGGGCTGGACTGTTCCCATGGGGCACAGGGTCAAGACTGATTTGCATATGGCTGGGTTCAAACTGGAATGGCATGGTGAGCAAAAAAACGATGGATTTAGGCCCAGATCTCTGTACTGGGGTGAATGTATGACATTGTTCTGCATTCTGTCCATCAATTGTTGTTTTTGCATTTGTCACCCCGAGTGGGAAGGGTATGCTCAGACGTGAGTCCCTTGCTCTCCATGCCACTGGAATCAAGCTATCCTGGCTGATGAGGGCTGAAAGCCCGAAACCGGTCCTAGGATGCTTGTTTCCAGTCCAGGGAGGACCTGGCTTGGCAGTTCGGGCTGGACTGTTCCCATGGGGCACAGGGTCAAGACTGATTTGCATATGGCTGGGTTCAAACTGGAATGGCATGGTGAGCAAAAAAACGATGGATTTAGGCCCAGATCTCTGTACTGGGGTGAATGTATGACATTGTTCTGCATTCTGTCCATCAATTGTTGTTTTTGCATTTGTCACCCCGAGTGGGAAGGGTATGCTCAGACGTGAGTCCCTTGCTCTCCATGCCACTGGAATCAAGCTATCCTGGCTGATGAGGGCTGAAAGCCCGAAACCGGTCCTAGGATGCTTGTTTCCAGTCCAGGGAGGACCTGGCTTGGCAGTTCGGGCTGGACTGTTCCCATGGGGCACAGGGTCAAGACTGATTTGCATATGGCTGGGTTCAAACTGGAATGGCATGGTGAGCAAAAAAACGATGGATTTAGGCCCAGATCTCTGTACTGGGGTGAATGTATGACATTGTTCTGCATTCTGTCCATCAATTGTTGTTTTTGCATTTGTCACCCCGAGTGGGAAGGGTATGCTCAGACGTGAGTCCCTTGCTCTCCATGCCACTGGAATCAAGCTATCCTGGCTGATGAGGGCTGAAAGCCCGAAACCGGTCCTAGGATGCTTGTTTCCAGTCCAGGGAGGACCTGGCTTGGCAGTTCGGGCTGGACTGTTCCCATGGGGCACAGGGTCAAGACTGATTTGCATATGGCTGGGTTCAAACTGGAATGGCATGGTGAGCAAAAAAACGATGGATTTAGGCCCAGATCTCTGTACTGGGGTGAATGTATGACATTGTTCTGCATTCTGTCCATCAATTGTTGTTTTTGCATTTCCATTTTTACTATAGCATTATCTGAAAAGGCATTTTGTATGTGCTCGTATTTAATTAAATTCAAATTATATGAGGAAAACAAATAATCTAATCTTGAGGCAGAATTGTGCTTAGCTGAAAAACATGAGAATTCAAGCTTTTGCAGATGTTTGTCTCCCCAGAGATCTACCAGGTTTAATTCGCTCATTCAATCTTTTAATGCTTTGGCCATTCATGGCTCATTTTGCTTACGGGCAGCGGTAGATGTATCTAGTTCCGGATTTTGTAGAAAGTTAAAATCCCCTCCTATAACCACCAGTCCTGGGATGATAATTAAGGCCTGGTTCAGGGTTATTCAATATTGGTGCATATATTGTAGCTAGGGGGAGCCTTGTTTTATTTAATATACCGCTATCAAGAACTCATCTTCTTCTGTATCTGCCTCAGTAAAAATTACTTGGAATTGTAGGTGCTTGTAAATATAAACTGCCACGCCTCTATGCGCCACACTTGCGTTTGATAATCATTGAAGACCAGCCCACTGCTTAAGGAATTTACAAGTGCTGTCTTTTTTATTCACAAAGTGTGTTTCCGGTATAAACACAATGTCTGGGTTGTGTCCTCTCAGCCATATAGCTATTGCCTGTGCGTTATAATTGTTGTTTATCCATCTTAATATCTAAAGATTCATATCAAAAGAGAGAGGAAGACCCGTGCATAGGAGCTGCCAATATTCTTCCCCCCATATGGGTAAAGTGCATTAAAAAAAATGTGACATATGCATAAACGTACAAAGATCTGGCCGACATATATTCTATAATGTCTAATAAGTGACGTGCATATATCTACCAAAACGAGCTATAGCTTATTATTTGCATTAAGAATGAAAGAATGGCTGTTATCTATAATTGTTTGGTTTACCAGAAAAGAGCATTGTGCTTGTAAAACGTGCTGTGTGCATTTGTGCTACAGCAAAAAACTCGAATCCATTGATACGCCTGTCCTGCTTCCTTTCTACTGCTTTTTCTACTTGTGCTTCGTTAATACTGATCTGTTTCTTTGCTGCTTCTTCTTCCCCTCTTAATCTTTTTATCATGATTCTGGTCTGACTATTTCCCATTTCCCTTTACCTCAATCCACCTTCGAAACTTAGTGACCATGAACTCTCCTTTTTCCCTCTTGCTGTGACCCCACCTCCCCCAAGGTCGTCCTGTGGAAGAATTGCTCACACCTCCTCCCACCCCCACCCCTTTTGATTTGGGTGCCATTAAACTGCATCCTTATGTGCTCAACTTTCCCTTCCACTGGAATCTACTTCCAACCCTCCCCCCCCCCCCCCCCCCCGACTCATCGTGTGCTTCTACGTTATATATCGCACTGCTCTTTGTGTCCTTGGTGCTCAAGCTAGTTGAGTTGGAGTTTAATTAGACAATTTTGTAAGAAGTGCTTGGGCATCTGCGATGTCATTAATAGGGAGAATTGACCTTTTACCAAGACCTTACATTTTTCATGTTGGACTATGGACCCCTGAGCTCCCTTAGCCTTGAACAAATGAATCATTTTGACAAATTCTCTAGATCTTCGTAGGGTGATTGCAGACACATCTGAGAAAATTTTAAATTGAAGCACTTCTGGCATTTAGAAAGTCATTTTTCCAATAGCTGTATTTAGAATACGTTCCTTCACTCGATAATCCACAAAGTTTTACAGTATCATGCGTGGGTATTTTGCATTTGCATATTTCTGAGCCGGTACCCTATAAGCTCCAGTGATAGTAAGGTCTCCATTAAATTCTGGCATCACTTTCTTCAAGAGAGCCTCTCACTAAATGGAGGTTAGAGCACCTATTATAATTTTCTATGTCTTGCAGCTTACTCTCAGTTAGATTCTTACTCTTCTCAATGTGAATAACCTCCTGCTGCATGCTTGCAACCTTATCCTCTAAGGCTTAGACGCGGCTCTCTGCCTCTTTCAGTCTTTCTGGGATAAGAGTCATATTTTCCTCACATTTAGAATTTCTTGCATGGATTATTGCTATTTTCTGTGCCTGTGATGCTTTTAAGTCTCTTATCTCTTCAAGTATAGTGACAAGCATGCTTTTCACTAACTCCTCCCTTTCGTCCTTTTGCAATACATCCTTGTTTCCTGTCTGAGTGCCTAACGATGAGGGAGGTTCTTGTATAATTTCCTGAGTCTGTGGTATGGGCCCTCCAGTGGGGGGATTTTGACTTGGGGCTGCCTCCATCTGGATCTGCGCTGGTAAAGACACCTGAGACTCATGCTGCAGTTTAGTTTGTTTTGGGAATAAGGGATATTGCTTAGGGCGTATCGGGCTGGTATTTTCTATTGGGCCGCTGCTGTTATCCTCAGGGTTATCTAATGCTTCGGGGACTATTGATGCATTCAGAGGTTGCAACTCTGACACTTCACCACCACTGTCTGACTCAGGCCCTTTCTCATTTTCTATTAGGCTCGTACCGAGCACTTCTTTTTCTAAATCCAAAAGGACATAAGTTTTAAGCTTCGTTCTCCGCTGCACCTTGCGCTTTATTTTCAGGGCTGGAGTGGACAGACTTAGCATTGTGGGCTTAATACTAACTATTTTACGCTGAGTTTGCTTACTGTGGTGGGACACTGTTGTAAATCTCTATATCAGTCCTTATTAGGGCTACTTGCCCAGTGTATATGCTTCATTCCTCCATGATGGTCGCAATATATGGAAATGCTTGGCTCCGTGCATAATGTCTCTGTAGCTCGGTTACTCAGGGCACAGGGTGAGAGACCAGCCTGAGGTGAGCTCGGCCCACCTTGACTTCTCGCTGCGCTACACTCGCCGTTACTCCGAGGGTCACGTCTTCCGTGATCTTCTATCTTGATGGTGCATGCGGCTCCCTTGAAGCTCCCTTTTCAGCTGCTGGCCATTTGACTTAGGCAGCGTTGAGTGCAGATCGATACTGACCTGTAATCTATCCCTTGGAGTTGCTTCTTATCCTCCTCAGGTTTCTGGTGCAGATTATATTCCTTGTCATGGGCACTCAGAAAAAAGTTAAAGCCGCAATGGTCACAACCGGGGCCTGACCTCCTTTGGCGTTTTCCCCTGCCATTGCTCGCACTCGGCTACCACAGCAGTCGATTTCCCGGGGTGGGGTAAGGGGCTCACAAGCATCCAGCACTACAGTAGTACCCTTACATATGTACTGTCCTCTCCCTATCCACACGATGAAACATACATACTTCTGTCCTGTAACTAAATCTGTGAGTATTTAAAGGTTGGGAAACTACCTTCAGCGAGTATATTATTACTCACCAATAATAATGTATCATCAGAAACATTAGGTAACGTTGTGTTGTGATAACTAGCTGCTGCTTTTAAAAGAGCTCCCAGCTGAATATGCTACATTTAGTATACAGTTATTCTTAAATGTGAATATTTATTTATTGTTTTACTGTGAATTTTTGCTGTTATTGTGACTTTTATGGTTTACTTTCTTTAAACCAAATAAAGTATATCATTTATAAATGAGTATCCACATATTAAAGAGTTTGGGGGTATTCAACTACTTTTGCCAGAAATATCTCGCTGGTAGGTCCACAAATAAAGTTGGATTGCAAAAAGAGGTTGCCTTTTGAAACTGGGAGATCATTAAGGCAGAGGAGAAGTATCTGATTGAACCACACCAAGTTTGGAAGGACGACTTGCCAGAAGTGGCGAATAAAGAAATATGGCAAGCATCTATGAATTTACTCCATGCTACAGTTAAAGCTGCCCCCTTAAAAAAGAATCATCTCTTCACAATTTATAGGGTATACTGCACCGCTAAAAGACTGGCAAAGTTCACGCCGGATCATCTGAGATTTAAGAAATGTAACCAGTTAGAGAGGGATGACCGGCACATGTCAGTGTATGTCCAAGCTTACAGACATATTGGGTAACTGTAAGTAGGACACTACGTGCGGTCCTCTAACGAGAAATCAAGGTAAGTCATGTCTTAGTCTTTATGGGAGTTGATCCATCAGTATCAATACATTGGACTACGGCCTAGCTCAGATTGATAGTCTATCTGGTTCTGTTAGCTAGAAGCGAGATGTGTAAAGAGTGGGTTTCTACAGATCCGCCGTTAGCCACAGAGTGGATTAAAACTACCATGTATGTAAGCCGGCTTGACATGGCATGTGACCCCAGAAGTGTTGATGAGATTTGGAAAGAGTTCGTGGATTTGCAATATGTCCGGTGATGATGTCGAAATGAGGTTTACAGGACAGCATTTTCGAGGCTGTTTCTATGCACAACACTGGCAGACTGCCCTTCTGAGGCCTGGTCGGTCCAATTACAGACATACCATTATATTAGGAGAGTTTCCATATTTGCAAAAGGTACAACTCGACAGATCATGAATCTGCAAAGCAGATTTGGGATTTTCCTCTTATTTGAGAATTGGGTTCTAAGAGCCCAGGAGAGGATAGAGGTATAACAATAGGAGCATGTTTGACAAATGGTGATTCATAGGAGGTGCTGAAACAAAGGAAGTCTTGGTTTCGAGAAAAGCAGAAACTTACCATATAGAAAAAAAAATCTATAGGGTATACTGCACCGCTAAAAGACTGGCAAAGTTCACGCCGGATCATCTGAGATTTAAGAAATGTAACCAGTTAGAGGGGGATGACCGGCACATGTCAGTGTATGTCCAAGCTTACAGACATATTGGGTAACTGTAAGTAGGAGACTACGTGCGGTCCTCTAACGAGAAATCAAGGTAAGTCATGCCTTAGTCTTTATGGGAGTTGATCCATCAGTATCAATACATTTGACTAAGGCCTAGCTCAGATTGATAGTCTATCTGGTTCTGTTAGCTAGAAGCGAGATGTGTAAAGAGTGGGTTTCTACAGATCCGCCGTTAGCCACAGAGTGGATTAAAACTACCATGTATGTAAGCCGGCTTGACATGGCATGTGACCCCAGAAGTGTTGATGAGATTTGGAAAGAGTTCGTGGATTTGCAATATGTCCGGTGATGATGTCGAAATGAGGTTTACAGGACAGCATTTTCGAGGCTGTTTCTATGCACAACACTGGCAGACTGCCCTTCTGAGGCCTGGTCGGTCCAATTACAGACATACCATTATATTAGGAGAGTTTCCATATTTGCAAAAGGTACAACTCGACAGATCATTAATCTGCAAAGCAGATTTGGGATTTTCCTCTTCTTTGAGAATTGGGTTCTAAGAGCCCAGGAGAGGATAGAGATATAACAATAGGAGCATGTTTGACAAATGGTGATTCATAGGAGGTGCTGAAACAAAGGAAGTCTTGGTTTCGAGAAAAGCAGAAACTTACCATATAGAAAAAAAAAATCTTCATCTCAATTTTAAAACAACTTGAAACACCTAAATTGTGCACATTTAAAAAAGCAGTGGCGAGGCGACAGGCTCTGGAACTCCTAAAACCCAGTGAAAGACAGACTCTGATTGGTCTTCTGATTTTAGTATGATTTGTGAGAGAAAGGCAGGTTCCAAGAGTAACAGTGCTACAGAGAGCTGTAGCAGTACAGTACATGGTTTACTGCCACCTAATCGAAGTGGAACACACACAGATGTGGTGTTGATGCTTACAACGAGGCAAACAAAGGGGATCTAATTCTCAAGGTTCAGTATCTGTTTAAAGCCCACAGTTCTCTATTTATCAGAGAAGTGGTGCACTCTGTACAACAGACATGACTGGTGAAGGGGGCGTGGCTTGAACCCTGAACATTGCGGACACTTGAGCAGCTCTTAAATCCGGCTCAATTCTCCAGCACCTGGTGGTTCCCATCTACTCGACCTCCAGGAGGGGACCAGGGGATCCCTTGCAACCCACGAGCACCGACTCTGCGGAGGAGAGCGCTTAAAACACCGCTCAATTCACAAAGCCGTCTAGACCTTACTGCGATTAAAATTTGTTTTCAGTTAGTTTACACACAGAAAACTGGTGGCAAACATATAACACAAGGTACATAACCTGTCCTTTAACCTGAAGGGGTGCACTAAGCATGCCCTCATAACAGACATGAGACTATTGTCCATGTTCCATGTTGAGCAAAGGAAGTAGTGGTGACAGCGTACCATGGTCTGTAAATTATTAGTCTTGACCAGACCTTTTTTATGTCAGAGGAGAGTGAGGACTAATGGCCTCACTACTGTAAAGTTCTGCTTTAGAATGACCCCTCCACCCCCAGACCCATGCACTGGCAATTATGGGTGACCTCGATCTTGCCTAAGGACCGAGTCACTCACTGCCGCCAACCGCTCCACTGATCGCGCTCGCACTGCCACTGCCCGGCAGGGTACGAGCCCCCGGAGCCCCGCCAGCGCTCTGTTAAAGGTTGTTTTCACTGTAATTTACCGTATTCTCCACTGCTGTTCTTCCTGCCAATTAGTTCATTGTACTTTTCCCCCCCTGTATTTTTTCGCCGTCACAGCCCTCCGCCACCCCCCCCCACTTGCCTTCTGTGTCCCTGGCCTTTTCCTGCCGCTTCCCCGTGGCCACGCCCCCTCGCCGCCCCGCCCCCTCCCCCCCCTTGAATGGCGACCACCGACAAGGCGCACCAAAGGCAAGCCCGTCTGCACCTGGACCGTGCCCAGCGCAAGAATCCCTGGACCCCGAGGCTTGCCACTACACCAGACGGCACTACGACTCCAGCACCCTCCACGCACACAATGCCGGACGAGATGACTCCTGCTACCGGGCCGCCCCGAAGAACACCCAAGGACCCTTCACCTGCCGTAACTGCAGCTTCACCAGCATCCGGCCCGCCAAACTATCACCCAAAGAACCCAACCACCTCTGATGCATCCTCCTCCTCAACACCCGCTCCGCCCACAAGCACGCCATCGAACTCTGGGACCTCCTAGACTCAACCACCCCTGACGTCGCCTTCCTGACGGAGACCTGGCTGAACACCACCTCGGCACCAGATGTCGCCATAGCCATCCCAGAAGGCTACAAGATCTCCCGCAGAGACCGCACCAACGGAATGGGAGGAGGAATCGCCATCGTCCACAAAAACACCCTCCGAGTCTCGACCAACAACGATGACACCCTCACCACCGCCGAGCACATGCACTTCCAGATCCACACCAACCCCAACACTACCCTCAGAGGAACACTCGTCTATAGACCTCCCGGACCCCGACCACAGTTCAGCAACACCATCGCCGACCTCATCAGCACCCACGCCCTCACCTCCACGGACTACATTCTCCTCGGGGACCTGAACTTCCACCTCGAGAACAACAACGACGCCAACTCCACCGCTTTGATCGACAACCTCGCCAACCTTGGACTCAAACAGCTCGTGACAACACCCACCCACGTCACCGGACACACACTGGACCCCATCTTCTCCGCAAGTCCTCACGTCTCCTTCAACCACACCACCGAACCCCACTGGACCAACCACAGATGCGTCCACTTCACCTTCAGGAAACCCACCACGCACCACCGCACCCAACAGCTACCACGCCGCTGCTGGGGCAAGGTCACCAAGGATCAACTGACCGCCACCCTCGCCCTGAGACCACCCGGGGCCCCCACCGACCCCGACACCACCGCCATCAACCTCAAACAGTGGATCAACGACTGCGCCGACACCCTCGCCCCACTCAAGACCTCCGCTACCAACTACACCAACAAGAAAGCCGCATGGTTCACCGAAGACCTCCGAACCTCCAAGCGCACCAGCCGAATACTGGAGAAGAAATGGCTCCGAGACCGAACTCCAGACAGCTACACTGCCCACAAGAACGCCACCCGCAGACATCACCAACTCATCAGGACCACCAAAAGGACCACCTTCAAGGACCGCCTAGACAACAACGCACACAACACCAAAGAGCTCTTCAGCATCGTGAAAGAACTCTCCAACCCCAGCTCCAACACCAACGACATCCCACCATCACAAGACCTGTGCGACTCACTGGCCACCTTCTTTCACCGCAAGATCACCGACATCCACAACAGCTTCAATTCCGACACCCCCACTCCCACCGCCGAGACCACCACCCCTTCGACCTCGATCCACACCAGTCGCCTGACCACCTGGTCCTACGTCAGCGACAAAGACACCATCAAGACGATGAACTCCATCCACTCCGGATCCCCATTTGACCCCTGCCCTCACCACGTTTTCAACATAGCCAGCACAGTCATCGCACCCCATCTCCGGAAAACAATCAACACCTCCTTCGAGACAGCAACCTTCCCGACAATCTGGAAACACGCCGAGATCAACGCCCTACTGAAGAAACCCAAGGCGGACCCCAAGGACCTCAAGAACTTCCGGCCCATCTCCCTGCTCCCTTTCCCGGCGAAAGTCACGGAGAAGATTGTCAACAGACAGCTGACCCGCTACCTTGAAGACAACAACATCCTGAACCCTTCCCAGTCAGGCTTCCGCAGCAACCACAGCACCGAGACTGCCCTCATCGCAGCCACTGATGACATCAGGATCTTGATGGACAAAGGAGAAACAGCAGCCCTCATCCTTCTAGACCTATCAGCAGCATTCAACACGGTCTGCCACCGCACCCTAACAGCACGCCTCCATGACACCGGAATCCAAGAGAAGGCCCCGGCCTGGACCACATCCTTCCTCTCCGGCAGAACCCAGAGCGTCCGCCTCCCTCCCTCATGACCCAAGACCACCGAGATCATCTGCGGCGTCCCACAGGGATCTTCCCTCAGCCCGACGCTGTTCAACATCTACATGGCACCACTCGCCCACGTCGCACGACAACACAACCTCAACATCATCTCCTACACAGACGACATCCAGCTGATCATATCCCTCACCGAAGAACCCCACACCTCCACAGAGGAATGAAGGCCGTCGCCGATTGGATGAAGACCAGCAGGCTGAAGCTGAACTCAGACAAAACGGAGGTCCTCATCCTCGGCCCCACCCCATCAGCTTGGGACGACTCCTGGTGGCCAACATCACTAGGAACAGCCCCGGAACCCACCGACTACGCACGCACCCTGGGGATCATCCTCGACTCCGCCCTCTCCATGACCAAGCAAGTCAACGCCATCTCCGCGTCCTGCTTCAACACCCTCCGAATACTCCGCAGGATCTTCAAATGGATCCCCCCCCGACACGAGAAAAACCGTCACTCAAGCCCTCGTCACCAGCCGACTGGACTACAGGAACGCCCTCTACGCAGGAACAACAAACAAGCTCCTGAGACGGCTGCAACGTATCCACAACGCCTTGGCACGACTGATCCTCGACGTCCCCCGTCACAGCCACATCACACCCCACCTGAGAGGCCTCCACTGGCTCCCCGTCAACAAGAGGATCATCTTTAAGCTCCTCATCCACGCACACAAAACCCTACACAACACCGGACCAGCATACCTCAACGACCGACTCAGCTTCTACACCCCCACCCGCAGCCTCCGCTCTGCCAACCTTACCCTCGCCACAGTCCCTCGCATCCGGAAAACCACCGCTGGCGGCAGATCCTTCTCCTACGTCGCCACTAAGACCTGGCACACTCTCCCTACCAACCTACGACAGACCCAGGACCTGCTGGCCTTCAGACGACTTCTCAAGATCTGGCTCTTCGATCAGTAGCGCCCCCCCCCCCCCAGCGCCTTGAGACCCTCACGGGTATATAGCGCGCTTTAGAAATGCTTGATTGATTGATTGATTGAGTGTTGAGTGCATGCATGTGTGATGGATGTGTAGCACATAAGTGTTAGTAAGACTGTGTATGGAGACAGTCAGAGTACTGGGACTATTGAGATCAATTATGTATGGCCCCTAGTTTAGCATGGCACAATATGGAGAATGGATTCTGGTTTCTCAGATGGTGGAAGTGTATTGACTTCAAACCAGAGAGCTTCGTTGTATTTTGTGAAAGTCTGACGCAGCTGTGCCTTTTCATTTATACTGACTTCTAGCTAAGTATATTTGGCCTCCCCTGAGCCTGCCAAGGATAAAAGGACTTTGGGCATGAAGTATACAATTAGAAAAATGTGTCTCTTGCTTTCTCTAATGACCTTTGTCACTAAAATGCCCACAGGCAAAAATGGTCCTTTGTCTGGGATCTCTTCTGCATCATGGAGACAAGTATTTGCAATGAAATAGGTCACGCATTTGCGAGAGTTTGAGCTATTGGGATTGTAAATGACAATGCCTTTTATTCATTGTGTTGATTTTTAAAACATAAATAAAAGGCATCGTCATTTACAATGCCAATAGCTTAAGCTCTTGCAAATGCAAGGCCTATTGCATTGCAAATGCTTGCTACTGTGCTGCCCTCAGAGGGAGAGGTTGTGGTTCAGCAGACAGCGCTGCCGACTCGGGAGCTGGGGACCAGTGTTTTAGCCTCGGATTCGGCTCAACATTCTTTAATTCTTACCAAAGCATTTAATCTCCTGCCAGGGATATAGCAATTTAAATTATAAATAAACAACGATCTCGCGGAGGGGCTGACTTGCAGTGTTGGGGGGGTGGGGAGAGAAATAAAAACAATCAGCACAATGGGCATGGATGGAGGAGGGAGTGGGATTAATGGAGGAAGCGTCCACAGATTTCTCAGATTAACATAGCGCCCGCTCCGTGCAGCGTCTGTGCATCGGGGGGGTGTATTTAAAAGTTATACATTAAGCGAAAGAGTAAGCGCGCAAAGCGCGCTGCAAATACCAAAACGGCCCCCATTGCTAAAGCTGGTGTCCCACCAGTGCTCTTTAGATTAATTAAGCAAAGAGTCCTCCTCAAGTGCTAATGCAAGCTATACAGTAAGGACACAGTAAAAGGTTCAGTCCTGATGGGAGGTTACAACAGAAGATAGCAGGTACTAAGGAGGGACTAATAAGCCTACTAACAAAACAGAAGCCACATTTACAAGGCACAGTCACAAAAGCCAATTAAAAAAATGGGCAGGGAATGGGCGGAGCTTCAAGTCCATACCTAAATACAGCATGCTTCGCAGAGAAGCACATATGCTGCCCAGGCTCAAGCTAAAAAGACCCTTCCTGGTGGTATTCAGTGTATTTGCGTCCTTAGAAATCCTTAGACCTGACCACATTTGTTCATTTGGTGAAATATTTATTCATCTATTTTTTACCCATGGGGTGAACTTTGGTCGCCTATTTACGGCTTGCTTTCTTCAAGGGCAATAAATACTTCTTACCGTTCTTGGGGGGTCAGTATCATAGCAGTTGGTGGCCAGATATCCCTCTTTGGGGACCAGGGACCTAACACTGTTACTGTGTGGGTGGTTCACATGCAAATTTCAGGGCAACAGTTAATTTCTTCAGATGGGAGAGGTACTTGACATTGTTGGAAAAAAGGGAAAATAGAGTCTCTGCTTTGACATGTATACATGTAGGCCCTGGGTGGCCTGCTGAGGAGAAGAGATTGTGTGCAAATATCCACCTACTGCCAGGCAACATGTGATCAGTGCAAACATGAAATGAACTGATGTTTTAATTACACAGCACAAAGAGGAGCACAAACTGGAAGGTGCAGCCTCTGAGTTTCAGTCGTGGGACTGGTTGGATTTTTGAGCAAGGTCGTGGTAAAACCAAAGGGTGTGTTAAGTTTTTATTAGAGTAAAAAGGATAGAGGGAAAAACAAAAGAGACCTAACTAAAATATGAAATGACAAAAAGGTTTGTTAAATCGCCTTTGTCATTGGCAAAAGCCTCAGAAAACAGACAAATCTACAAGGAAGCTATTTCTGGCCTACACCAGCCTAATGAGAACAGAGAACTGAAATTAATGCGCACAGTACAAAGCGGAGGGAGAGGTTTGCCGCATGGAGAGACTAACATACGGAACACTAGAAGCATACTTTGTTATGATTAAAAGTTTCAGGAAATGCACTCCAATGCTGCTATATGGCGGTAAAAAGTCCAGCTGCCATCCACACCAGACAAGTGATCAAAGACTGGCAGGAGACACCAAATGGCCAAAGTAAGAAAATGCCACCTTTCTATAAGTAGCATTTTCAGAATTGCAATTTAAAATCTGACTTCATCATCAGTTTGGATTTTAAATTGTGATTCCAAAGACGCCAAACTTCTATCCGTTATATCTTCCCATTTGAAAATGACCCTCCACTATCCTTTTCAATCCAAATAACAGACTAACATGTCCACTGCTCAAATTAATTTCATATTTCCCTATACTAATTCACCACTAATCCTTTTTGGGTACCAAAGTAGCGTGCTACTTGCCAAAAAGTGCTTCCACACCTCATCAGCAGTAGCAAGCGCTATATAAATGCAAACCCTTCCGTCTTCTATCCACCCACTATCCGTTTCAATCCAAATAAAAGACTAACATGTCCACCATTCAAATTAATTTCATATTTCCCTATACTAATCCACCATTAATCATTTTGGGTTCTGGAGTAGCGTACTACTCGATGAAAAAGCAATTCAACGCCTCGTCAGGGGTAGTAAACGGTATATAAATGCAATTACAACTATAAAATGTAATAACTTGGTAATCTCAATGTTATCCTATGGGAGATATAGGTCTTGCAGTGGTGAAAAACAAATCTAAGAGTTTTCCACTACCAGGACATGTAAAACTTAAAAGTATGTGGCCTGCCTTTGAGATACATCAATCAATCAATCAATCCATTTATAGAGCGCACTACTCACCCGTGAGGGTCTTGAGGCGCTAAAAGGTGAGGGGTGGGGGGGGGGATGGAGTGCTGCTACTGATTGAACAGCCAGGTCTTGAGAAGTCTTCTGAAGGTCAGCAGGTCCTGGGTCTGTCGCAGGTGGATGGGAGGGGTGTTCCATGTCTTGGCGGCGAGGTTGGAGAATGATCTGCTGCCGGAGGTCGTTCGGTGGATGCGAGGGACGGTGGCGAGGGCGAGGTCAGCGAAGCGAAGCTGGTGGTTCAGGGTGTAGCAGGTGAGTTGTTTGTTGAGGTATGCTGGTCCGGCGTTGTGGAGTGCTTTGTGAGCGTGGGTGAGGAGCTTGAAGGTGATCCTCTTGTTGACGGGGAGCCAGTACAGGTCTCTCAGGTGGGCAGTGATGTGGCTGTGACGGGGATGTCGAGGATGAGGCGAGCGGAGGCATTCTGTATGCATTGAAGTCTTCTCTGGAGTTTGGCCGTGGTTCCCGTGTAGAGGGCGTTGCTGTAGTCCATCCTGCTGCTGACGAGGTCTTGGGTGACCGTCCTTCTGGTTCCGGTGGCGATCCATCTGTAGATCTTGCGAAGCATGCAGATGGTGTTGAAGCAGGAGGAGGAGACGGCGTTGACTTGCTGGGTCATTGAAAGTGTTGAGTCCAGGATGAACCGCAGGTTGCGTGCGTGGTTGGTGGGTGTCGGTGCAGCTCCCAGCGTGGCCGGCCACCAAGAGTCGTCCCAGGCAGAGGGGGTGGAGCCAAGGAGGAGGACCTCCGTTTTGTCAGAGTTCAGTTTCAGGCAACTGGTCTTCATCCATTCTGCGACGGCCTTCATTCCTTTGTGGAGGTTGGTTTTGGTGGTGGCCGGGTCCCTGCCTTCTGGGTTGCCCAAGGCCTACTTTAGGGGTGACATATAAAAAGAGAAGGTTTGGGCCTGACAGAAGGTTTGTTTTGCCAGGCCGACATGGCAGTGTAAAGCTGCTCATACAAGCTATGCAATAACAAGCCTGAACCATGGTTAGACGGCTACTTAAGTGGGTGGCACAATCAGTGCTGCTGGCCCATGAGTAGCATTTAATATACAGGCCCTGGGCACATGTAGTGTACTTTACTAGGGACTTATAAGTAAATTAAATAGGTCTACTGAGGATGAGCCAATATTAACATTATTAGGAGAGAGGGCACAAGCACTTTAGAACTGTTTAGCAGTGGTAAAGGGAGAAGAATCCTAATACCAGCACAAACTAGGTCAGAAAAGTGGAGGAGGAAGGCTAAACGTTGGGGGAAGACTGCGCTAAGGCTGTCTAATAAGCACTATATGAAATTATCTTCCGGCTAGGACCTATCCATCATGGAGGGGTTTTGGATCTTAGTGTACTCCATTAAAAACATTAAACTTCAATATTTTCGAAAATCCAAAAATGAACTGTGTTGACATCCAATTAAGAGGCTAGAGTATGCTGATCCTGGGAGAGCTAATTAAATAGTTTCTTCCCTCTTGTAAACGTGGCTATACATTACTTTGTTTCTGAAATGATTAACTATTTAGACAAAGAGGTAGGAGGATAATTGCCACTTCTAACTGGAACGTGGAAAGAATAACAATAAATCAATGAGCTGTTATGGGAGGAAAAATAGATTATAGGATTGGATGCTCGTGAGTAAGAAGCACAGGCCTAGCAGGCACTGGAGCAATACCCCAGTGAGTCAGTGGCCTTGAAGCTAGTTTTTGCAAGGCCAAGATGCCGGTGTCACTCTTTTCAGCCCCGCCTAGTAGTGGCTGGCACCACGTCTCCTTTTTAAACCCAGTCATTGCTAGTGTTTTATGCTGTGCAGATCAGAGTCAAGGACCCTCAAAACAATAGCAAGAAAAAATACAAACTGTGCACCTCTGCTCAGCCGACATGCAAGGTGTTTCAATGTATGGTGCTGAGGACAGAGAAGTGTTTGATATTGCTTGACAAATTTAATTTCTTGTTAGGCCTTTGGAAGGGGGTTGGGTTCCTGTAGAACAGACTGGATGATGTTGTCTAGGAAGCTAAGAGAAGGAAGTAACGGGTGATGTTCAAAAGAATTGAGTGTTGTTGGTCTATGTAAGGTGCAGGGAAAAAATCTGGATGACGGTGACTTTTCCTCTAGTCTAGTGTATGTGATCTGTGCACTGGATGTTGTAGTATGAGGATGTCTAAGATGTGTGAGGAATGGATTTGCACCATGCCTCCACGATGAGGAGTGCATTTAGGTTCTGTTGTTAGATGATTTCTGCCATGCAAGGGGCTTTAATGATTGCAGTGTATGCTGATGAGCGTGACTCGGATGGTGCGTAAGCTGGTGATAAATGTGTGCTGGTGAGTAGGACATGGAAGAGATTTTGGTGTTTGGGATGTGAGAGTAAGTGTCTGGGTGTGTGACCTGGTATGAGAGTGGGTCATGGGTATAGTGCATAAAGTTTAAAGCATATGGTGCAGAGGCGTATCCTTGGCCAAGGGCTATGGCCATAGGTCCTTTCTTGCCTGAACTAGCTGGAACAGGTGGCATACTTGTCTGCACTTCCAGCCCCCTTTGATTACAGTACTCGAAAAAGAGACTCCCTCTGGGTCTGTAAAAAATAGGGGAGTAGGCAGTATTAATGAAAGCTGATGAGGAGTGTCAGGTTATGTCACCCCCCAGTACCACAGGACTTTGATTGCATCTTTGACTTAGGACTGACCGATTGCCAATTTAAGGCTGTTTAGGGATGGAATCTGAAGGGCAGGCCAGGATTGGTGGAAGCAGGCAGGGAGTAGTAAATTAGAACACCTGCTGGTTTGACTTGTGGGGCGCTCGTTTAGCCTACAGTTTGTGGATTGCCCGTTTAAGGCTGCTGAAAAGGGGCAAACTGGAGGGAAGTCCGGGACTGGGAGTAGACAATCAGAAAACAGCAGGCTGCATCACCTTGTGGAGGCGCATGGGCTTCTGGGATGCTTCTTTGGCCTAAAGCTCACTGATTGGCCCATATGTTAGCTGATATCATTCTGTTGGAATTTAATAAAAATGCCTGTTCTGTGTTAGTATATGTAGCCTTGCTTAAGTTAGCATTTGCGGCTCCATTTATATTCAGCAGCCATTTTGAGCCATGATGACGACTAACAGTTCCCTGACTCTGCTAGAAAAAGCTGTGCTGAATGTTCTATGTCCCTTAAGGTTGGGCCTCACTGTACTAATGAATACACTGTTTTCGTTGCTGCATACCTTTCTCACAAGATAGAAGCCTGCTCCTACCACCCCGGCTATGGGCACAGGCCTTGACGCACAGAAAGTGTGTGCCCAGTTTCAGGATCTAAACTTATTCTTCTGTACCTACATTGTGCAGCTGGTCCCAACTGGAAATTTCCAGTTTGGGTGTGATTTACTGGTCCTGAATCGTACATAATGTTTCACCATGTGTTCTGAAGTCAGTCCGCTCTGCAGCACCCCAAGCGACTGGGCAGACGGGACGCCGCTATAGTGTAACTGAATAAATCTATGCTTTGTCTGAATTCTCTACTGCCTGAATGACTCTTCATTTGTATGGAAGGCTGAGAGGTGGTCACGAGTGACCCAGGTGACCCTAATCGGGTCAGTTCCTTCAGTTGGCATCCGAACAGGGGGGACCCCATCGGGTGACCCATCCTCGCTCGTGGACTGGTGAGGAGGTTGGGGCCATCATCGGGTCAGACATACAGACCAGGGATACCTGAACGAGAGAGTTCCTGAACTCGCAGCTGCCCCGTCTGTCTGACCGGTCGGTGCCTCGCCCAGTGATCATCCCGGCTGGGGTCCTGAACTGCGAAACCCTTGGATCTGACTGTTTGGTCCAAAGAGTCGGCAGTGGAGGATAAATTCATTTTGACCTGTGTGCGCTAGGTGAGTTTGTTTTGGTTTGTACCTGGATATGGTACCATTTTGGTTTGTATTTGATGCGGTTTGAGGACCGCCTTTGTATTTGGTGCGGTTCTAAGGCCGCTTTTGGAGTTGGTGCGGTTTTGCAGACCGCTTTTGGCATAAAGTGTCTGTGAACACTTTACCGGGCAACTTAATGAATTTGGCTTACTTTTGAAAATGCCAGTTTGCAGTAAGTTTTGGGTTTCTTATTGCCGTTGTTGTTCTGCAGATGCTCGACTGGAGGAGAGTCAGACAGCACCTCCGGAAGGCACCCCAAATTTTGACATGTATGTGAAGCATGGCCTTGGCCCTATTATGTTTAGTAAGTTATGGCACAAATATACTAGGGACAGTGCCGAGTTGCAGTGGCCGTTAACGGGCACTTTTGACGAACAGAAAATTGCCTTTTCACAAGAGAAGTTGTTTGCTAAACGAAGTAGGCAGTCTATGTTCGATTCCCTCAGAACATGGCAAAAAGAGGTTAAACAGAGGCGAATGAAAGCAGAGAAAGAGGCCCGAAAGGGAAGAATGCAAACATAGACTCAGAAAACTGTAGCATATGATAAAGAGAAGCAAGAGATAGGAATTGAATGTGCAGATAGAAGGTTTCGATTGAATATAGCTAAGTGTTATGTAGCCCAAGAAAAGAAAGAAACATTTGTGAAGGAATTGCTAGATACCAACCCCCACCTCCTCATCCCCGCAGACGATATATCCCGCTCTTCCTTCACAGGCCCGCTACCTGAATCTTCTGTCCCTGCTGTTCCTGCTGTTTCTTCTGTTACTGTTGATCAGACCACTTTGGCTATGGCCCCTCCTGCCCTCTCTATGTACTCGCTGTCTGTGGCAACTGTGAGTGTTAGTACTTCTGCAATGCCTATTGCTTCAGCGTCTCTTTCCCCAGCTCTTACTCCTGTGACGCAGTCAGCAGCGACGCTGGTGCTTG
The DNA here is from genome assembly GCF_964204655.1 of Triturus cristatus. NCBI lineage: Eukaryota > Metazoa > Chordata > Amphibia > Caudata > Salamandridae > Triturus > Triturus cristatus. Next base: position 987,533,894 of record NC_140589.1, on the reverse strand, counting down.
CTACCTCGATTATTACTTCTCCTGGTTTTTTTCATATCCCGACTTCACAGAAAGCTAAGACACCCATACGTGGGTTTGGCGATAGAGACTGAACGAAATTTGGGGAAGGTTTGGGGCGGACATTAGTCCGATCTGATATAGGAGATGCGGAAAAACAGGCTGTGCAGTGGGCCCGATATCCCATCTATGGTGTGGAAGATGTGTTGAGTGTGATGAAAGATTATGAGTCTTTTGTGCAACAGCATGCCCTTAAGCATATGTCGCCCACTTTGATCGGTCTATGGGAGCAGTGTCTCAAGCATGTGGCACCGCAGATTCTGTATGATAAAAGGGACCATGTATATGCTACTGATATGGCACCCGGTCAGGTTTTCAGTAATGTTACAAAAGTGGTTAAGTGTTTGCTTATCGGGGTAGACTGCTTGAGAAGAGTCCTACCCTGGTAACACAGTTTCTGATACAGGAGGTTCATCCTCTTTACCACCCTGAACTAACACAACTCAGGGATCAAAGTAATATTGTCATTAAGACAAGCGGTGGTGGCCCGTTTCCAAGAGCAATGCCTCTACACTCCTTGGAAGAGGAGTTAAGTTTTGGAGCTTAATAATCAGTTGCCGGACCCTAGAAAAAATCCCACTGCTTACTCTAAGGAAATGACTGAAGCTGCTTCTTCTACAGTGATGACTCTTGCTGATGTTGAAATGTTTTTTGGTTTACTCATTCCAGTCGAAATTTGGCGACAGGTGCACACGCAGGACCATGCCATGGAACTGGGTGGTACCTGGGATCAAATTAATGTTTGGGATCAGGATAGAAAGACAGGCGAGAAGCCTAGGGCAGAGATACTTGCCTTACTAGGTCGTATTATCATGTACATAGATTCTCTTATTCTACAAGGAAGGTTGATAGGAATAAGTTATCAGCTTGCTGGCAGAAGAAAGATGAGAGAGTGTGTGATTTTTTCACTTGGTTTGAGGGAGTGGACAGGATTTGTCTGTTGAGGGAGGTATTCGGTTGTTCTTCAATAGGTTTGTTTCCAATTTGCTTCCTGAAATTCCGAATAGATTGCAGTCTTCCGAAAGCACCTGGTCCACATCTTCCCCTTCTGTTATTTTAAATATGGCGCAGTATTATGAGCACAGGGAGAATGAGGAGAAGGAAAAGACAAAGAAGAGGCACAAAGATTTGAAGACGAAGGTGGTTTTGCAGCAGGCTGCTAGAGGGAATGGTAGAGGACGCGGAGGTACGACACGACAGCTCCCTCGCACTAGTAGGCCAACAAACACTACGCCTCTGGGTCCGAATCAGTGCGCATATTGTAAAGAGGAGTGGCACTGCCGTAGAGAGTGTTCTGTGCTTTTGCAGCAAGTGGCAGTCCCCAGAGGGCGAGGTTCTCATGGACGGGGTTGTGGGGCTGGTGGCCAGGACAGGGTTCAGAATGTTGAGACGTTGCAGGGTCACTCGGACCAAAATTATTTTGAAGACCCCCAAGGTAGACAGTATTATCATGAAGATTATGACATGGATGAGGTGTCAGGGATGTCTTGCAGCTAGGACAGCCAGGGACAGAGTGAGGGACCAGTTATGATACCTGTGGATCAACGTGGTCCGTATGTTAGTGCGGATGTGCATGGTTCGACTAAGGAGTTTTTGGTGGATACAGGTGCAACTAAAAGTTCTAATTCTCGTTCCTTGGGGCGGCTCTGTCTGGCCATAATAATGTTTCGGTAGGTTTTTCTGGTGTACCAGTTGTGAGCCCCATTTCGAAACCCCTTGCCTTGACTCTTGGCCCTTACACTGTGGACTCACCATTCTTGTTGACATCCAATTGCGGAAAAAATGTGATGGGTTTGAATTTGTTGAAGAAGCTGCATGCTACAATTTATTGTTCTCCAGAAGGTGTTTCCATGACGATTGATCCAGATGTAGTACGCGCTAAACAGTGCCTGTCCAAAGATGCGCCCCTTCCCATTAAATTTAAAGATGTGCCACCCACTCTGTGGGCTATGGGCGATACAGATGTGGGATTGTTTCAGATATCGCCCGCTTCCATCACGGTTAAGGACAATGCTATTTTTCCTCGTATCCCTCTGTACAAAATACTGCAGGCTGGTGAGCGAGCTTTATTGCAGATTGTGCAGGACTTGATTACGAAGGGAGTGGTTGGGGAGACAGCTGCCAATGTATGCAATAGTCCTATTCTTTCAATACTCTAAAAGGCGCCTTCGGGTTCCTCTGATGACCATGCAGATGTTTACCGTTTTGGAATTGATTTGCGTGAAGTTAACAAGATTGTGGTTCTCTAGTTTCCAGTGGCTCCTGACATTAGACACTCTTGACTATGATCCCTTCTTCTGCTCAGTTCTTTTCTTTCATTGACTTGAAAAATGTGATCTTTAGCATTCCCATTCATCCTGACAGTAGGTATCTTTTCGGATTCCCCCTAGCTGGCAGATGTTTTCACTTCTGTCGCGCTCCACAAGGGTATACAGAGAGTCCGAGTATCTATAGTCAGGCATCGAAAGGTCAGCTGGATTCCTTATCGCTCCCTACAGATAATGTATTGCTTCAGTACGTTGACGATCTCCTCATTGCTTCCGACACAGAGCAAGGTTGCAAAGACAGTACAGTAAAATTGTTGCTACATTTAGCTCACCATGGCCATAAACTCTCCCTTTCACAATTTCAGTATTGTCGACAAGAGGTCACCTACTGTCGAAGGAGGGTAGGAGATTGACTCCGGAACGCATCAGTACCGTTGTTAAAATGCCCATTCCTCAAACTCAGAAATATGTCCTCGCTTTTGTTGGCATTATTTCTTACTGTCGCCAATGGATCCCTAACTATTCCCTACTAACAAAATCCCTGCTTGCATTAACCACTAAAAATGTGCATGAACCCTTGCCTTGGACGCCTGAATGTTAGCAGTCTTTTGAGCAATTAAAGGTTGCGCTTTGCTCGGCTCCTGTGCTTGGTACACCTAACTATGCCAAGCCGTTCGTGCTGTACGTACACGAGAAGGCTGGTAGTGCGCTTTCTGTTCTAACACAAAAATTTGGAGATAAGCAAAGGCCGTGTGCTTATTTTTCTGCTCTGCTTAAGCCTGTCGCGCGAGCCATCCCAAGCTGTCTAAGAGCGGTCAAGGCTGTTGTCGGCTCGATAAGGCAATCAGCTGCACTCGTACTTGATACTGACCTCACAGTTATGGTACCTATGCTGTGGACATGCTTTTGAATAGGACGAAGACGCAGCACCTCACCAGTGAACGTCTGACAGGTTATGTGTTGACTTTATTCACGCAACACATAACAAACAAACGATGTGCTACTCTGAACCCAGCCACGGTATTACCCCTTCCTTCTGATAAAGAGGAGATTGACATACATGATTGTATCTTCCGGACAGAGGAAGAGACGAAAGGACGGGTAGACCTGACTGATGTTCCCTTATCTGACCCTCAAGAGGAACTATATGTCAGATGGCACCACCACTGCAGCATGCGCAATCACTATGCTATGTTCGGTAATTGAGACATCACAAGTTCCTTATCAGTCCACCCAAGCAGCTGAGTTAGTTGCCCTTATTGGAGCCTGCGAGTTGAGTGAGGGACAGTTTATCAATATTTATACTGACAGTCAGTACGCCTTTGGAGTCGTCCATAATTTTGGGCGGCTCTGTGCAGAGAGAGGGTTCCTTACTTCCAACGGAACCAAGATCCAGCACAGCCAGCTTATATATAGGCTTTTGTCTGCTTTGACACCCCCTACGAAACTGGCCATAGTGAAGTGCAGTGCACATAGGAAAATTACTGATGATGTGGGTAGAAGGAATGCTTTTGCAGATCAGACAGCTAAGGAAACAGCCCGGACCCGGATGAAGAGAATGTTTAGAGCAGGTCCCGCTAGGTGGGTGCCCTAGGTCACTATGTTTGAGGATACACTTGAAAATGTCAAGGAGATACAGAGCGAGGCCACCATAGATGAACAGTCAGTGTGGCAAGAAAGTACAGCACAATTGAATGATGAGGGTTGTTGGATTTGACAAGTCATGAAAGCAAAGGTGTATGTTGCCAGATGCGTTTTTTCTTCCTATAGTTACGATGGCACACGGCCCACCCCATATTAGTGCTAAGGGTATTTGCAGGTTGTTAGACCCTGTATGGCATAATGATAACATATCCAAGACTGCTACCCATTTAGCAAAGTACTGCCTGGTGTGCATGATGCACAATCCTGGGAAAGGTACGACTACACCACCCCGAAATTTTGCACCACCTACATTCCCCTTTGAGGTCCTCCAGCTTGACTACATTGAATTAGGTAGAGTCAATAATTTGAAGTACATGTTGGTAGTTGTCTGTGCGTTCAGTAAATGGGTTGAGGCTTACCCCACTAAAGAGAACACAGCCCTAGCGACGGCAAAGGTACTCCTGAAGGAGTTCTTTCCTCGCTTTGGTTACCCCGTTTGATCTGGAGTGATAACGGAAGTCATTTTAATGCCAGGGTCATACAGCTAATATGCGATGGTCTGCACATACAGCAGAGGTTTCATGTTCCAAACCATCCGCAGTCAGCAGGTCTGGTTGAGAAATACAATGGTACTATCAAACTGAAGTTGGCAAAGATTCAGGAGACGACCGGGTTAAAGTGGCCAGATGCTTTAACATTGGCTCTTTTATCGAAAAGGACAACAGCACATTCCAGAACAGGATTGTCACCCTAAAAGGTCGTGTTCGGGTGCCCGGCAAATATCTGGGGCGACCCGCGACCTCGTTAGTTTTCTGAGATAGAGTACCCCCTATTGACAGACTACCTCTATCAATTAACTGAAAGCTTGCGTTCTATACACCAACAGATTCACGAAAGCCTTCCATCTGTACCTGAGGGGACCAGACATGAGATACATTCTGGGGATTTCGTCCTGGTCAAGCGATTCCAGCAGAAGAAAAGTCTGGAGCCTCGCTGGACGCGACCTGTCCAGGTCCTCCTCGCTACCTGCACAGCCGTAAAGGTCGACAGCTGAAAGAACTAAATTCACTCCTCACACTACCACAAGATACCCCTGCCCTACGATCAGTGGGTGAGGAATGGAATAGGGGACTCGGAGTTCGAACAAGTTCCTTTTTCAGGAGCCAAGCTCACTTGGACCCAAGCTGACGAAGAGAATGATGAGGTGTTTAATGCGGCGACACTCCCGGAGATCAGAGCTATTGAGTCTGAGCCCTTTTCCACTGGCCCCTCTGAGTCTGAGCCCATTTTTAATGACCCCTCTGTGCCTGGAGTAGCCAGGCACAATTTTGCACCCTCGACGGAGGAATAGTGCACCAAAGGAGAAGTCAGATTAGTCAGGGATGGACTGTGCAAGTTAGGGTGTACTCTGCTGTAGTATTAACGGTGTTAGTTTAGGGCATGGCGAGATTGGTGCACTCTTCTGGCCATTGTACAGGGTAAGTTGAATGTCCTCTCCAGGAGGGGAGTACATTACCCTGTAACATGACATACGGATCCGAGCTAGGACTGAGCAGCTCCGCTGCCAGTGCTCAAGAGCGCCAACGTTGATGAACAACAGGAGCCTGCCAGTGAGGCTCTGACGGACACTGGGAACATTAATTCGCTATCAATTTCCTTACATATCTTTTCTTGTCTCATAATGTATCCGTTTGGTCGACCTATTGAGGAGGAGGAACAGTCATTCGCAGCACTGCGCTTGGAGTGGGGTTGGTCCACAAAGAGTGAAGTAGTTTTTGTGGTGATTGTTGTGAACTTCTTAGTAGCGGTACTTGGAATAATGTTGCTCCTAGACGAGAAATATCCTGTACAGTCTTTGGTTGGTATGACACCCTCTCCACCCGAACACGTGTTTGCCACTTTGGCTCCACATAAGGCAACGCATAGGTTGTCTTACACTGAAAATTTCTTTGTACAAATGTTGCATCAAGTTCATAACATGGCTTACAAAACAAATTGCTGGGTTTGTGGGATGCTTCCCACAGTGACTCACAAAGTTGACAATTTGTTGTCCTTGCCACTGACATATTTAGTAGTTGCGAGGGCTGGTTTGAATTGCTTAGTATGGTGCAACACGATCCCCAGCTCCCTACTTTGGATAAGGCACCTGCTGATTCTCGCACTATGGTACAGAATGTACAATCCCATCATAGGGCTCCTCCCGGAGGACCGACAGGACAAGCGATATTTGGTAAAATGTTTTTAAAGTCTTGTATGAACGCATATAAAACTGTAAAGAACGAGACATAGCTTCAAATGGAAAGGGCTGATTTTCAGGGGTTTAACATTTCTGAGTATTTCCAGTCTGTCCAGGCTCGTAATGTTACAGAAGACCAGCCAATACCAGTGTCGGTGATCAATACAACAGCTAGCTTTTGTATCCAGGGGGCAGGGAAGGTAATGGTGGGGGAGAGTAGATGCAATTCCACATACTAATTAAGAACGACCGATAGTCCGCCCTTAGTTCTGCCCCCCAATGTCTATTTTGTCTGTGGGTCCCAAGCTTATGTATGGCTTCCAAAGGGATGGTCAGGTAGATGATAACTTTCCTTCATCCTTTCCCCCGCGTATGTTGCTCCATCTAATTATCACAATGATCATCAGTTACACGTAGGAGTACTCACTTGTCCCGGGTAAAAAGGGTTATTGACCCGAAGGATGTAGATCAGACAGATACAGCTGCAATTTGAGGATGTTGCAAAGGGCCTTGTCCCCTTCTGAGGCCCTAAAGTCAATAGCCTCTAAATTTGTCAGCTTAATAGGGTTGTTGAGGCAGTTATCAATACGACTGCAGGCATGACGACAAATATAACATTTGAGCTCCAGGCTACGAGGTTGGTAACTTTGCAAAACCGGATGGTGCTAGACGTCATCCTTGCAGATAGGGGAGGGGCCTGTTGCGTCATCGGCAGAAGCTGCTGTGTGTACATACCTGATTACTCCACCAGTGTTTATTCAGCTATCAAGAAATAACATAGGTTATCAGCCGAGATACACCAAGAGACAGGTACTTAGACACTATCAGGGTGGTTCTGGAATTTGTTGATGACATGGGGTTGGAAGAGCCTTATCTTTTTGGTTATAGTTGCTGGTATCTTCTTTACATGTTCCCTCTGCATACACTGTCTCCCGGCCTGTTGTGCAAGTGCTCTGACCCCTAAACGAAAGATGCTCACCAGTGATACTAATGCCATGATCATGATGCAGAATGAAATTGAAGGGTTGATGCAGATCGATGTAGATATTTTCTGAGTATGACATGTTCTTGAAGTCTCTATCCCTGATAATGAGCATGTGGACTGGTCTGAGTACTGATATTCCTTTGTCTATGTGAACAGTGATGTTTCCTACCTTCCCAGTATAAAATAGTTTTTTTAACGCTAAAAGGAGGGTCTTTTGAATTTAATAAAAATGCCTGTTTTGTGTTACTATATGTTGCCTTGCTTAAGTTGGCATTTGCTGCAGCATTTTATATTCAGCAGCCATTTTGAGCCATGATCACAATTAACTGTTCTCTGACTCTGCTAGAAGAAGCTGTGCTGAATCTTATATGCCCCCCAAGGTTGGGCCTCCCTGTACTAATGAATACACTGTTTTTGTTGCTACATACCTTTCTCACAAGATAGAAGCCTTCTCCCACCAGCCTGGCTATGGGCCCAGTCTCAGGATCAAAACTTATTCTTCTGTACCTACATTGTGTAGGTGGTCCCAACTGGAAATTTCCAGTTTGGGCATGTTTTACTGGTCCTGAATCGTACATAATGTTGCACCATGTGTTCTCAAGTCAGTCCTCTCTGCAGCACCCCAAGCGACTGGCCAGATGGGACTCCGCTTAAGTGTAACTGAATAAATCTATGCTTTGTTTGAATTCTCTACTGCCTGACCGACTCTTCATTTGTATGGAAGGCTGAGAGGTGGTCACGAGTAACCCGGGTGACGCTAATCGGGTCAGTTCCTTCAATACACACTTAATCATTGATTGGGAAATCGAAATACCCCGGGACATCAAGGAGCCTACAATACATGTTTTGTGTTCCAGTGGCACTAATTCAACAACAAATGCCAGAGTACGAGAAATTGAAACATCACCTGGTTTGGACAGAATTGTTAATGTGTTTTCCACTGATCATGTCCGCCTACACATGAGCAGGGTTGGACTGGCCTATAGGTCAATCAGGCAGTGCCTAATGGTCTGGACTGACAGATCACTGTGTGGACCGATTTTCTGGCAGTTTGTAGGCCTGTATTATGTTGAGTTCCCTGATATTACCAGAAATATTGCCTGATGCAAGCTCAAATGCAAGCAGTCTTTAATAGCTTGCAAAATACTTATATAGTGTGTCTTTACAAGTTAAAACCTGGCCAGATTTGCAAATCTGGGCCACTTTTTTTTTAGCTGTCTCGTTCGCTAATGGGGGGGGCCACATTTATTTTGGTGTCTAGGCCTATTTTTTGTCCCAGTCCGACGCTGAACATGAGGGGAGTGTGCATGGAAGATATATAACCATGTCACAGATATCTTGCATGTTAATGGCCGGACTGGCCATACAGGGCATTGGGCTTTTCCCTGGGAGGCTGGAAGGGTGGGAGCTGGTTTTGTTTCTTGGGGGCATATTCTGTAGCAGCGCAGCAGTTTTGAAATCACTCGCTGCAGTGTTCCTTGTATAGCCAATAGTTTACAGGCACAAATAAAAGTGTCACGATAACTCTGGTGAATAATGTACCTGCTGGAGACAGATCTGAATTTTGTCTAGTGGCAGTTTTGACTCCTATAAGGTAGCGCAGAGGGTTAGTGTGTCTATTACAAAGCACGTGTACCATGCAGATCACAGAACAGTATTTTATGTGCATAGGTCTGCTTTTGTCACAGAGACCCTTTGATACTGTGCAGCTCATAAGTTACAATCATTATTTAGCACAGTGAGCTATGAAGCGTCTTCAAAGAGCTGAATGCAAACTACAATGGTGCAGGTTAGAAAGTTACTTTCTTTGTGAGTATTTAATTATTCTAATGTTGTTAAAAAAAGTTTGTTTGGTTAGAAATAAATTCTTATTAGTAAAGTCAACCCTAACCACTGTATTACATTCTGAATCCCAAGTCTGTAGTTCTCCAGGCCAAGCACTCATTAAAAATGCCTACCAGTATGGATGACATGAATATTACACCTTGTAGTCTACTTTGCCTTGTGTAACATTTTCTAGACACTGATTTACACATCTATGATTCTTTGTCTCCTTATCTGTGAGTGATGTAAAATGTGCCTACACCATACACTGGTATGAGATGTGCTATAAAGCAACATTAAATATATATGTGAGAAAGGGACTATGGAGAGATCAGGAGCACTGTTGGAGGGTGATAGTGAGGGAATGATTGAAAGGCCCCAGCAAAGATTGTCGCATCCAGGTGCACTGTAAGGTCAGCATTTACAATGCTTTAATAGCTAATACCATTGAATATATAATGAAATATGTGTTGCAGAATGCACCATCGTTGCCCAAATGTTCTTGGGGAGATGGGGGGTGGGACAAACTCTCCATGTAGGGGTCAGGCTTGCTTGCTGCACTTACTATGCACAGAACAGGGGCTGGGCTGACAAGATTTGCTAGTGCTGCATTAAGGTCCAAGTCTGGCACTCTGCATGTTTAAATATTGGAGCACAGTGTGAACCAGAACAAGAGTTAAAATGGCGACAGGTAGCTGCTATTCGTGGCAGTTCTATTTACTGTGGCAAAGACAAGCACCTGCTCAGGAAGGTATCTAACGTTTAGCTGCGCAAGCACCCTCACTGTGTTGCTGTTACATTTAACTGAGAAGTCCAAGTTTGTTTTGGACAGCTTTCCTACCCAGCTAATAGCCTATAAACGTCCAATCTCTATTTGAGTCATGTTAAGTGTTTTATAAAGGAAAATTCACAAAAAATCAGTTCAACAAGCATCTGCTATTGCCATAGCGTTTATCAACATGAACAATGGCAATTAGTCAGGTGCATACCACAACTAGTAAATTAATTGGTAATTAGGACAAGATTGCTAATTCAGTTGTTAAAAGCTTTACAGCACAGTAAAAGGCTCCCCAGAGAAGGCAAAGTAGGGCATGTCATTGCTACTGTCGACTACAATTCGCCTATTAGCAGTGGCGGCTGCTACTTAACGGTAGTGGGAGGGGTCGATCGTGGGAAGTGGGGGAGGAGGAGGGGAGGAGAGAATGAAAAAATATTGCGAACTCATTTACCTGCCTTCCAGCCGCTACCTCTCCATCCTCTTCGCCTACTTCCAGGACTCCAGAGGCAGGAAGGAGGAACTGCAAGCTCCCAGTCTTACAGGCTCCCCTAGCCCAGCACAAAGGTGCTGATAGCAGCATTGTGATTGGTCTGAGAGCCGTGGTTCAACGCTCAGAAAGGGACTGGGAAGCTGGGTCTGTTCTTCACCAATCTGTGCGAAGCAGCCTGGTTGAGAACATGCTAAGGGCGCATGACTGTTTGGCCGGGCCAAGACGGCCAGACGAACCATCATGTGCACTTACAGTCACTGCCAGCCCTGCCTGCACCAGCTAGTTAATGAACGAAATATAAAATGATAATAACAATGTGGAATTATCATTTTATTTTTTCCTTTTTAGCCTGCTCATAGAGCAGTGGGGAGACGCTCCTCCGCCTTAGCGGAGGAGCTGCCCCTGCCTGTTAGCTGGAAAGACATGTTTTAATAGGTTTTCTCAAAAGCCTATTGTTAGAAATGTGGGTCTCTAGTTGGCAGAGGTAGGTACCTTGGTCCAAATAGGGACCCTTCCTTCTAGTCAGGGTAAGGGGGATACACACTTTAGATAATCCCTGCTCACCCCCTGGGTAGCTTGGCACGAGCAGGCCGACATCCCAAAGGCAATATGAAAAGTATTTGTACTCAAAACACGCAGTAATACAGTGATAACACCACAAATGGACACCATACCAGTTTAGAAAAATAAAGTATCTTTATCTAAACTCAACAAGACCAAAATGACAAACATCCAACATACATGTAATAAGAATATGACTTAAAAAGGTTTCAAACAACTTCATGTACTCAACCCCGGAAGCCACGTCGACTGCGCAAGGTTCTCGCCGAACACCACCAACGGGTAGCCACGGGCAGTTCTCGTGCCGACCCAGCCGCAGATCCTTCACCAGCGACAAAGCTCCCACGACCGCCGAAAGCACGCCCGATGCACCCACCACCAAACCTGACTTGCATCCTTGTCAACGTGCGCTCCCTGCACCGACACGCCGTGGAGACCTGGGACCTGATCGACACCATCTCACCCGACGTCGCCTTCTTCACGGAAACCTGGACCAACGCCAACTCCGGCCCCGACATTGCCACTTCCTTCCCCGACGGATACAAGATCCAGAGAAAAGACCGTCTGCACCGCCCAGGAGGAGGACTTGCCATCGCACACAAGACCCCCCTTCGACTCTCCACATCCAACACGAGTGACCCCCACTCCAACACAGAACACCTCCATTTCCAGATCCAGACAAGCCCCAGGACCATGCGACACCCTCATCTACAGACCGCCAGGACCTCGCACCCACCCCGCAACTACCATCGCCGAACTCACCGCACCCCACGCCATCACCTATACGGACTACATTCTACTCGGGGACCTGAACTTCCACCTCAACAACGGCAACAACCCCGACTCCATCACTCCCCTCGACAACCTCGCCAACCTAGGGCTGAAGCAGATCGTCAACACGCCCACCCACAGAGCGGGGCACACCCTCGACCCCATCTTCGCGGGAGGAACAAACATTCGCTTCAGCCAAACCACCCAGCTCCCCAGGACTGACCACCACTGCGTCCACTTCACCTTCAACACCACCACCACCACACCCAAACTCGCCCTGTGCCCGCCACTACGGAACTGGAGCAAGGTCACAGAGGAGCACCTCAACACCACCATCCATCAGAACCCCCCCATCACCACGACAGACACCAACACCGCAGCAAGGGAATTTCATCACTGGGTCTCCTGCTGCACCGACAAGCTCGCACCCCTGCACCCCCCACCAAACAACGCCCTCTGAAAGCCGCCTGGTTCACCACAGAACTTCAAGAAGCCAGATGCTCCTGCAGACGCCTAGAGAAAACCTGGCGAAACCTGAAAACCACGGAAACACAGAACCACAAGGCCACCCTAAAGGAATACCACCAGCGCATAAGAGGCACCAAATGGACCTTCATAAGAGACAAAGTCCAGACCAACGCCAAGGATATGTTCAACGTCATACAGCAGTTCGCAAAACCCACCTGCGAAGCCACGGACGTCACACCTTCCCAGGAACACTGCAATAAACTCAGCTTTTACTTCCATCTCAAGATCAAGGCCCTCTACGACAACTTCAGCGAACCAACGACGAACACCACCCCCCCACCCACCACCGCCAATGAGCCGACCATCACGGCCTAGGATCCCGCTACAATCAAACTCATCACCGTGACCATGAAGAAAACTCACTCTGGAGCCCCAACGGATCCCTGCCCAACGCACATATTCCACAGGGCCGCCACCGTCATCGCACCCGAACTAGGACGCACCATCAATGCCTCCCTTAGTTCAGGCATCTGCTCAGACGACTGGAAACGGGCAGAGGTAAAACCCCTCCTCAAGAAGCCAACGGCCGACCCAACGGACATTAAAAACTACCGGTCCATCTTTCTCCTCCCCTTTGCGGCCAAAGTCACCGAGGGACTCGTAAACGCCCAGCTGACCACCTTCATCGAAGAGAACTCCATCCTGGACGCTTCCCAGTCTGGATACCGCAGCAACCACAGCACCAAGACCGCCCTCCTCGCCGCTACTGACGACATCCGCATGCTACTGTATCAGGGACACACTGCGGCCCTCATCCTTCTAGACCTCTCCGCAGCCTTCGACACCATCTCACATAGCACGCTCGCAGCCAGACTTCACGACGTGGGAATACAAGGAGCTGCCCTTGACTAGATCCAATCCTTCCCCTCCAGCAGAACCCAGAGGATTCGGCTCCCACCCTTCCTCTCCAAACCCACGGAAATCAACTGCGGAGCACCCCAGGGATCATCACTCAGCCCCACGCTCTTCAACATCTACCTGGCCTCCCTCGCCGCCATCGTTAGACAGCACGGGCTTAGCATCGTATCCTACGCCGACGACACCTCATCCTCTCACTCACGAAAAAACCCTAAGACACCAGACTCTGCTTCCAGGAAGGAATGAAGAACGTGGCGGCCTGGATGAAAGACAGCTGCCTGAAGCTCAATTCAGAGAAGACCGAGGTCCTCATCCTCGGACCTCATCCTCGGACTCTGCACCTCCGCCTGGGACAACACCTGGTGGCCCGCCGCCCTCCGGAGCCCACCCACCCCTACAGACCACGCCCGGAACCTCAGCATCATCCTTGACTCCTCCCTCTCCATGAATTGCCAGATCAACGCCGTCGCCTCCACTAGTTTCAGCTGCCTTTGCATCCTCCGCAAGACCTTCAAATGGATCCCCCCAGACTGCCGAAGGACCGTCACCCAGGCACTCATAACCAGCAGAATGGACTACGACAACTCCCTCTATGCCAGAATCAACAAAACTCTTCTACATAAACTCCAAACCATCCAGAACTCCGCAGCCAGACTCGTCCTCAGGACACTGTGTCACGAGCACATGACCCAACACCTACGAGGCCTCCACTGGCTCCCTGTTGAGAAGAGGGTCACTTTCAAACTCCTCACCCATGTCTACAAATCACTCAACAACATTGGACCCAAATACCTCAACAAGAGTGTATCCTTCCACGTACCCAAGAGGAACCTCCGCTCCGCTGACCTCGCCCTGGCAGAGGTCCCCCGCATCCTCAGAAACAGAACCGGTGGCAGAGCTTTCTCCTACATTGCAGCCAAAACCTGGAACGAGCTCCCGGTGAACATCAGACGATCCCCGACCCTGCAAATGTTCAGGAAGGACCTCAAGAACTGGCTCTTCGACTGACCCGGAGCCGCCCGCCCCAGCGCCTTGAGACCCTCGCGAGTGAGTAGCGCGCTATATAAACCCCTGATTGATTGATTGATTGGTCCATAGAAAACTATGGATGCGTGATTTCTCTCAAAGTACCTGTAGTTGCAACAAAATTCACAAGGCCAAACAGCCGCAGAGATGGGAAGCGTCGAAAGACAAAGAGATGTGTCCGTTCATGAGACCCTAGGGAGGAGAGGCGACAGTACACCTGCATGCAGAAATTCAGTCTGTATGGGTAAGTGATGCATCGATTCTGAGACGGTTCTGGTCCATGGGTGATGCGTCAGGAAAACTTGCACACAGGTATGATTTGTGGAAATCCGGGATGCGTAGGCAATCGATGCACCGGAGTCGAGCAGCACTGCGTCGGCTTCTTCAGCGGCAATCCCTTGATGCGTTGATTCTTGCAGCGGTGACAGGCGCTGTGTCGGTTTTAGCAGCGGCACGGCAATGCGCGGAGATTCTTCTCGCAACGCGGTGCTGGGTCGGGAAAACTGCCGCAAGAAGAGCGATGCGCCAATTTTATTGTAGTTGCGTTGCTTTTCCAGGTCTCAACAGCAGAAACAACCTCCAGAGGCCTACCACAGTCACAGGCCCCTCTTGGCAGGTCACAACTCCCAGCAAGGAAGTTCAGGGGAGCTGGGGGTGAAGTCTTTGTGTCCCTGAGACTTCAGAACAGGAGGCCAGCACACACAGGCTTTTGGTGATCTTCCTCAAGCAGAGGACACAGCACACAGCAATGTCCTTTTTCTTTCCTTGGCAGAATTAGCTACTGCAGGCCAACCCCAGACAGCACACAGCAAAGGGGCAGTAATTCTCCTTTAGTTTTTCCAGCTCTTCTCCGTGGCAAAGGTTCCTCTTTGATTCCAGAAATGATCTAAAGTTCTGAGGTTTTAGGTCAAATACTTATATCCCAAAATGCCTTTGTTCTCTTTGTGCAAGGGTCTCTGAGCTCAGCCAGACCAGTTCTGTCCTCAATGGTGCAGTATGACCACATGGGGTAGAGACAGCATTGTGCAAGACAGACAGGCCCCATTCAGGTGCAAGGGAATTTCCTCCCACTACTCTAAATTCAGCCCAGCCCTATTCAGCTCAGCTCTGAGTCATCCAGGAAGGGCCAGGCACACCTCAAACCACCCAGCCCCCCCCCAGTGGCTGGCTGGGGATGTGCATTCACTGTAGTCACTCCAAAACCAGACAGTCAATACACAAACAGGCAGAGGCACACAGAATGGTTAAACAAGAAAATGTCTACTTTCTAAAAGTGGCAATTTTCATAAACAATTTAAAAACCATCTTTACTAAAAGATGTGTTATTAAATTCTGAGTTCAGAGAACCTAAACTTTATTTCTCAATCTTGTTCCAATGGGAAGTTATATTTATACGATGTTATAATAAACTCCCAATCTATCCTAGGGGGCAAGATAGACTTTCGATTCACACACACCAGTACATGTCCTACCTTTCACATACACTGCACCCTGCCTAGTGGGATACCTTGTGCCTAACATAGGGGTGTCTTACATGTAGAAAAAGGGACGGTTAGGGCCTGGCAAGTGGGTGCACTTGCCAAGTTGACATGGCAGTTAACAACTGCGCACAGACACTGTGGTGGCAGGCCTGAATTACCTTTTCAGAGCTACTCCTGTGGGTGGCACAATCAGAGATGGAGGCCCACTAGTAGCATTTGATTTACAGTCCCTGGCACACTTCAGTGCACTTTACTAGGGGCTTACCAGTAAACCAAACATGTCAATCAGGGAGAAACAATTGTAACAACAATTTACACAGGGAGCACTTGCACTTTGACACTGATCAACAGTGGCAAAGTCCCAAAGCATCTAAGCCATCAAAAAGAAAATCCAGCACAGCATCAAAAATACAGGAGGTAGAGGCAAAACGTCAGGGGAAATCACGCTAAAGATGCCAAGTCAAACAACTATGAATAAAAACCTACCTCTTTTAAGAGCACAAAAATTGGCATACTTGGAATACAAGGACTGTACGTCAATTCAAAATTCAAGTATGTATATTTTCAGATTCTGTACCAACCATAGTTAAATACTTAGAGAAGTAAGAGTAATGAAAAACAGACTCAGTGGAGTTTCAATTAAAACTACACCCCTTCTGACTTCCTTAAGGAAAGACTGAAACAGCTGTTCCATGATTCGATAAAGTTGGAAGCTCAGAATTAATCATTTTCAGCAGATCCCGGGAATTAGTCTCACTGTTCATGTTCAAGATACTACATAAATCAATTGCTTTTTTTTAATGGACAAAACATATATTTAAACACTTTTAAATTAAATAAATCCTAATGTTATACTTAGTAAATGAAAATAACAATTCAAGGTTTGACACTGTCAAAACGATATTTTGAAAGACTACTTTTTCAAATAAAGGACTGCAAACAGCATGTAATGCCTAAAACTTCTTAGTAGTTTGTCAGGGTGTATACCACTGTTAGTGTCCGTTAGCAGTAGGTTCCAAGATCACAAGGGCAGCTGCCACAAATGCAGAGACTCGCAGAATCTTCGGTGGTCATGTATTAGCTGAGAAGCAAGTCATGCCCTATGCACCACCAGTGGTTGGTCAACTGCAGACCACGAACCATGAGTCTCGTCACAGGTGTACTATGCTTCTGAAAGGAGAGATGCAAGAGGTAGAAAGTACCCAGCAGCAGCGGTCCAAGCAGGTAAGAGCTGTGGGACCCGGTTGGGGTGGGGGATTCGACAGATGACCACGAGGAAAAATGAAATAAATAAATAATTTTTCCTCATCGTCGGTCAAAATCCCCCAACCCGGCCCCACCGCCCCACTGCACTTACCGGCTGCTGCTGGAACCCAACTATGAGAAGGACGTCAGATGGATACTTGAATAAGACAGGTGGTGCAGAATACAACCGAGAAGAGAGGGAATGGTTCATTGACAAGTGACAAGACCCCACAGGAGACTTAACAGAAACTGTATGTGCCACACATGGTATTGACTGTTTTGCTAAGGTGCAGATGTGAAACGTGGAAAGAAGGAGATGAGGCAAAAGGCTAGGCTGCAACATCAGGCATTTTGCAGTATAGGCAATTTTAGTGTGACACACGGAAGTGGATAGTTAGAGGCTTGTAGGAAGTGCTAAGTTGAAAATCTCAATCACCTGCTGATAGTGTTGCATTAGTACAATGGTGCTATCAAATATATATAATTGTGGTAATATATGGGATCTCACCTCCCTATCACACCATTGTAATGGTCTTGATTACCTTCTCATAGGGTGCTCTGTCTTGGTTTAGAGTCCCTTCGCCTTAAATGCCAGCTAACATCTGCCCAACACCCATAAGTGTCACTTAAGATCCTATAAGGTGACACTCTGCACTTTGCATTTCTACAATGAGCTAGAACAGGTCCCAGGATTCAACAATATTGTTGAATTCACACTTACAGTTTGCTATTAAAGGCCGGCAGCAGTTCCCAGTGAACGTCGGTTCTCAGGTTTGAATTACCTGCAGCAGACGGTTAGAGAAGCAGAGCTGCTCTGGTGGAAAAGCTGTTCCTAAGACAGTTTTGGTATTCTGAAATTCAAAATCTAATACTATTAATAGGCTATTGTTAAGACGAGAGAAAATACTACTTCTATTAACAAATGTAGTCAAAGTACGCCTAAAGGGCTAAACTTTGGTTACCGAATGCACTACATTTTCAACGTACTGGTCCAACAGTTTTTTTAAATCAGGCAAAATATACATTTTACATCAGTTACCTGAAGATGTCTACATTTCAACTGAACTAGGCAGCGCGTTGATGTTTCTCTTCTGTCATATGAAGATCTTCTTCCTTGACTGTGTCACATTAATAACCCAGTGAGCTATGAAGCCAATGGATCACCTGTAGCTCCGGTGCTGCCACAATTATTTTTTTTCTTCCCTGGATGCTTCTAGCCTTCCTGTTATCAGTATTTCCCCCTTAGGATGAATTACTCTGGCTCAAATATTGGGCAGGTCATGTCTGAAACTCATGAGTGATCAAGACTGCCTTGATCAAGAAAGGACATTTTGCTGTTTTGGGCCGCTCAGCAGCATGTGACCCCGTGTATCAAGCAGTACTCTTGAAACAACTCGGGATGGTACTTGTGGTTCAAAACGCATCGCTTCCACCTGGTCAGGATGGATTGCTCTTATTGGCCACAAAGCCACTATCCTTCAGTATGCCCCATGGTTCAACAATGGCCCTGATGCGCCTCAATCTTTATACAGAGCCAGGGGGTGATCTATTAAAGGAAGTTGGACATCAGTGTCCAACATTAAGCAGAATACACTGACATTCCTGCAGACTTAGTTAAAAAATGATCTTCTGTTGCAGAAGGACTGCTTCTAAAGATTTAGAAGTGCAAAGCGAATCATTGCTTGAAGTGCAATGTTTCTAAAACTAACCTATGCTGATTTTGGGAGAAAACTGGAGGCAGCAGGGGGAAGTCAACAGTGTCACTCTACCTCTGGCCGTATCTGTGAAATGCTTGAGTTTCAATTGAGATTCTCGTTAACTATTACACTTCACCTCAATCCATATGTTCAGACCAGAAAAGACCAGAGGTTTTCATTGTACTCAATCGAGGCCTTTCTTACAGCAATTCATTTTCATCTAGCTGTCGAGACTGCTGTGACTTAGCAGACTGATGCTGGAACTGCCGTACTCGTGGGACTGCTACAAATCCCTCCGGCTCTGCTGAAAGTAGCTCTTCATAATACAGTCACGCTAGTTGTGGCTGTCAAGAAATTCTATGGCCGCTACCTCAGTGCTGCAACAGCTGCACCACCTCCTTACAGTGGTCCAGCTCAAAGCTACGGTTGGCTGCCTGATGCTCAGGTAATATGCCTGGGCTTTTTGCATTGCAAGGCCTCCACGCATAAACTCCCTCTGGTCCTACCTGTGGAGTGAGGAGTAAGGATCAACTTTGCCTGGAGGTTGCTATGTTTTCTAAGATCTCAACCATTGGGAATTCCCTTTTTCGGGACATGCTGTTAGTACTTGAACTCATTTCCCCTAGCCCGAAAGCTCTCTCTGGCTGATCTTTTTTCTTGCACGCGCTCACAGAAAAAGTGGCTGTGGAATGCTTTTTGATTTATTCCTTCGTCCATTTGGAATTTATTTTATTACTTAATTAGCTAATCACTGTACACATCTCGTTATTTCCATGGCTGCAGAGCACCTTGGCACATTTCTCCTGCCCTGTTCTTGCTGGAGAAGAGATATAAATATAAATAAATATAAGACCTGCTAAAATGCAGGGGAAACTCCAAGCTTGGTGGTCAGACAGAAAAAATACATTATCTTCTATGTGAGTTTTCTCTGCCGTTGGGTATGCCAGCCAGAGTCGCTCAGTAAGTTAGATGTTATTTCAATATCTGATATCCACAAAATCTCTGAGTCTTTATCTTAGAATGTTGTTCTTAGGACCCGTGGGAAGAAGGTGCTGGCCCATACTCTAAAGTACTGATGTTTTTAACAAGCACTTTTCACACGTCTGTATCAACAGGAGCATGCCTGCCAGATCCCCATTAGCTTAAACCCTTAATGAAATACAGATATACTGTTGCTAGTCATATGGTATTAAAGTACAGCCAGAGAAATAAATAGTTGTCTATGTTTAAGATCATACTCTGGAACATGGTCTTAAGAAGAGGAATCTATACAACAATTCAGATTCCAGGAAATGTTCCTTACTGCGCCGCTACCTTGTTATCATGTTTCATCTTACCTTTGATGTATGTTTCTGAACTGGAAAACCTGCAAGGGAGTTCTGCAGCGCTAGCAAATCTATGTAGGTGAAGCAATACATCTCGGCGGTGCTTTCCAATACCACTGTACTGAACACGAGTGCTATAAATAAGCTAATTTCATCAATAATACATTAAGGCTGCACTTGGCGGGACCCTTACGAACAGATGTACAGTAGACGATACACAGATTTTCAATATAGCAAATACTTTCCGGCACAGGTCTAGCCCGTTATTGGTATGTTAAGAGTCACACTAAACAATACACCACAATCAAGTTATGCATTTCCGGGGAAAACTGCTAACACGGGGAAAGGTCAGCTAATATTCACAGTCTTTAAACCTGAAAAAGAAAAAGGATGTCCTCCTATGCAAGCACATACTTTAATGCACACGTTACTTCCACCTTATAGGTAGACACAAACACTTTTAAAAAGAATTACAGTAAAAACTGTGGTTTCTACACAGTGTAGTTGCCACACTTGCTGCGCACACACTCTGTAGCTTCCATTCTACAGATCTATCCAGGTCTTAGATTTATCTCACCAATAGATGTTCATGCAAAATACATATGGTCAAGTGAGGTAGAAAGGCACACAACACAACAAGAAGGGAGGGATCCGTAGAAACTTGTGCAAGCCTGGCAAAAGCGCACCATCCACCAAACACCCATGGCACAAACAGAAGCAGAGAATTGGTACCGGACGATAGAAGAAGCCACTCATTTATCTCTCCCTGAATAATTCAAAATGATGGAGATCCTTGGTCCATCAGTGGTTGAAGACGCACCTCGGCAAACATCTACATCTACATCTACATCTACATCACCCAGGGTCTATGGTGTACTGGAACAATGCATTACAGAGTAGTGCATGCATGGTTTATGCACATGCTGGAGGTGCATGTGCCTGAGAGTGGTACAGTACCTGAAGGATGTAGAGCTATGCAGCGTGTGCAGGATAAGTGCCATTGCTTGGTGTATGTGTACTTATGAGTGGTACAATACATGAAGAGTGCAGCGCATGCAGGATAAGTGCAAGTGCTTGGGTGTATGTGTTCCTGCAAGTGGTAAAGTACATAAAGGATACAGTGCTTAACACTGCAGTGCGCCCATGTTGAAAACAAGTGCTGAATGTATGTATGCCTCTGAATGGAACAGTAAGTGGAGGAAACAGTACTGTGTGTGCATGATGTACACATAGACTGGGTGTATAGCCATGTGAGGATAGTATAATACACAGAGGGTCCTGGGTTCTATGTTGGGAAATCCAGGACCACATGGAGAGGAGGTATAAAGATTCTCCCACAAACAGATTTGTGGATTGCTGCATTCTTCTAAGCTGGGTAGGACACACACAGGAGAGGGGAGGGCCCGGACTCCCCTGTACACTTCAAAGGGTGACAGAAAATACAAGGAATGGGCCTGAGCACATCTCAGGACAGAGATCGGGCTGATAAGAGATTTATAAAGAGTAACTTTTTAATGCACACATCACTAAGGCTGACACCCAGGTGTGAACTCTAGTCACTTCCATTGCCTGTGTTGTGGGACTATCAGCGTTGGAGACATGCCTGCTGTTACAGACTGCTTTTGAATAGGAGAAGGGAGCAGGGGAGTGGACATTTCAAAAGAAGCAGAACCCCAACATAAAACCTCAAAAACTCAGACCCTAAACCACATTTAGAGTCTGGAAATAGACTATAAAAAGAGGAGTTCAAGACCCCAAAAACTGTAATCTGCCCAGCAGCCAGACAGGCGGGTGAGGAGGGGAAGCTCTGCAGGACTGCTACCTGTGTGCCTGTGACCAGGACTGGGAACTAAGGCCTGCTAGTTTCCCTGCTGGGTGAGAGGACATCACTCAGGGAATTCAAGACCACCTGCCCAGGAGCACCAGCGCCTGCCTGCATGCAAAGATATCCAGCATATGCATTTAACATGCAGACACTGCCGAGCACTGTATCTTTAAGTACTGAGCCACTTCCAGGTACATATACACCCATCACATACATTTAACATGCATGCACTGTACAACACTACATCCTTCATGTATTGTACCACTCATAGGCGCACATGCATTCATGATGCACACACTGCTCAGTGCTGCATTATCCCTGCTTTGCACCCTTTCCAGGCACACATACACCCAGTGAAGATACACCACTTCTGCGCGTCGCGGCTCTTCACATGTAACCAATGTAGGCCAAGGTTGAGTTAAGTATGCAGCAGAGAACCTTGAAACGTGAGTGAGCCTGTAGGCCTCGCTCCAGTGACACAGGTTAACAAGGACCTGATCACTCCTACTAACCACTAAATGATAAGCTGTCACCACTGCTCTTGTGCTGCTTAACTCCTGGTGAAAGCAGTAGACTTCCACCACTACGAGGGAAGCAATTTGGGCACCTCTAAATGTCCAGCAAGGCCGCAAACCATTAGACAGACCTCTCTCGTGGCGCACACGCATGATCCGTGTTTGCCTATGACAATAAAAATCTGCGTTAGGGATCCAGACATCAGTACAGTTGGGCACTCAGGACAGGGCCGCACGTCCATTACCATACAGAGGACTTTTCCATCCCAACTGAGAGGATGCCAGGGCATCATCAAACTAAAAAACAAAACATTGGCTGATAGCAAAAATATCTCTGGCCTCAAAATGACACATTGTCGTGTCGATCTGACACTGAATGGAACTACTTTGCTTGTGAAAATGCTCCTTATGTAAGCGCAGAATGACATCACTTCACAGTAAAGTTAGCCAGCGGCAGAATTGGTCTAACCCACTGCCTCATGCCGTAGTGGATGAAAGAAATACATGAAAGACACAATAACAGTTCAACGGATGATTAGGACTGGCTGAAAGCACCTACAAGTAAGTATTTATAGCTAGAATTGTATTAAAATCAAAATGTCTTGGCTTACACAGACTTATAAATCAGACAACCAAACTAGACACACTCACACCATCATATATGCCAAGTCCCTGGACAACAATGATTCTAGCCTTACCCAAAGCGGAAGCCAAAATAAAAGCCCAGATGGTTTGCATTAGCAAAGTCTTGTATGGTCCACAGTGAAAGTGTCACACATTAAAGGGGATCTTACAGAGCTCCTTCACTTATCCCATGCAGGCCGTGTTCCATGAGGCCCACACCTACCTTATGACTAGGAAAATCGACAATAACCACAGCTCCATCATCTACTGGAATCTAATTTGGCTACGCCTTAGAGTTTCCATCAAGTCACTCTGATTAGATATAAAGCTATACAAATCAGTACAGCAACTACCTGCCTGAAATATGCTTAATCTACGGCTACACCATTATCTCACAGCATCAAAATGAGCCCAATAGTCAAGGAAAGAGAAACAAGACATGAAGAGAGGCCTCTTCATCTATGCTCCCAATCTATCAACCACTCCACCACAGAAGGCATCTAATACAGTCACCCTTGCTTCTCACCTTCCAGATGGAACAAGCAACCCTTGATTTTTTAACACCTGCTCGCATCTCCCTAACCTGAGATTGCCGTGGCAATCAGCTCTATCGCAAACGTTTGCATTTTTTTGTTATTTGCATTATTTTTGTCTTGAATAGCGTTTTTAAATAACCAGTCATTGTTTGCGTCACTTGTATGTGTTGGCTGATATACAAAATTTGTGAAAATAAAATGAAGTAGAACACAGCAGAGATAGTGGTTTTAGGGTAAACCCATACCTATCAAGAGTTTATCCATAATGCAAATCAGCGATGATTTGGTCACTTCTCTTTCTATATTTGGAATCTATCAGGCACATGCATCAAGCACAAAACCGGTCGCAAACGGGCAGATTCTCAGAATCTGCCCCTTTGCGACCGGTATTTTTGCATTTGGGATGCATCATCCCAAATGCACAAATCGCTATTTAAGGAATCTCAAAATAGCGATTCCTTAAATAGCGATTGCATTTAAGGAATCCCTAATTGAGATTCCTTAAATGCAATGCATTACAGTTTTAAAAATAGCGATTTCGCTATTAGCGTGAGCAAATTACCATGAAGCTGGACTTCCTGGTAATTTGCGAAAACTGAGAAAAATGCACTTATTTGCATTTTTCTAAGTTTCATGTTGCACACACACATGCCCTTAGAGCATGTGTGTATGCAACATATGTGCAGAGTTGACATACATGGGTGCAATGGGGTGTCATTTTGACACCCTTGCACCATCGAAATTGCGGGAGCAATTTGCGAGTACCTACTGGTACTCGCAAATTGCTCCCGCAATCTCCAATTCATTCCTATGGGCCTGGAGGCCCATAGGAATGAATGGGAAGACATTCCTTAATTGCGACTCGCAATTTGCTAGTCGCAATTAAGGAATTTGTGGGAATCGCTATTTCTTTAGCGATTCCTACATGCATAGGGTTTTGCTATTCCTTAATTGCGATTCCTTAATAATCGCAATTAAGGAATCGCAAAACCCTATGATGATGCATGTGCCTGTTAGTTTATTAATTGCTTGCAAAACATTTCATAAGTCGTACAATTTTATGTGCTCCATGGCTGCCATTCTTTTAAGTGGCTAAGTACTTAAACAAGGCAGTAAGAGCGGGCCTAGGATAATTGAGAAAAAAAGTTCATCGCTTGAATTACAATAGGCCCTTAGTTTTTTTACAGCATTATGAAAAAAAATGGCAATTGCTTTAACTTTTCAAATATATTTATAACTGAATACACTACATCACTCAGTAACATCCCACTGAGGAAATTTTCATCTTATCTCATGCTGCGGCCAGTCAAAAATAAGGGCCTTATTACAATGCCGGTCAGACTGCCTGTCCGACCGCTGCGGTCTGATTCTGACCGATGAGGCTGGGAAAGCTCTGCTACAGAAACTGGCAGACATATAATGGGCTTGTTAGAAATAGAAGGCTAATAACATCTTTCATTTACTTGTTTTTGACAGCTACTGATGCAAATAAAATGTGATCATGGCTACGGTTTTATCAAGACTTTCCCTGATCAAAGAAACAATCAAGTTACTTACCTTCGGTTCATATCAAACCCGAAGCCCTACACCCATAGGGACGCGATAAAACCTGTGATTTGCACATCGAACGCATGGCATGCTTTGGCAAGTAGGGCAAATAAGCTACCGGTATATGCCCCAGCGCTCCCAGCTTGCGAGACATCCCAAGTTATCAGTAACGCAAGAGAAAAAGATGCTGTCCCTGCTAGAAGAAATGAAAATAAACACTATGAAAGACATTTTTCCAAATGGTAGATTTTAACAAAGAGACGACCCGTCACTAAGCACACACAACACGTCGTTGAAGGTCTTTGCCCATATGCGACTGCAAGCAGCGATTAGGGAACTCTACAACACTTACCCGGCGGAGCCGCCAACGTTTAAGACGCTACAGGTCCTATTAGTAGCGCCGACCAAGCAGAACTTAGTCACCCGTCTATACAAAACGGCGCAATCATAGCACAGCGAAATAGACACTAGATCTCTAGCAAAGTGGGAGGCGCTGCTAGGAGAAAAGATAGAGGAGAAGGACTGGGAATACAGTTGCATACAATTACAACTACTGACGTCAAATTGTAACCTTAGTATAATACACTTTAAATTTCTTCATCAATTTTACTATACACCGATCCAACTTCACAGATATGGCCTAAGACAGCATGATAGGTGCCACAGATGCAATGCAATGAAAGCTGACTTCCTACACCTGGCATGGGCATGCCCCACGATACATAATTATTGGCAAGAGGTGATGGAGGCGATAACCAAAATGCTGACGGAGCAGGTCCCAAATACGCCCCTGATATGTTTGTTGGGGATATATATATTGAAACTTTTGAGGAGGCGAAAGTTCCTAGCGGTAGCACTATTACTTGCAAAAAGGCGGTTAGCTATTAGGTGGGGTAGTAAGCGACCCCCCCAGATTAAAGGATTGGCTCACGGATATGGCATATTGCAGGGAAACCATGGAGACGTATTCAGAGGAACTACTTCCACTGTCGAGGCCTCGAGATTTTTGGGAGCCACTGAAACAATATCTCTTGAACATGCAGGTAAACACTGTAGATATATAAAAAGGGGGAACTATACGGGCACAAACGACACTTGGGTGTAGCCTCTACTGCTCGTTGTTGGCTCGGGGGGATGGCTGCTCACATCCTGGAGTATCAAACACTTCACTACTCTATTTCACAGTGGCGAACTGATAATTATGGGGTTAGGATTAAGGATGGCACGCAAGGATGACAGGAACACTCTGGGGCAGCTGGGAATTGTATAATTCTGTCAAAGGTTTGTCAATGATCATTGAATGTTTGTTTTGATTTGCTCTGATGGAACATAGTACAACTTAGAAACATGGTATATATGTCTTGTAACTGTCGTGAGGACCGAATAAAGTTTTCCGCAGCTAAGAAATATCCTACCCTTCAGGTTTACACAGAAGAACAATTCTTTTTGCTTCGTTATCTTTCAAGAGCTAAATCTATAGATACGTTTTGTTCAAAGAACTGAGTTACACGTGTATGACACTAAACCAATCTGACACTTTAGAAGATAACTTTCGGGTACACGTTCGGCGGATCGATTTTGTTCCTTGAAAAGATGTGTGTGTATGTGTGTGTGTGTGTGTGTATGTGTATATGTATGTGTGTATATATACATATATATATAATGCGATCATCACTGCAAATAAAGAGTACGAGTGACTTTAAAAAAAAAAAAAAGTTAAGTTCCTTCGGTAACACTCTTTCTAATGTATAATCTATCTAACGGCAGATTCCTCACCTTAGATTAGTGCTAGGTGCCAGACTGTATCCGAAAACTGTTCAAAGCAGTACTCCTGCTTGCCGCTTGACAAGTGCCATGGAGGTCCACGCTGGCCTTGTTGTGCCCCAAAGTGAGAGAACGAAGCCCGGATAAGCACCACCCCTGTGTACAGATGTCAGTTTCCTGGTAGGCTTTTTCAGCGCCCTCAGACACAAATCATAAAACATTTGGAGGTACAGTGTACAGATTTCTAATTTGGGACCTGTTTAGATGGTAAGAGGAAACCACTTCACAGAACATGAAAGTGGGAGAGCAGTGAGGAATTTCCTATTCGTTGGAGATTCAATCAAAAAAAGCATTTCCAAAGGTAAGTAACGTGTTCTTCAGATGGATATTTCTAGCTACAGATTACTCACATTTAGAATAGGTACCAAAGTGGTGGAACTGTGGAATGGGCTCAGACCAAAAAAGTCCTGATGTATCCAATAGGTGAAATGCCCTGATAGTCAAGGCAGTAGTGAATCATTAACATGTGCACTGATGACCATGCCATTGCTAGACATGTGCCAAAACAGTAGTGTCAGCTTTAGCCACGGTGGACTGGGGCCTCAGCCCTTCAGGAGGCTGCTTTTTAGTCATTGCGCAGCAGATCTTAATGCAGATGACTATCCACACTGACAGAGCCCTTTTGTGTACTGCCTTAACATTCTCTGCCCCTAGGGAACCCCACAAAAAGGCTGATCATCCACCCAATGGTCCTTGGTGTAATCAATGTAAAAGGTTACAGCTCTTTTCGGGTCCAGATCATAGAGTCTCCCCCCTTTTTTTAGGGGTGTGTTGAGGCAGAGAACATTGGGATGGTGATGATTGCCCAAAATGAAAAGGAGTTACTTTTTTTTATACAAGGCAGTCCTGTTACTCAGCACCAGTTTCTCCCGAAAGAAAATGGGAGTTTCGCTGTTGCATTAAAACAGCCTGCAGCTCACTCGTGACGAGCTGAAGAAATCATAATTAGGAAAATATTTTTTAAGGGGCAGATCAACAAGCAGCTGTGCAACGGACCAAAGGAACCAATGAATAATCATTAATAGTAAGTAAATTGTATTGCACAGTTAAATAAAACCATTACAAACATCCATCTAATTACACATTTTCATACTAAAAGTACATATCTTAACTCATTGCCATTGTGCGGGTTCAAGAGTAAAAAAACACCATTAAATAAGAAAGATAAAAGCTTTTAAAATGCGGCTAATGATTCATGGGCGTAAATTTAGCCTGATCGCTGTCCGGGTTCACTTCTTAAAGTACAAAATTAGCAGCGGGGGGTCTTTAACCTGCCGAAAGTTGATAAAGGAGTGTGCAGAGAAAAGTGCCATCTGCGCGTGTGACTTGAGACCGACAGCGAAGCAGCCTGGAAAACATTAGGCAGACTGTTTTGTTAATCAAAGCCTGTATTCTCGAATGAGTTGGGGTCTGTGTGCGTAGAGTTGCATCAAGATCTATAATCAATAGAGACCAGGCGCTGGTTAGTTCGTACTTACTTAGTACAGCAAAGTGCATGATGTGCTTAGTGTGCAAATATTTGACCTTCCTAAGGCTCACGGTAAATTAGACGTAATTTAAGTTAAACATTAAAGGTAGAGGGGGAGCTATTATTGGCCTGTGATTAGCAGCATGGGCTGGCCATTCAGCCTCTTAGTCGAGTGATAAGCAGCAATCTGGCTCGGACAGCCGGCAACGATGTGCGGGTGGACCGGGAAAAGTGCTTAGTGCAAGAGCGACTTAATGAATGAGTGCAGGGCATCTGGGGTTGGCCCGCCACAGGGCCTGTCTTCATCATTTCGATACAGCAAATAGTTTACAACCTATAAGCCAATACAGTAGTAAAACTGATGCATTCCTAAGAGACCATAAAAGGATACAAAAGACTGATTGTACAAAAGGCGGCGGTATCAAGGAGGCAGCTGAGCCCTACTAGCTGGTTTGCAGGTTCATTGCCGCTGCGTCCGCGACTTTGCGTCCCAGGACCGAGTTCAGCAGTAGGGGCAGACTTGCAAGCGAGACCCTCAGCCACTCCTGGTTGTTTGGACCTTTCGAGGTGCGCGATGTGTGCAGATTGCCAGCACTGGAGTTCTTGGTAAGGTGGAAGAGCAAGCGTAGTCCTTCTTGATGAGGGTCACAGTGGTAGGTTCCGCACTGCGTCTGGGGTGATGTTATCTACTAAAACTTTTTTCCCGTTTGTTGATGTAGGTTTCCGTAGCTGCTAAAACTTTTACCAGACGGCAGCTCAGTTGGACGTCGTCACCGAGGAAGCTTGCCAGCACCGCTTGCCTGCAGGAGCGTATATGTTTCTTGTTGAAAAGCGGTCTCAAGAGGGTCCGGCGCTCCTGTATTAGTTCCCGGCATTTGGTGATTAGGTACGCTGTGTTCTCTTTGACATCCCCACAGAGTCAGCAAATTGCTGGCTTCGGATGGCATAGCCACAGCGGCAAGTGGTATGCGGAGGACAACAATCCTAGACGGAATCTCAAGAACTTCTCTTTCATGTTTTTGTAGTAGCTGGTGTGTAGATATGCTTGGGGCGAGGGTTTGGTGTAGGACTGTACAGTGAGCCAGCCGTGTGCGTGCTTTGCCAGGGAGGCTTTGTTTTGCAAGAGGGATTCTTTCTTGACCATGTCATTTACTACTTTTTTTTAACTTGCGTAAGGCCCTGGTTGTTCCCATAGTTGCCGTAGCCCCAGCTGGTTAAGAGCGGCCTCCAGGTAGAGTCTGGCGGGGCACGCTTCTTTGGCTTGCAGTTCTTTCCACAGAAGGGCGTTTAGAATTTCCGGTTCTCATCTTCTGATTTTGTGCCAACTTTTGATAAATGTGACATCTCTTCTCTTTGTAGCCCAAATTCTAGCCTCATTTGTGAAAGGGATATATATTGCGGCAGGCCAAAGATCATTGGCAGTGCTCTCGCTATAGTACTGTCTAATGTGTCAGCGTCCCTCCCTCTCATAACTTCACTACCGTAGGTGATAGATGGTATTAATTTTGCCTGGATCACCCTTATCAGAGGGAGGAAGCTTAGGCCAGAGATCTTGTTTTTAGGTTCCTTAATGCCACTGCTGTCATTATACCTCTTTTATTTATGGCCTCGCGTTGGGGCGCGTAATTGCCTTTGTTATCAATGATAACCCCCAAATATTTGTATTCTAGTACGGTCTCCAGCTTGCGCAATGCCAAGTACCAGTTTGTTGTTTTTGTTTTATGGGTGTTGAGAAACATGACTTTGTTTTTTTCTTGATTGATACTAAGTTGGTTTCCGAATATCGGGACGTGATGTCCAGCAGACGCTGTAGGCCTACGGGGGTCCGGCTGATAAGTACCAAGTCATCCGCCTAAAACAGATCATTAATAGTGCCCACTACATGGTGCCTTGCCTCTGATCCACAGGTGGTAACCCAACTAGAGGCCCCTGTGGATCTTTGGGGCCCAAACGCACCCCAGAGGGAGGAGGAAACACCCACAATATGCAGTATCACCTCCTTAAAGGCCTCGACCTGCTGGAGCATTGCCAATGGCCAGAGGAACTTGGGGCACATTGGACTCAATTGTGGAATCAGCTCCTCTATTGATGATCAGAAGCAAGATTGAATGACACTCTGACATCCTTGCTACTTCCCTTTAGAGAAGAGTGACAGGATGAGGTTGAGGCCTTCTTAATTTTCTAGTTTTTTGATTTGGACTTCGAATTACCAGATGACTTTGACCGAGAACAATAGCTGTCATTGGGACGGCCTTGATAGCGGGAGTGGGTCCACACCCTCGGCTTGGACAGGATTGGGACTTATGCAAGGTCCATGACTTCTTCCTATGTTTGGTGAGAAACAGAATCCTTCATGGTCCCAGACTGCCTTCAAGTGTAGGAGAGCACACTTATCACATGAGTTGTGCCTCGAGCCTAAACCCCAAAGGCACACCTCGTACATGAACTTTAATACGTCTGTTTGTTACAGCTCCAGCATGATTTGGACCTTGTAGTTTTAGGTGGGGACATCGTTCCATTGCACACTGAAAATTGATTTGAAAAATCATCAATACTGAAGAAAGAGGGAGCAGCGCTCCAGATCCACGTTTGATGGAGCGAAAAGAATGCCACTGACATCAGCAAGCAGAGGAGGCACTGATATGCGGCTGCAACTCTTCGTCACTTCCAGGGCGAAACAAAGCCAACATGAAGCCGCACAGCCCCACATAGCTGTGCACGGGAGTACTGCTTTGAAGAGTTTCTGGATCCAATCCGGTACCTGGGGAATATTTTAGAGGAATCTGCAGATAGTTTTATCCATCACATTCTTGTGCACTGCACACCATTTTGCATTTTAACATATGTTCGACCTGTGCAGCGCAGGGTAAACGAATGCGTCTGCGTGCCTGAGTGGGCGTATGCATGCATGCACTGAAAAATATTCTTTTTGGGTGTACGTGGCAATTTATTTAGGAGTGTTCTACCAACTACTGAAGTGGAAATTGGGTTTTTCGGCGACATGAATAGTTTGTTGTTCTAACACTGTATAAGGTATTGTTCTTAGTTTTCGCTTCGGTCACTACTGTTCTCTGGCACACAAACTCTAGGACCTCCTAGGGCTAAACTAGTTCAAGAGGATAAGTGTTTGCTGCTTGCATTTGCTGGTGAACTGGAGGCCGTAAATTTCAATTCCAGCAAGAACTAAAACTTTCATTCTTTTGTGGTAGATACAACACGCAGCCACTGCATACAAATAATAATTATAACTGCTAATTAAAGAGTATTTACTGCTTTTATTTGAGAAGGTGTGCTACCTTTATTGGCTTTTATTCTCTGTTTGTCGGACCCTGTTTCTCCTGGAAAACATCTGCACGAGTATCTGGGGCATTTATTAAATCTTCCATTCAACAGGGCTCTAGTACATTCATTTGGAAGAGATGACCTCGCCATTCTACATAGTGTAAAATCCCTTCCTAAACTTCTAAACTAAATAGTTCTTTATATCTCTCTAGTATGCATAGGAGAGTGTGAGGCCTGGTTTGTGCTAGGCTTAGGGCACTACTCACCACCTATTCCGTACAGGTACTGCCAATAGAGCCTGTGACTTTGTTCTCATTGCATTCAGCATACTCATTTCCAATACTCTCTTATGAGCCGTTTTCTCCAGAGAAAGTCTCTTATTCCTGAGTATTTTATCTCTGAAACCTTTCTATCTTGTCCGGCTGCTTTTTCAGTCTCCTCAGCAAGCATGCGTATCTGTTGAAACTCTAATATGAACTAGAAGATGTCCACATGGAGGCTTTCAGTAATCGAAGGGGAACAAGTTGTGGGTCTATGTTGGTTATCTACAGTCTCATCTTTCCACTTCTATTTTTGGGAGTCCTTTAATGTCCCCTCGACACTCCCATGACAAGCAAGTTTCTTTGCAGTCTAAAAGGGTCGATGTTTCTGCTTTCTAGTACATTGAGTCAATGGGGAGTCATATTTCTTTGTAAAGCAAACAGGTCAAATTGAGCTCCACTTTCAAAAATGTTGTATGGCCACTTTGGTGTTCGTGGAAGGGCTCTTTACATAACATAATGGTGAAATGCACAATCATTTAAAAAATGTAGATGGGCATGACCAACAAAATATTGGCAATCACTGAGGAGTCTAGGCATCTGTCAATGAAAATATTTATGCACAAACTCAATCAATCAATCAGCATTTGTGGAGCACGGCACTGTCACCCCTGGGGGTATCTGGGTGCCGGGGTGCGAGGTATCCGTCGAAAAACAGTTCTTGAGGAAACGGGCCCTACAATGAGGTGCAAGCAATGCAACCCACCCACGAAAGGAGGGATATAGAGAATTTTTGAACTTATAATACTTAGAATCATTAGCTTGAGGATGAGCTATCACAAACATTTTGAGAAAATATGGGGCACACTAAACAAGTACGGACACACGGGGTAGAGATCGAGCCTCAAGTATATGAAAAAAGATAAGTCACTGCTTACAAGGTCTTTCAGAAATATAGGTGCATGCAGCAATGGCTTTTCTAAAGAGTGATACAAAAACTTGTTTTTGACTGAATCAGTTAGACCTTCCATTTAATATGGCAGAACAATGAAAAATGTAAACAAAAATAAATAAGAGCTTGCAGTGACACAGATGTCGGATGATGCAAAAAAGCCTCAGGAGTAAGAGGGTGCATCCATTAGACTAAATATGGCTAGTGGGTCTAAGAAGAGAGTTCCTCATGATCGGTCCTGAAAATACCATTTTGCTCAAAAGTGAAAAATACTTTAGCAGGCAAACGTCACAGGCGAAGTTCAAATATGGGTTCATTGTTTCAAAATAGTTATACAAGAGCTGAACAGAAAGTCTGTGGAGAGCAAAATGCATACAGCCTGATCAGGCAATGCTAGAGGCAAATAAGAATCAAACTTTATATTGAACCATAAATTGCACTTGGCTGATTTTGCAAAAAAGAAAGCAGGCACATGGCTTTTTATGCGTTTCTTTTCTGGCAATTCTGGTGATTTATGGGTTGTGTAGTTGCTGCTAAGGATGATAATCAACAAGTACAGGTAAATGTTCAGCTTCTATTTTGTCTGAGTACAGCACTTTGCTAGAATGATTCTACACTTTAAGACGTTCTTCTGCTATTTACCTAGTATATCCTCTGGACTGAGTTGGTGGACCCCCTCCCCGCGCCCGA
The DNA here is from genome assembly GCF_964204655.1 of Triturus cristatus. Lineage (NCBI taxonomy): Eukaryota > Metazoa > Chordata > Amphibia > Caudata > Salamandridae > Triturus > Triturus cristatus. Next base: position 987,500,597 of record NC_140589.1, on the reverse strand, counting down.
ATTCCTCACAGCTCAAAGAAGCTTGCAAATCTGGTACCACGCTTTGTTTCTTTAGGAATTCCAGGTTCTTGTTCTCCTAGTAAGGCAGCCACGTGTTTCCAGTGATTGGTAGGAAATCACACTTTTCTATAGGGCTCATTGGGATATAGTCAGACAAACGCTGGATGCAATCTGCAGTCCAGCAAAAACTACAATCAGCATGAGAGCTCTTGGCAGTATGATAATAAAACGTTAAAGTATTTCCTGAAAAAGCTTTAAAAATGCTATACCCAACTGTATTTTGATTCACAGCTTTATGTACATAAATAAGACTTCCGAAGGCATACTCACTAAATGAAGAATTCTGCTTACTAAAACTAGGAATGTCTTTATCAGAGTCTTATATGTTCTGATCCCTGAAACAAGACTACTAAAAGACTCAATGCCACGGTTCACTCTAGTGTTATAAGAAGCCAAGGATACGAAATTACCACTGAAATAAAAATGGCGCTCTGTAATGTATGTGGGATGGATTCAAACATAGTAAATAACTATATCGGGCAATTCAGTGCCATGAGTGAAACAGCTAAAAGTGTTCCGACTGAGATACAACTGTGCCAAATCTGCAAAAATATTTTTTTCTAATCCTTAAAGAGTTAAAAATCTGCGTCAATTGATAATACAGTGCATCATTAACATCACTATGAAAATATTTTTCATGAATAAAAGTGAGAAAATGTATGGAGATATTATGATTCAGAAATAGTTAAGTGCTGAAACAATATCCACTCCCTTAAATAGAATAAATAAGATTATTAATTTTACTTTACATTTACTTTCAAATACCCTAGCTGTGGAAAACGTGTAATATTTTACTTGGCATAAGCGACAGCCATTTTGACTGTGGTGTCCCTTTAAGTTCCCTTCGTAATTTTCCCGTCCTCTGCTGCTCATCTTTTTCTGCCTGTGCTATCAATTTTAGTTGACTTCCTGACTCAGCTAAAAGCAATGTACGTGCTTGTAGCTGCCAGTGCACCTGGTCATAGATGTTCACTGTCAATCATTTACTGCTGCCATAAGCATTACTGCTCCCCCTTCCACTTTGCTGACCATGTGGTTTTTCATCTGTCCTTGTTTGATGATAAGTATTTCTAAAACGTATTCTTCCTATTTCTGTTCACATGCTTACACTGCACAAAACCTGTATATAAGACCTGTGTTGTGCTAATTCAATGTACTACCTCCAGGCAGCACTTGAGAGTGTTGTGTGGACGTGGTCCCACTCATGAGTGATTAATAAACTTGTTATTTATTTCCAGCTTCAGTGCCGATCTCTATTTTGTTGGTCTCTGGACCCGTGGACAAAAGGGTGACCCTGCACCAGTGTACCCCTAAAAAGGTACATTTCAACCCAGCCAATCAAAGACAATTGAATACTTTCTCCGTTAGACCACCTGCAAACACTCAGTCTCTTCAAGGATTGCAAACAATCTCAAGCACACCATGATTCCCTACTTTTCTCGGTCTACAAACAGCCTCTATCATTTAAGGAGAAATAAACTCTTTAGCAAACTGTCACTGGATGAAGGGCTGGTTGTTAGGGTCTTCAAATCGGTAGTTGTTATTCTTGACTCTTCACTGTGTTATCTTTGGATTCCTCTGACTGGAGTAACTACTGCCCTATTTCTAACTACCTATTTCCTTATGAGCTGGTATGGGCAGATACCAACCAAATTCAAAAACATCTGGAATTTACATTAATCAAGAAGCCAGATGAGTTGCATTTTTTGTTCTATCATGAGGATGCCGGCAAACTGTTTCTCCGAGACTTGTTAGCTACACCCAATCATTCAATACTCCCACATTGATTGAAGAATCTAGAAATGAAGCGCACAGTGCAATAATTGATAGAATATTTCTCACAAATATTTCCAGCACACGTTTGTCTCCAATTTGGAGCTCTCCAAGAACCTACAATATTACCACTTTTTTAATGTCTATGTTATAGCAATAGCAGGTCTAATCATGTTGTTCACTTTTCATTCATAAATTGTGGCATTAACACACAGATTGTCACTAGGTCTGGGTGGTGAACTCCGCTCCGCTCGCGGAGTTTGCAGAGTTTTCCGCACTCCGCGTTACACGGAGTTCCGAAAAACTCTGCTTCGCGTTGCAGAACTGAGTTTTTTCCTTGCTTGCGTTGGTCAATGTCAAGTTGGCGAGCGCGAGCGAGGAAAATCCACCTCCCGGCAAGATATTTCCTCATTCGCGGTCTTCAACATCAAGTTGGCGAGCGCGAGTGTGGAAAATCAACCTCCCGGCGAGATTTCTCAACGCGGGTGGTCAGATTTCTCATTGCGAGTGGTCTCTTATGCTCGCAACCGCTCGCGTTGAGAAAGCTGCCGCTCGAGTAAAAATCTACTTGAGTGGCAGAAAAGAAGCAGCGCCTGCTTGCGCTGTGCATGATGATATTCGCGATGATTGCACAGTGCAGGCAAGCACCTGGCACTGACAATCACTGTGAAATGCATTTATCTAAAGAAACTCTGCCGCTCGCAGAGCTCCACGTAGCGCGGCGGTGTTTTTTGTGCACTTCACGGAGTTCTGCTACGCGGAACTTCACCCTGGCTTAATTGTCACTGAGAATAAGTATTTTCCCTGACTCAACGTTCAATCGATGCCTTCTAGATTTTTACTAATGGAAGTGCCATAATTTTTTTAATACAATGCAACAAAGTCTGAAATCTTAATTGTTGTTGATGCTCCTACGGACATCCAAGGAAGATGGCCAATGTAGGTCTTTATCTCAACAGTAACAGTTAAGAACTGGATACCTTCATCAATACCGTTGCGTGCAACCCAAGTTACACAAAAAAGTTAAAGCCAAATCTTTTTTCATTTGTCGTCTGAAAAAAATGTTGCTTTGCCTGGAAAAACCCCAACACTACTGGAAAGTTAAAGAATTAGTTATCTATAGACTGAACCATGCCAATGGCATATATTTAAGCATTCCGGCCTATGATATGAAAAGACCTCATGGATTGCAGGATATGGCATCCGCACTGCTTGAAGAACAAGTATCGCTCAAGTTCTACAGAACCTATATCATTATCCATTCAAGAAGTAAATAGACTTTAAAATCCAATGTACACAAGATCACAACTGTTCCATGCACACTTTAAAACTAAAACTGCATGTGCACGCAGTAGTCATATCTACATACGTGGTCTCATTTATAATACCTTTATGTGAGCACCGAGAAGAGAAATTTTCCTTCAAATGGAAACACAAGATTAAAGAAAAAATGTAGTGTCCCCACTACTCAACACAAGTCCAGAAACAGTTTATAGACAAGTAAAATATATGTGGTATAGGTAAAATGTAAATGGGTTTTCTTACACTGTTTATTTTGACTTTTTATCACACATAGGGGAGGCTGTGACCCTCGAGGCTGAGTTACTACAGCTTTAAGGAAGGCAGTCATTTGCTCTGTAAGCCTTGCAAGTTGGAAGAAAGTTGCCAATCCTGCCCTCTATCTTGCAAGTTGCAACACTGTAAACTGATGGCAATTGCTGCCTTGTCCTTAATTCTTCAATTTGAAAATCTTAAGGAAGACTTCTGCTGAACTCGCAATCATCACAGCTGATGCCAAGTTTCTGCAGATATGAGACAATCTTTAAATATGTCTGATATTTTGAACAGGAGTCAATGTTTGGTATAGTAAGGGGGCGTTTGAAAGGAAGGGCTTTTCGCCACTCTTTTTCAGCATTTTACTGGGAGACATTGATGACAGATCTTCATGAGTACCCTTTCCTAGGGGAATTAAGACTAATAGCGTGATTTCTCACAGCAAAGCATGTTAACACCAGGCAAACACAATGTAGACAATAAGCATCCTTTTTCTGCACCCCCATAAAAAAAACACACACACACACAAAGACGAGATTCTGAGGCTGCCTCTGACATCCCGGGTGGTTGTAAAATCTATGTTGGGCTTGAGTAGAGCAGAATCTCCACAAAGAGTAGCTGGAAACCCCTACAGATTGTTTTCCCAGCTCGCCTAGTTTTCCACCGTGTGATATCCGCTCTTCTCCATATGACCGTGTCAAGAGAGCTGATACTGTGTGACACATTGTGGCACCTTGGGAGTTAGTATGTCTGAATCAATCTAGGAGGAAAACGGGGCTACCTAATATGGCACGTGAATCAACACTAAGTTCCTGTCCCCTGTACCCGTAGTGGCCAGCTTCTAGCGCCTGCCCAGAAGTGGCACTGTAAGATTACTATCCCTATGCACCTGTTTCTCTACAATAATCATAGAATTTCCAAAGTAGAATACTGCTGAGCACTGCAGTCCATTCTTGTAAACTTTTTTCGCCGAAAAATAACCAAGTTTTTGTCGTTCTGCAAACAGTCACCCCATGACACTGCGACATCAACACATTTTTCGCAGCTGCCAATGAAAGACTTTTATTTCCACTTCCTATGACACAATAGGCAGACAATGGCTCATCAGCTAATTGGGCCTTTCTCAATCCAGTCTGTAACCTGGAGGCTACAGCTGGCCTGCCGTGCAATGATAGACAGCCTCTGGGCGTGTGCGCCAGCCTCCTCCTGAAACCCTACCCAAGGAACGCACAGCAGTCTAAGAATTAGATTTTTTTTATCAGAAAGGCCCTGCAGACGTCAAGGAAACTTTTAGTCAACCACACAGCATGCATTCACCCAAAGGAAAGATGTGGAGCCATATAGGTTAAAACCATATTTCCAACGATTTCTAGCCTGACCTCTGACATTACCAATATAACTTATGCAGAAGATGATATGCTGCTAATGCATACAAATAAAAAAAGCTTGCTAAGTAACTGGTCTTTTTTCACTCAAGCCTCTTTATACAAACATATTACTTATTCGGACTGCAAAGCTTTTAGCAAAGCTCAGCTGACGTCATTATTCACACGTTTGTATTTTGTTGTAACAGGAGCTCATGCTCGGAGATCCAAAGAGGTCCAAACGTGCTCGAGGTTGCCTCACAGTTTGGGCAAGACTACTCTATTGGAATGGGGTCAGATAGTCGAAAAGTCGAAACCAAACTCAAATGCAGTGGTGTGAAGGTTCAGATTAGGCACACCATAACATAGTAGCAAGAAAGATAGCGCGTTCCGCCATAGTTCTTAATTTGCATATAAAGAACAATACTTTAAAGGGAATGTTTCCCTCAAAAATATCCCAGAATACCCAGCATATAACATAAATTATGTCATGTCTTTCTAAATTCAACAGCTCAAGTTAACAGCTGCCATCTTGCTCCCTCCTCCTTATTCCCTGATACATTTCAAGTGGGAAGAGGCACATAATAAAATGTTGGGGAACTGGTACGCGTGCACCGCATAGAGTAACTGTACTGTGGTACAGGTGGCAGCCCAAGTGGTCCAGCAGAAAGGGGCTGTGGCACCTAACAATAGCTAAGCATCAAAATAACCATCAATCTTCTTTTCATCACACCAACTTGTGTTCTTAGGGAACCACAAATGACAATTGGAAAAGAAAAAAAAATCAGTAACAGCTAAAAAAACATAGAAGCATGCACTGAATTAAGGAAACAACGGGTACAACAAATCATTGTTGCTGCTTACAAAAACCTCTGATTAAACAAAACCAGTATGAATAGCCCTGCTTAGATCATTGGTATATTCAGTGTTACGTGATCAAAAAGCCAATTTATAATTTACTTCTCATGTGCATCTTCAACACAAACATGCATTTCCCCTAAATCATTACACTATCCTACAGCACAATATACTAAAACTAGCTACAAACAAAAGATATTTTCCTACTTTGGTAAAATTAGGAGTGCTATGGTGCATGTGCAATTGCCAAAGAAAGTCACTCAAAGAGGTCTCCACAAGTGGAGTGATCTATGCAGCATTCCTGAGACTCTAGAGGAGTGGTTCTTAACCTGTGGTCCCGAAATCTTGGTGGTCCACGAGGCCTCTTTAGGGAGGGGGGAGGTTAATTAAATATTATCAAAATAAATACATTTAAGGTAATAAAGTATATACAAAGAAGAATGATCGAAATTGGAAAACGTTTTTAAATTTGTTTGTGAATTAAATTAAATGTTCTAATATATGGGAAATTTGTTTGGTGTATACATATTTTGGTGTATTGTTTAGAGGTACAAATAATAGAAATTGCCTACGCTGAGGGTCCCCAGCTTCCAATACAATAATGACTCCGTCGGGGTCCACGCATTCCAGTAATGATTCAGTGCGGGTGTACGCAGTCAAAATGTTGAGAACCGACGTTCTGACGTCCTTTGGTAGGAACTCGGGTCTCGTCATCAATTGGAGTAAATCGTATTTGTATGTTCTGAGCGGCGAGGTTCCGCCTGTCCCGCGAACGTGCTCGATCCAGATTGCCCAGCAGGGCTTTGTGTACCTGGGGAGCTTTATCTCCACTGACTCCACCCTGCGGTATGAGAGAAACCTGCTCCCCCCATTGGCGCGCTTGCGGCGGGATGTTGCGGGCTGGCGGAAGCTGCCGCTCTCCCTCGTTGGGCGCGCCGCTTTGTTTAAAATGATGTCTCTCCCCCGGTTCCTCTATGCTTTGCAGAATACCCTTGATTGGGTACCGGCCAGTTACTTTCGGGAGGTTGAAAGCCTCCAACGATCATTGCTGTGGGATGGTAGGCCGCGCATAGCGATTGCTAAGTTGACGCTTCCGTGGTACGACGGGGGTATTGCGCTTCCGGACATTCGACGCTATTATTGGGCCACCCAGTTGAGCGCGATTAATCATGGTTTCTATGGTCCGGCTCTAAGCCCCGGTTATGCCATGGACCGATGGTTGCTGCGCGGCGGTAATTATCATAGAGCGCTGTACTCTCGGGCGCTGGACTCGTCCCTCACGGGGCCCACGGGGGTGGCGGTGCGCGTGTGGAGGTTGGCGACTGACTCGTTGGGCTGGAAGGATAGGCTCACCCTAGCTACCCCGTTGTTTGAATCTGACAGATTGGGGAAGCTCTGGCATACGAAAGGTTTTGATAAATGGGACTTGATTGGAATCTCCAGGGTTGGAGATTTGCTGAGTAAGGGGAGGGTGAAGTCCTTTGAAGAGCTGCAGCAGGAGTATGAGTTGGGGAAATCCGAGTTCTTCCGCTACGTTCAAGTGCGTCATGCCCTGCGATCAGTTCTCGTAGACGGAGAGAAGGTGCCTGAGTCCTCTCCATTGGAAGATCGGATCCTCGACGGCCATATGCCGGAGAGTACGATTTCTCTCATATATAAGAAATTGATAAACGTTCGGGCGGACCTGCTGTTGGGGCTGAGGGACCAGTGGACTAGGGACGGGCTCGAACTGGATGACGAGGATTGTCAGTCTGCGGTCTCCTCTCCTAAGGAGGTCGCGATCCCATCACGACTGAGGCTGGTGCAGCTCAAAATACTCCACAGAACCTATGTCACGGGGCCTAGGCTGGTTCGTATGGGATTCTCGGAGGAGGGTTTATGTAGGAGAGGATGCGGGATGGTGGGTACCTTTATGCATATCATTTGGGAATGTGGCGTTATCAGGGAATTCTGGAGGAGAGTCCATACGGTGATGGGGGAGGTGACGGGCATTGTTATGCAGCCGGAGGCTCGGTGCTGTCTCCTGAATGTTTGGGGGCCTACCGATCACGATGTGGGACAGACCCAGTGGGTGACCCTGGGTAATATGGTGGCTAAGCGAGACATCGCGCGCCTGTGGGGCTCAGCGGCTCCCCCCACATTGACTGCGTGGAAAGAAAACATGGACTGGAGTATGCTGAGGGAAAAGACAGTATATTGTGCTAGAGGGCGCCCCCGGAAGTCGCATGCCATTTGGGGGAGGTGGAACCAGTATAGCGGTGGCATATGTCTTGCCCCCGATTTGGATCTCCCCGATGAACAGCTCTCTCCTTAACATTCTTTCCAGCATCTGTATATGTATCTGATTGATAATTGACTTTTTGGGCCTCTGCTTTTCCCCCCTTTTTCCTCTTAGCACAGAGTTGTGACTGTTAGACGACGGGGGTCTGCTCTCCCCTGAGGGGCAATCACCAGTGGTTTTCAGTGTTATTCGCCTTGCTGGGGTTTTGTGTGAGTTTGTATTTATTTAAAATAGAACCTTTTTTTGATTCTCCTCTATGCACTGTGGACGTTTCCTTGTTTGCTTTCTCAAAGCTGCCGAACCTCCGGGAAGTCGGCTAAATAGCTGTGTCCATGTTTTCAAGAATAAAGGTTTTTAAAAAAAAAACAAAAAAAAATGTTGAGAACCACTGCCCTAGAGAATCCACCTTCTGCTAACTCGAATCTATTTCCCTTCCCCACTCAAGACATGGGCCTAAAAACTCTAATAACTCCAATCCGGCCCCCTCCAGTCCTTCATCTATTTCATAGCAGCATTAGATGCCACAGCCCATTCCATTTAACCTCGTCTACCTTTTATTGGTTTCGAAAAGCAATTTCAGACGCTCAGCTCCACATCATACCATGTAAATTACCTCCCTGGCCAGAAATACAAAATCTAAATAGTTTGCTCGAGGCTTTGTAAAAGCGCTCCATTGATTGATATAGTGCTATATATATTAAGTTCCATTGCAGTTTAAAATGAAATTGAAGACTGTGATAAAAATTCTAATGATTTGTTTGACTCAATATGCAATAAACTAGACTGAGCTCATCTTTTACAATACCTGTGAGGGGTTAGGGCAGCAGCCTGCATCCCAAGTAGACCTACATTGTTTTCTTATTCATAGTATAGTGAAAATATAGCAGGACGCGGAAAAGTGTTTTGCGGAAATCTGAACTCTCTGGAACGGAATAGTAATTTTGTGTAGCTGGGTTCTGTCCTGCAATGAGAGCTCTGGAACCGCCAATGAGCAATAAAAAATACTTTGAGGCGCACTGAGATGGGTTAAATTAAGTTAGAAGTGTAAGTGCGCATTTTGGAAAAATTGCAACTTGTTCCTTACTGGGAAAAGTCTTTCTAGCTTTTTAGAGGCACAGTTTGCAGCCTGGTGCACGACCAGGTGGTTTGGAGTGTTAGGGGTGAAGCTTGAAGGACACAGACTCCTATGAGACAAACTATCTCCCGGGCCTGTGGGCGATGGAGTTCGGAGTAAGATTAGCAGTGACCAAATCAACATTCTTAAAGATCAACAAAAGTGATAAATAGAAATGCTTGGATCAATTTTAACCACCTGCAATTACTCTGGGAGCATTCCATTTAATTGTTTTTACGTCATATGTGCCACTACAGATGGAGACCAACCACTCAGAAATCAGTAGAGTCCAACCTGCAAAGCCACGTCTTTGTTGAACAATCCTTAATTCAGTTCAAACTCATACCTCATACGTAAAGCACACTTTGAATGCCTGTGGCACAGCATGTGTGGGACGGAAGTGATCTAGAACGACATGTGGACGTCCCTTTAGGGACACAACTCGTTTGCACTGTGGGTTGAGAGAGGAGAGGTTCTAAGGCTGGGCAACTGAGCATGGATAGTCGGGGTGGACGCACATGCAGTATGGAAAAAGAGAGGAGAAAACTGAAAAAAATGTTTGGGGAATTGGAGATGTGCATACTGTCCTTGCATACTGTCCTTGTGGGGAAATGGAGGGGAAATGGAGGGGATAGAAGGAAAAAGTTGCTTGTGTAGGGTAACATTTTGTTTTTTGCCAACATGCAGGCATAAGTATTTTATGATGCTGCCAAATCAACACACCAACATAATCATACTTTTAGTTTTTTACCATATCTCCGCCCGTCTGTTTTAGGATGGTCCTGAGAAATTGTTTACCACGAAAAAGAAAACACCTGCATTTGTTAACTTCATTTCAAATTTGTAGCTAGTCTCCCTTTGAAGTTTTCCGAATACCTCCACTTGCCTGTATGAAAATAAAGGGCGAAATCTCAAGACTACCGAGTGTTACCTCCCAATGCTGTCATTTCAACCATGGCCACATGCCTATTTCATATGATCCCTCTTGCATACATGCCAACAGACCTGATTGAGCAGTGGCGGCTCCTCCACAGCAGAGGAGCGTCACCCCACTTAAATGCCCCCCAAATCCCCAGAGATGAAAACTAAAATGGTAATTGATTACCATTTTTTTTTCATACTTCCGTCTTGAACTGAGTGTAGGGGCGGGGCCTGCTGAGTGACAGCAGGGAGGAGTGGTGGGCAGAGGGCTGCATTTGCGCTTGTTCAAAGTGCGCATGTTTCTTTGGCTGGCCATCTTGTGACGGCCAGCCAGACATGCACACTTTAAACCTCTCAAGCCAGCTGTCTTAAGACAGCCAGGTTGAGAACCAGTGCAGGCATCCTGCACCCTCTGAGTGCAGAGAGAGGCCACTCCCACCAATCAGGGCACTGCCTGCATACTGGTTAACAGCATGCGAGCAGGCCAGGATTGCATACTGGTTAACAGCATGTGAGCAAGCCAGGATTGGTTGACGGAGTCTGCTGGGCTTGCACTGCAGTCCCAGCAGAATTGGTCAGAGTGAGGAGCATATCGTCAGTCGGGATCAGGTAAGTGTTTTTTTTTATTTCTTTTTTTATTTTCTTTGCCCGCCTCCCTCCCTCAGTAGATGCCAGCCGCCACTATGATTGAGGCACAAGACTCAAGCTCAAAATGGCTCTAATTTAGCAGTCTCTTACATAAAATTGCCTTTACTTCAATGTATTTGAATGGAGAAAATAAACTCTCTCGTTCTAGTTTGAAAATGTTGGCATGTATGCTCTAGCCATAGTTACTAACAGTCCTAAGCTAACCGAATGTCACCAAACTCAAGTCACCTGAATTTTTGTAAGAGCTTCGCAAGGCCTTTTTTTCTAATTTCCAGGCCTGTGATTCTGCCCTGACTGGAGCTGGATCATGCCACCTCTGCCACCTTCTCCTAGTTTGTTTCTTATGTAAACTGCAACGTGAACACAGAGAACAGACTGGCATTGCAGGGAAGGGGGAGGGGCAGAGTCCATGTAGAGATACAACACCAGCTGATAAGTAACCTTTCTGTTCATTTTTCTTAAAGGAAAAATATACTCATCTGTCTCCGCAAAGCTGCTTCATGTACTGTCCACCACTTACCACTGTCATGCTAATATGTTTTGTTTGGTCATGTTACAATTGTCATAAAAAAGAGACTATAGAAATAGAGGGAGATAGCAAAATGTAGTTATGCATTCTTTAGTTTTTGTAAAATAAAATATGGTACTGTTGGAGTGAACGATGCGCGGAAGAGGACTAAAAAGGAAGCCAACATTTTAGAACAGGAAAGTGGGAGATCTAGAAAATAAAATTGGGGGAACATATTCTCCCCATTGACTTCTATTGAAGCAGTGGCAATTTCAGGCGGGAGACAGCTAAACTAAAGCCTTCAAAAATCAGAAGTCGCCATTAGATTCGGGTCTATTGGCATGTGTGGGCTAACTACCCATGCACATTTCCTGGCCTTTTCGAAAACCTGGCTTTTTACTACACAGTAATTATTCCTTTCCCTGGCCATTTCATATCTCTGCTATTCCAGCGCCAAGGTGCCTCGATAACAGAGCGCTTTACAAACTTTTACTTACTTACTTACCCACACATGGTGCGAAAACAAAAACACATGGGACAGAATGGCTTGCTGACCGTGCTGGCTGCCTTCCCCTGAATGGTTAAAAATGAATTCGCATTTCTACATCACACTCTACGGCGGTGTCCTCCCTTCAGTGTTCAATAGGGTTACCACCTTTCAAAGAGAAAAGTACTGCCCATTTGTTGTTGCTTTAAGAGTCTGCAAAGACTCGGATGTGATACTAAATATGACTTAAAAATAAATGTATGTATTCATTTGTAGCATGACTTTTCTGTCTTTTTTACTTGAAGTATGTCATGGGTCATTAACAAAGCTCCACAACGCATTTAAAAGTGTTTGCAGTTTATATTTCCTTTTTGAAGTATGTACAGATATGGGCTAAAAACACCAGCTTTAGGTGATTTTGCTTATTTTTGTACCAACTGGGTATTAAAATACTGGTGGTGCCGGTAAAAAAAATCGCTTAGGTGGCAACTCTAGTGTCGAACCGTGGGACCCGTCTAGCCGTTCTACGGCTCGCTCACAACGAGATTCACCCACTACTAGGATCCAATACTTGATGATATATTCACAAGACGAGTTAAACACCAAGGCTAAGGAGGGGGAAATTAATATTCAGGCCAAGCAACTCCTTGATTTTGCAGGTGCACTAATCTTAGGCTTCATGGTTTACGAAACTACAACACATTTATTATTTATTCATTTTACTAGTTAACCATTTATAATATGCTGCTTTTCGAGTTACTCCCTCCATATATGGATTTATCTTACAGCACCACCAATAAAACTGTGGCCTGCCTCATGCTTATTGTGCAATGGCAATACTATACATCATGATTGACTGTCACAATCAACCAATGGTTGCGAGCGAATTGCTAATACTGCCAAGTCATTCTATACAGATTACATGATCTCTGTGAAAAAACTAAGCTGTCGATAGCAACAATAACAAGCATTGGAAAAGCAACAGTTCTCCGTCATTGTTTTGGAGCCAGTGCAGATGCTGTGCAGCATGGCTAAAACTAATTTTTTAAAAGCGTTATGATGTGGCCAGCTTTTCTAAAACGCATTGTTGCTGGCTGCGCCACAACACTTTGTTTGTTATTTTGAGCCATTTGCTCCACATCCCCCTTCGCCTTTCTTCTCCCCACCCACATCCTTCTCTCCTGCTCTCTCTCCCTCTGTGTTGCTTCGAACCCCCAACCCACTCACTTCTCTGCTGGAGTAAAACAAACAAGCACAGGAGTGGGTTCAGGGATGAGGAGACACGCATGGAGCCAGAACAGGAGAGAAGGACATGGGGTAAGAACAGGCGAAAGGGGATGGAGAGCACAAGGACAACGGAAAGTGGCCAGGATGGGCTGGGGAAAGTGTTACATTGATGAAGTACTCTAGCAGGTATGTAATCCAGGAGTCGTAGGTATAATTTAGTAGGTTTATTAGTAATAAGATAGATGGTAAAGAAGGCCCCACCGGGAGCAGCATCCAGCTGCTCAGCCCATCTCACTCAAACTGACCACACTTCAAACCATGCATTCACGAACATTCCGATGACATTACACACACAGGCTGAGCAGCAGGGAGAAGGAGAAGGCAAGAATATAACACATCTCCCTCCTTTAAAACAATGAAAACAAAAGAATACAAGAGAACATTAACACAGTAAGCCCTGACGATGACAAGGTCTGGATTTCAAATAAGCATAAACAAGAATGTATGAATGACTATAAATAAAATTTTGAAATGGCAATACAGCACAATGTAAGAACTCAAACAGTGGAGAATAAGTAAAAATGGTATGATTAATAGCATCACGCCCAAATAACAAAACACCATACACACTAAATTCAAAAGAAAGATAGGACGTCACATCTCGCACAAAACATGAAGAGGCACAATATCACCTAGCACGAAACCAATGCAAAAACAATACAATCCAACAATTCAATGCAGAAGCCTCACATGACAACTCATCCGACAATAACCAATGCAAAAACATCACATGACAATACAATACAACAATTCAAAGCAGAAACCCCACATGACGACTTATCCGACAATAACCAAATGCAAAAACATCATATGACAATACAATTCAACAGATCAATCTGACACACATAATCTCACATAACCACCATCCGACATCACAAACCAAAAATACCCAAAATATCACAAATCATGCCAGTTGGCCAGACCAGCACAAAAAGCGATAAACCGGGAACCGAAGCTAAAAAAAATGGCGCCCCAAAGAATAACAAAGACAGGAACGCAGCATTTCTAAACTAAGCAACACGCAGCATGGGGTATAAGACTCCTCAAAACACGTAGGTTAAATGACTATTCAACATACACCAAGGAAAAACACACTTTAAAAGGTACTTGACACCCAACGCACGGGGTACGCGACTCCCCGAAACGCACGCTTAGGCAAAACACACATCACACTTTAAAAGGTATCTGACCCCCAACACACGGGGTACATGACTCCCCGAAACGCACGCCTAGGCAAAACACATATCAAATTAAATGCCTTTTCAAACATATACCAAGGCAAAACACACTTTAAAGGGTACATGACTCCCCAGCGCTCGGGGTACATGACTCCCCGAAAAGCACGCCTAGGCAAAACACATACCACACTTTAAAGGGCATCTGACCCCCAACACACGGGGTACATGACTCCCGAAGCGCGCGCCTAGACAAAACACATATCAAGTTAAATGACTTCTCAAAGATATACTAAGGCAAAACACACTTTAAAGGGTACATGACTCCCCAGCGCTCGGGGTACATGACTCCCCGAAACGCAAGCCTAGGCAAAATACATAACACACTTTAAAGGGTAACTGACACCCAACGCCCGGGGTATATGACTTCCTGAATGCACGCCTAGGCCAAACACATTTCAAAGGGGTACATAACTCCCCTACATAACGTACTCAAGTTACAACACACACCACAGGATTCATGATTCCCCAGCACTCGGGGTACATGACTTCCCGACACGCACACCCAAAATAAAACAGAATAAAGACAATGTGCCCAGCCAAATGCAGATGCCCACGCTAACCAATTGAACAAAGCGCGTACCTCATGGTACTAGGTAATTAAACAGTGCCAGTGTTGTTACAGATCTGCACTAACGCATAACCTAAAAAATACTCAACATGCATATCACAGTGGCTACCAAAACCTAACATGTATTTGGTGATTGATCAAACCCACAGCCAAAACAAGATATAATCAAGTTCACATTAAATAGCTCTTGCAAGACTTTACCACATACAATATACATTAACAGTGCATATTTTACTCTTTGTTTTGGACCGTAACTATAAACATAATAAACTAAAATAACAGAAAGTAGTCACTGTTGTCGTCGCTGAAAAAGTTGCTCGAATAAAATCCCCACCAGTAAAACAAGTTGAAACAAGGAGAAGACAAGAATATAACAGAAAGCACATATACAATGCAGGGTGGGTAAGAGGGGTTGGGGATAAGCACAAGGACAAGATTACAAAAATTGTAGTAAATATACCACTAATAAAGATCAGCATTGACCAAGTCTTAAAAACGTTCAAAACCTGAACGAGCTGCCACCCCCTAAATTGTGGGTTAGGTATGGTGACTACACACTGATGTATTGACAAAATATGCATCTGTCACTGATTTCGGCTTCTGCCACGTATGCTACTTATGCATCTGTCACTGATTTCTGTGTCTACCATTTAAAATGTCACTCACATTTCCGGTCGGTGGTATTTCGTATGACGAGGATAGTAACTGAATACTAGCTGGGAAACATTTTCATTTCGGAACTGGTGCTAGGTCAAAAACTATGTGGCCTCACAATGATGCTTTAACCACCGGAGGTAAACACCACCAAGAATAATAACATTGGCAGTATTGCAGAATATGATTACCACTAAAATTACCATGAGCACAGTGGTACTCTCGCAGAATAAAGCCACAAAACATTATGCACAGGTACACTGAAATTCAGTTCGGAAATAAAAATAAATTCCCTAAAGGCCCAACTTTCTATAAGGATGATATCTCGCGATGTTGGAAATCCGAAACTCACGATCATGTGTGCAATTGATTTTAACCCTCACCTAGACAAATCCATGGTTGTTCAGAGATGACCATGGAGAGCTGCAAGGACAGTTTTGGAATGCAAGGAAAATGATGAGCTGGAACATGGCTGGAAAAGACTTCGCTCTGAAGAGTTGAAATAGACTTGCTATTTTGTGGAGCACAATGTATCAACTAAGATTTGATTTTAATATCTCATCATTTGATGCATACTTTTAAGAAGGCCAAAATATGTCAAGGACCCTCTATGACTATTTTCCATGTGGGTAGGTACAGAGTTATTGTTAGTGCTCCCGCGGGCATGAGTGTGGCTCTTTAACTGAAACGCTATATCTGAAGCTGTATTTAAAGCAGAGACGGATAAATAGGGATAGTTTTCCTTCGCAACCAATCTAAGTTTGAGTTTGGAATAAGCCTATATATTTGAAAATATATATAAATATATATATATTCCATATTGCGCTGTAATATTGCGCTGTAATCGCCTCCGTTCAGTGGTCACGGAGGCAACCACAAAGAAAGGGGGATCAGGAGCCAATCGTACATGAAAATAAGATTCAAATGTATTATAAGATCGTGGGCAAATACAAATTTGAGTTGGTAAGGAAGCTGAGGTGGTGTAATCACAACAGGATAGACTGTGGTGGGTAGGCAGCAACTCCTTTTTCTTGAACACAAGGAGTTAGTTATGGTGGTGAGGGTGAGCGCCTAAAGGGCCACTAAAATTGATGATCAGAATTGAGACATGGGTGGTAGACAAAGCTATGGTACTAGAGTCATTGAAATAGTTGTTGACCAGGGATGAGTATAACAATGAAGCATTTGCTGAATTCTATTTGGTTAAACTAAATATGCACAAGCTGGGAGAGCTCTAAGGACACCTTTAAGTGGCAAGCTAGAGGGCTAGAACGGAAATGAATACTCTGGAAATCTTTTTGTATTACCATTTTAGGGTAGCTTGAATACTTTACATTTGTACCATGCCAGTACAGCCCCCAACATTGCTTTATTGTATATGGAAATTTTAGCATGATGACTGAGGGCAGATTGATGTAAATCCTCTATAGGTCTGTTGTTACAAGGGAACCTTAAGGAGAAATGTGCTCTTGGGCTACACAGGAGGCAGTGTTGGAAAGTGGCCTCACTGACAATACGTGTACGTGTGCAGTCAGTGCAAGGATAACCTCTCGAGTGAGTTGTGTGCAATACAAATACATATTTGTCCGTACGGCTTCCGGCATGCCATAATTGCTTGTACGGCTCCCGTGATGCACGCATGCCCGTAGTCCTGGTCTGTTTGATTAATTATTCCACAATAATTCCTTTGAGTGGCCATTGAGCCCATACTGGCATTTAGAAGAGGGACGTGATTTGGTCTGACTCCCTCTATGATATATTTACGGCCTGAGGATTTTGGACTGATCCTTAACTCATGGAATGAATGATTCCTTCCATGATTTTGACAGAAATTGTTGTCTAAACAAGATTGACCTTCAATGAACTACTTAACTAATTTTTCTGTTGGATGCTCTGTCAATAAGCATTTTTTGTCCTAATGATGACCATACCAGTTTAGTTTGGTCAAAATGCCGTCAACACCTATCTGTGGCTCCTATTGAAGAGGAAGCATTTTCTGCTACTTCTGTTTTTGTGTTATGTCTTAAAAGTCTCTATGTATAATTATTTCCTCCGCCACTGTCTTTGTTTACACTGGTAAGCATGTTTACAATGTTTTTTTCATCTAACCGTGTAAGCACCATCTTTTTATGACTGTATTGTTCTTTATATTATTATTTTATTAAATTGTGTATACATTGTGTTATTGTGTAGGTGTATCATTTTCGTTTCGCATGTGATGTAGTCTTTATAACTTTTCATGTGAGGATTAATTTCAATATTAGTTAAGTTTAGGTTTTGTGTAATGTATTACTTGAACCTTTGTTAGGATTCTAGTCTATACAAATACATATAACATAACATACCAAACTAAGCAAGTGTCTCTGAATAACAGACAGAAACTAATTACTGCACTTTAAATGCTTTCAGCATCCAAACTACAACCCACCCCAAGTTAAAGAAAGGTGATTTCCCCACTTATCTCGTGCCTGGGACACAAGAAGCAGACTTTATTATATTGGGTGTTTTTGCGCTTTTCTTGACATTCTTATTGGAAAGAGGTGTGCCTTGCTGAAGTCTACAGAGAAGCAAACTTCTTTCCAATAT
Source organism: Triturus cristatus (assembly GCF_964204655.1). NCBI lineage: Eukaryota > Metazoa > Chordata > Amphibia > Caudata > Salamandridae > Triturus > Triturus cristatus. Next base: position 987,482,696 of record NC_140589.1, on the reverse strand, counting down.
TATTATACTGGAAGCATTAACTACAGATTATCTGGATTTGGATTCTGAAAAATCCCTAAATGCAGTCCCCAGCTTTACACAGGAGTTGCCATAGATTGCAAATGTGTTCTTTTTCAGTTTTGCTTTACTACTGGCTAAAAGTAGGAATGCCACACACAGGCCCAAAGGCCCTACGCCTATGCAAACATACATGGAAGATGCTACTTGGTGGGGGTAATTCCCTGAGAATCGTGGTTCTGGGTAGGAGTTCTTGTTCAATGTGGAATGGGTGGCAGAGGACCTAATTTTGCTAGGAAGTAAATTGTCATGGTTGTAAAGCCTGTCTTCTGGAGGTCACCCGGCCATAGAACTTTTAAAAAGTGAACATTCTCAGAGCAAGAATTGAGCGTGTGTCCTAAAGTTAAAGCGCATTCTGCACATGAACCCCAGCCCGTTTTACTGCCATGGGGGACGGTTTTGCTGCTGGGGACCTGCCTGCCAGATTCCTTTTTGCAGTGTTTCTAAAAAAACAATGCAAAAACAAATGGATTTAAAGAGTGCCTCATGCAATCTTTAAACCCATTTGTTTTTGGATTGTTTAATTAAAAGCGCGGCAAGTAGGAACGTGGCTGGCAGGTCCGTTCCCAGCAAAAAACACACAGCCTCCACCCTGCCAGACGACCGAAACACGGGTAGCCGGTCCGGCTCTGCAGACAATTCATTTACCGATGTGTGCTGGGTTGCACTGCAGATAAGGCCTAAAAAAAGCCTTGTACAAAGTATTTCCTCGGTCATGCTGAGGTTGAAGTGCATAAAAAAACGATGGGAGCTCTGATCCCAAGCATAATTGAAGGTGGGCCTGAGAAGTGGCTTAACAAAAAGAAAACAATAATAATCTGCAAGTATTTTATTGGCCTTTCACCTTCAGGGAAATAATTGAATAGGGAGAGGTGTGGCGCAGCGGCCAGGGCGGCTGACTCCGGAGCACGGGGCTCACAGTTTGATCCCCAGCAGCAGCTCAGCCCAGCACCATGCGACTCTGGGCAATAGCTCACTTAATCTTCCTCATAGCCCCCAGCACCTTGAGACCCTTAGGGGAAATTAGTTTGCGCTTTACAAATAACGGCTAATTTAATCCTAGTTGGGGCACCCGTAGAATAGAGATGTGTGTGTATAGCGCAATGTGATCCCAGATCCCAGCCTGAGACTGAAAGCAGGGTGAATATGAAAGTCAGGATTTTAAAACTGTATTACACATAGTATAGCAAAGGTTGCTGCAAACACTGCAAAGATATTAGGAGGAAGATGTACTTACTTTCACACAATGCCTTCGAACAGGTTGCTCGGCTGCATGTAATGGAGGGAGCTGAACATTGCCATATCTACAAAGATATGGCAAGCAGCGCAATATCTACTAACATAATGCAGTGTTTTCTTCTAAATTCGCACATTTGCTGGACATATTCCAATGCACACCCCCTTGCACCGAAGTGCAGGAGTGTGTGATGCACAAACCCTTGTACCATAAAACAAAGGTGTATGTGTTCTGGCAAGCATAGGTTTTGAAGGGGAAGGATACACTTAGAGTACAAAATATTATGCTTAGACATGGCGTAACACTTTTCCAACTTTGTATGTGTGCTGTCGGGGCCGGCCTGGGAACCAAAACTGCCGCCCCACCCCAGCCGAGCTCTTTGCCAGGGCCGGTTTTCGGCCGATTTTGTTACAGGGCCAAAAAAGGCCCTGTAACAAAAACGTCCCCAAGGGCCCAAAACCGGCCCCCAACCGTGCAGCCGACCGGGGGATTGCCCGGT